>NC_092206.1:73454783-73459584 GCF_043381705.1 Parasteatoda tepidariorum
TTTCAACAACAACAACAAAAATGTCCTTTTTAAAAATGGTAAAGAAGCTGCAAACTTTCAGAATCATTTTATAATGGGAAGGGAAAAAATTAAAAAATATATATATATTTCAGTAAGGAAAAAAAGTAGCGCATATTTAAGATTTGTAGCGTTCGAAAAATAATAAGTAGCCCAAAAAGTAGCAAGTAGCGAAAATTCAATTTTCAGTAGCGGGGACTTTTAAAAGTAGCCCAATCCGCTACTTGTAGCCCAATCTGGCAACACTGTCTCTGCGCTTTTGGCAAATTACTTCATAGATAGGTGGGCAATTAAAAACTAATGATTTCGAAATTTTCGGTAAATTTGCCAACTTTTCTTACGCCTCCCCGCGTGAACTTGAAGACAAACTGACATATAATATGAACTTTTAACTCATTTAAGTGTAGTGGTGGAGAAAATAATTTTAAATCAAATTAGCAAAACAATGGATCACATATTAAAACATAAACTTAGATTTAGAAGAAATTTTTTATTTTTGGTTTAGTAAATGCTATCTTTTTAACTTAAAAACTATTACTTTTGAGAAAGTTTTAGCGCAAAGAAGAAACTTAACATTTTTGTGCACCCACTATTTTCAACTATCAAAATCGCAACATTTTATTTATTAAAAAATTAATAAATAATTAAAAATTGGTAGCTAATGTATCTTTAACTCTTTTTAGCACTCAAGGCTCTTTCTACATTAAAAAACAACCATCTAAAATTTTAAAAAAGAGAACCCACAATTACCATGCATAACACCTGTAGATGTAACCATTAAATAAAGTGGTTACTAAATGCTATTAAAGTGTAAAAATTTTAACATACAAAAAACTAGATAATTCATGGTGCCAGTGAAGAACCTTCGTGTGCAAAAGGGATAGCTTTTTAATAGTTTAAATATATAACATACTTTGGTAATTATATCACATTTTCCCAAAAAAATTAACGAAAAATTTATAATTATTCTACCACTATTTTTTTTTCTTATAAGACGTCGCGACCACTATCTTTGTAGACTACGACATGGAAAATGAAGAAAAGAAGTAGCTTAAGTTTCTCAAGGCTACTGCAAAATATTTATAATTAGCTTCCATGACAGGTCGAAACGAATAAATACAAACACCTTTCTGATTTTATTGCCCCTTTAAAAAATTTTCCAGAAGGAAGCAACCTTGATAACTGGACTAGGTTCCTCACGCTTTAATCTGGTTTAAGGTGGTTATGTTTAAGGGCAGAGAAATATCAGGTTGGTGCGCTTTTGCACTAGATAATGCAGGGATGATACACGCGTCTGAAGTGGGGAACAATAAAAAGAAAAAAAAATCTATAAAAAGATATTAAAATTAACAACATGTCTTAGAAAATTTCTTTTAATTTATTATCAAAGCTGGATACATGGTAGATTTTTTTAAAATATATATACATTTAAAATATATATACCACAATGATATTGTGGTAGTTACGAATTAATACTTAAAAAGAGAAAATGGTTGTCTATTACGATTCCCCTAAGCGATTAAGTACTTTTGCAGCATTAATTTTGCTTTTTAGTACTTAGCTTAAAGAAAAGAACCATTCCGTTTAAATAAAGAAAAAGAAAATGAAGGAAATAAAAATGAAAATATGACCACCGAAGCCGACGTCTTCAGGGGGTATTTTTCTGATGATTTTGTTTGAGTTTCTTTTCTTAATTTGTTATTTATATTGCATTTTTTCCCTGGACTTCTATGCAAAACCATCGGGGTACTAAGGGAGTTAATTTAAGCATTTGCTTCTCCCTCAATTAGAAATGGCTTTGTTTTTATGGCTACCGGGGCCGGTACCCCCTGAAGACGTCGGCTTCGGTGGTCATATTTTCATTTTTATTTCCTTCATTTTCTTTTTCTTTATTGCTACTTTTTTCTGAAATTTCTGCTGCTTTTTAGCGCATTTTTTTCAAAGAAGTTTTTTCTATTTTGAATTAAAATTATTTGTGTTTTCTTTTAGTATTCCGTTTAAATATTATTATTATTCCATTAGGAACTGGCATATAAATAAAATAGTAAATGAGGATGAGATTTTTTAAGTTTTGGGAAATTGGAAAAAAACAACAACCTGCTATCAAATATTAGTGCAAAAACCGTAAAAGTTGGCAGGCATTTTAAACACACTGGGATTGAACGAAAATATGAAAACACTTTTATACTAACTCTATATTTACAGTGCAAAACACACAGTGCAAAACTGGCTCAATATAGTACAAAGGTAAAAAAACTAGCGGATTGTATAAACTTTTGACTTTTATATGCAGTGGAGATGGAAATAACTATATCAAATTTATTAAAAAGAAATTCAGACATTGAAACATAAATTTTGCTCCCACAAATAATTTATCCACAGAGTAAAGCAAATTTCTATCTCTGACACAGGATTCTCACAGCACTTAAAAATTTAAAAAAAAAATCGCAACAATAAGAGGAAGAACCTTGAGCATTTCATGCGTCTGTCACCACATCTTTGTGAAATTTTTCAACTGAAATATAGCTTATAAATTTTGCCTAGCCAGAACTTTAAATCTTAGGTGTCTTAAAAAAATAAATTCTTAAATTAACTACATCTTTAAGGCCCTTAGGAACCCTGTGATATAATGTAGTTGCTCGCAAGAGATGTTCCACCGAACCTTAGACTTCCGTAGAAGAGTCACAAGGGTTCCGACAGTCAGAACATTATTTTTAACCAGTAATAATTATGATTTTTATATTTAAGCAATACTCCATAATTCATTTAATATTTCGAGTGTTTATGTAAAATACCAACATAAAAACGAAGCATAAAAATTTTAAAAAATATATTTTTTTTTTCAATAACAATATATTGAATAAAATGTGAAAAGAATATGCATTCCAAAAATTCCATAAATATTTAGGTAAAACATCTAAATTAAAGAATCAAGTTTCTCTGATTACTCTTCTCTATGTCTATAATAGTTCTTTTTTGAAAACCATAATTCAGCTGATTTCATTCCTTTTCAGCACATGCATATATCAAGAACAAATTTTTGTAATCTATTCTTCACATTAAATGTTTTCAAAATAATTACTAGTCTTTCTTTTTCTTCTTAAGTTAGTATATTCACAGTTGCTAATGAACCGTTTTCTTCATAATGCCGAGGCTCCAGCGAAAGGCCATCATTTAGGGTTCCTTAACCGGAAAAAAAATGAGAACCGCTGATCTTGGAGTTTTTCATACGAAGACTACTCTTATTTACGCGACAGTAATGGATTAGATCAGGGTTTCTTAACCTGTGGTTCATGAACCCCTAAGGGGTCCATGAGTTATATTTTGGGGGTCCTAATTTTAAAAACGTTTGGAAACCTACCCATTGCTTGTAAAGCAAGCTATGGCAGCTATACTTCCGTTTGCTACAGTGTATCTTTGCAAAGAGGGATTTTCCACACTTGTGACAATAAAAATATAACGTCGAAATCGATTGAATGTTGAACATGATATACACGTTGCTTTGTCGAAAACCATCCCCCAATTAAATTTATTAATTAAGGAAAAGCAGCAGCAACCTTCACATTAAAAATTTTTTATACTACTAAAATAATAAAATTAAATGATGTTATAATTGATGTATTTCTAATAATTGATGTTTTTCGCAATTATTTTTTTTCACAGGGGGGGGGGGGGTCCGTGACTTCTTAAAAAATTTTTAAAAGGGGTCCATTATATCAAAAAGGTTAAGAAACACTGGATTAGATGGTGAAAATCAAAAATATGTAGAGAATTTTCTAAATTTGAAATTAAGGTATTAGATTATAATTTAACAGAGTTATAGCGTCTTCAATTCACTAACATGCTGATACCATGAACTCTTTTTTACAGGAGCTTTTTTTTTCTTGCTAAGATAATATATTTCAAAAACAGACTGAAAGAGAGAGAGAACTATAAACTTAAATTTGCAGATTTTAGTGACTTTTTAAAACGCTCGATACGGCACAACTGTAACAAAGTGGCGTATCACAAAAGCCATTGAATTACTTAGAAGCAGCGGTGAGTTAAAATTCTATAAATCGAATTAACTAAACCAAGAATCGTACATTAAAAGATTACCATTCGAAAATATTTATTCGCTGTCCGGAGCGAGTTGTCATCTCTGGTACCAGTGCATTAAAAAACAAACAATGAACACTTTAAACTCCTACCAAATTTTACGTTTCTCGCGACATATTTGCTTAAATTTGTATTGAAATATCATTCAGTCATAATTATTTGATGACTTATTTAAATATTGGTGAAATTTTATTTAGTTTATTTCTACTTTTTAATACTTCTACTTCATTTTACTATCACTGGAAAAACTTCTTGCACCGAAGGGTAAAAGTCGCTTGCCATCAGGCAGTAGGGGAGAGTGGGGTCAATTGTAACAGGGTACGATTGTAACAGATCAAAAATTTCGAGTGTCAGGCTCAAGATTTGGTTCCTAGGTGGCGCACAAGGTGTATTTAATAAATCTACGTGTACACCCCTGCTGGCAACCATTTTTATGTACTTTTGAAAGAGTTACATCACAAAAGATATTTTCACGCTACGTAAGTACTTTTTTTTGGTATTAGAATATTATATTGTAACAAAGTAATTTTGCTTAAACAAATAAAAATTATTAACCTAATATGTAAGTGGACACCTTAATTAACATTTCAATAAAAAAAATTGTTTTGTTAATTAACTAGCATTGTTTTTAACAAATGAAGCTGAAATGGCGTCTTGGGGACGATTGTAACAATAAGTAAAGGGA
>NC_092206.1:73460379-73505905 GCF_043381705.1 Parasteatoda tepidariorum
CTCAAAGCAAAACGAACCCTATACCTCCAATGTATTCGACCGATCATCAGCTACGCAGCCCCTGCATGGAGCACAACCACTGTTAGTCAAAAAAAGAAACTGGAGATCACTCAAAATAAATTCCTCAGATATATCACAGGAGCCCCCAGATCCATGAGAATGAAAGATCTAAGACGAGAGTTAAAAATCAACAAAATAGATGAGCACATAGCTGAACTATGTGCAAGTTTCTTCAGAGATGCACTCTCTTGTCATACGTGCAATTACTTTAAAAATTTTGATTTTGAGCTCATCAAAGACAACATAAAATATAGCCCGGCAACCGCCTTTTTCCTATCCGACGGAGTTTTGTCCCGTAAATTTTGTAAATAGCTGTAAATACTTGTAAATAATTTTGCGCATTTATTATGTATTTCCCCTTTTCCCTGGGGCTATGTGGCTACTGTGCACCTGTGAAGCTCGGGGTAATACCTCGAAGCGAGGCGAGGCAGTCTGCCACAAAACCTCTTCTCTCTCTCTCAAACTTGTTTGTTCAATCTCACTACTTCATTTTAATTTTCTCTCAGTAAAAGATACTGAACCCCAACTTTCACCTTTCAGTTGCGCTTCGGCGATTTATTATTTATTTCCACTCAGATGAATTAGTTGGAGCCCCTAGCGGGGCTGATGCTAAGATAACCAACACATATGAGTATGAGAATATATACTTTGGTGTTTCAAGTTACATTTTGCCACCACTTTCGAAAATAACTATACAAACTGCAAAGGTTGGCAGCTAAGAAGCTATCAAGGAAATGATATGCTGTTAAATTATTTTAACAAATGCCACTGCGCAAATAAAAATATAAAAAAGTAGTAAAAACTCTACTATTTCTTTTTAATAATGTCTTTAATTTTTCAATCGTAACTACCACTATTTACTCTTAACCCTTTCGCGCCGACTGTCACAAATACGTGACAGCACAAAACCGTATCAATCAGGGTAAAAAGATAAAACTGGTGATCAAAGTAATTGTTTAGCAGTTTATTTGTGGGCGGAGTTATAATTGTTTGATTTATTTAATTCACCATTACTTTGTTCAAAATAAAACTATTTAATTATACTTTGAATTAACATTGATTATATATATGATTAAACTAACAATAATTAAAGTAAAAGCAAAGTAAGTCTGTCAAATAAGAAAAGACTACATTTAAGTTACCGTTTTTTATTTAATTACAACTTGATTCTGATTTTGTACGAATGCTTTTCTGAATCACCCGTCCCCAAGGGGTTAATAGTGAACTGACAAAAATATGCTAGGAAAATAAGCTAATTTTGAAGTTTTTTAATAAAATTTTGAAGTTTATTAGCCACCACTTCAGGCATTTTTAGTCGCCTGTGGCAACTCTGCATTCGAGCAAAGCTCTTAAAAAAGTTGTTTATGCCCTTAAGATTGACCTTGCGCACTTGTGCGTGTTAATTATAAAAAGCTGTAATATATGCAGAAATGTCAACTGCTCCGGATTCTACAAAATATTTTTAAAAAGTTATAGAGCTGCAAACTAAATTAGCAGATTTTCGGCTAATTTTACTGAAATTTTAAAAAGCTCAGTACGAAATAACTATGTGGGAAATAAAGCTAACTCCAGTGCATTAACGCGAGGCGTCATTAACTGATTTGTCGAAATTTAGTAATCGATAATGGAGAATTGACGATAAATTGAAAAGGGGGGAGGGTTGCCAAGAGTACCAATTTAAAATTTAGAAATCGAAATAACAAAAATAGTCTTATAATATATTAATAAATTAAATAGAACTATTAATGAAAATAATGATGAGTATACACAATAAAAATCAAGAAAATACGAGATTAAAAACGAGGGAGTCTAGAATAGAATAAATATTTACAAAATTGTAAACAAATTAACATTAAACTAAGAGCAGTAATAATCGTTAGATGAATTACTGGATCTGTAGCTCAGTTATAGTGACGACCCAGGCGTCCTGGTAAAACCAGTCGTTTGTAAGTTGCTCATCACACTATATTTATCAGTTTATCGGTCCCACGGCTGCGACCCATTAAGGGCTGCTCGTCTACCGCGGTTCCAATAAAATGTTTTGTTTTTCTGTGAGTGTAAATTCACGAATCTATTAAGAGATAATAAAATGTAGGGAGGGGAATAAGAAAGAGGGCAGTGACATAAGAAATCTCTGATGATACTGTATTTAGTATTGTCTTCTATTAATTCGACAAAATAACTAACAAAGTGGCTTTTTATATAAGTTTTTGAATTATTTAGATGTTGTGGGTGGGTAAAAATTTTATAAACCTAATTTACTTAACCCTTTTGAAGGCCGTGGTAAGTATACTTACCACCACGTTTTACCACTTTTAATTTAGGTTTCCATTTTTCAATAACTTCAGTTTCCTTGAAGTGAGTTTGAATAAAATTGGTAACCATTTGTCACTTTAAAAAAAAAACGTATGAAAGTTATAAAGTACTTAATTCCATTTGAAGTTTGTAGCATTTAAGGAATTTATTTCATAAATAAAGAAAAATAAAAGTCAGTAAGTTCCTAATAGATCATGTTAAATATATTTACCACCAAAAAAATGGCATTTTTATTAACTAAATGAGTTTTTTCTTTCATATCAATTACTGTTCTTAAAACAATTTCAATTCCAAAAATACTTTAATTTACCTTTACTAGAAATAAAGGCCCATTAAAGGGTTAACGGAGAATAATACATTAATTGCTACCATTAGAAACTATTTATCAGCAATGTGAAGCTCGTTGGCATGTATGTGTTTAAAACATGTGTAAAACTTTCTTCTCTTAGATACCATTTTAATATTTAAAATATTCTAGCTTTTTTCATTACAAGCAGGAAAATAGATTGTAAAATTACTAATGTATTTCAGTGGACATAGGTTATGTTTCATTGTTTTTGCCACCACAATGTAGCAAAATTTCAAAATGTTTTTAAACACAATGTATATATGTCATGATGTATGGGATAGGGGCCGCTGCGCGGCCCAGGTGCCCAGTTCTTTTTAAATAAAGCGAAGCGAAGGTTATGTTTTATGTTTTAGATTAATGCTTGTTTCGTTACAAAATAACTTACATCACTTTTTTTAATGTTTTAAGCTTTTTTTTATACGAGCTAAATAAATAATTTCAAAATACGCCCACTTTCAAAGGTCTTTCTTCAGGATTCTTAATTTAATTTTTAAAAAAAGTGGTGAACAATGAGCAAAATAAGCGGTAGCACAAAAGTATTTCTTTTTATAGCAAAAAAAAACGCTAGATCTGCTTCCGCTGTTTCGGGTTATCATATTTACATTAAATTTCGTTTTACTGCGAAGAAATTAAAAGTCTTTAAAATTTGAGAACAATAAGGTATACTGAAAAATGTTAAAAAGAAGTACAAGAAAACAAAACATTGTAACATTGAATAATCAGTTTGAAAATCATTAAATGTTAAACTTGCAGTAAAAATAGGTAACACGGACTGCTCTGTAGCTTCTGGAAATGCAACCACAAAGTAAAAATTTGACTTGCTGAAAGAGCCCGTTTTATTTGTAAACAGTATGTGAGTTTTTTCTTAAGTTATTACTATTTAAAATGTGTGCAGGTATGTATAAACCACTGAAATTGTAATAGTTTTTTATTAATTAAATCTGCAAATTTTATCCAACAACTTTCCGTTTTAAGCAATATAAAGGTAATTCTAATTACGTCATTGTGGCAGTGGCGTAGCAAGCCAAACTCGCGCCCGGGGCACAATACCCTTTTAGCGCCCCCCCCCCTTTCAAAAACCACATAATATTATATGTAAAATATACTCGCAAATTAATAAATAAATAAAGTAAAATAAATAAAGTCATAGACTCAAGCTAGGCTTTAAATTTGAGACAAAAAATGTAGTTGAGAGAACAAGACTAGATTTTGAAATGTATATGATCATCTAGAATTAGTTCAAAAGATACCTATTATTTATTTTACATATTTATAAAGAAATATTTTAAAAACACGCAGTTTTAAAACAATAAAAAAGTAAATATTTATTATCTCTAAGGAGATACATATATTTAATAATCATATGATTATAATACATTAATAAAACTAATTACTATGTCTAAATTTTCCGTGCTTTTGATGAAGCAAATGTATCAATAATATCATCAAAATTGATCATTTAAAATTTTTCTCTTTCCACACTTAAAAATGCTAGGTCACTTAGGCGATCTGTCAAAATTAATTTTAATTTGCTGAATGAACGTTCGCAGCTAGCAATTGATACTGAGATAGTCAGGAGTATTTGAAATGCCGCTCTCAGATTTGGAAAAACATCTTCTCCATTCGAGATTGATTATAAAAGTAAGAAATTCTAATGGAGTTTTAGGTTTAATTTCTTTTCTACTGCGGAGTAACATTTTGCTGTCACATATTTTGATAAAAAGTTCTATTACATTGAAATCTGTATTATAAAATTCACCCAGATTTTTAAAATTTTTTTTCAAGGTCGTTATCAACATTATCCTTGTTTAATAAATTTTCAACGTCTAGTAGAAATCCAAATTTGAAATTAAGGTCACTTAATCGTGTACACATTTCTTGTTGGAGACGATCAAGAGTGCTTTTCATAACGCGAGAAATTTCACTTTCTGCGGAAAGACCACCATAGCCAATTCTCCAGGCACGTATTGTTGTATCCATATCCCATTTTTCACAAAGAGACTCTGCTTTTTCTATTGCCTCTTTACAGAGCTTGTCTCAAATTTCGGCTAGTTCAGTCGCTAATGATTCAAGATCATGGAACACTTCTCTAAAATTCATTCTAGGATCTTGTAATCTGAGCTGCACACGATCAATCCTTCTTAAGATTTCATACCAGAAATGAACTAAAGTTATAAAACTAAAGGTTAGTATATTTTGCAACAGAATTGTAGCTTCACTTCTGTTGTCACTTGTAGTGGTAGTGTGCTCTGCTAATTTTTCTATTAGTTCTTTTATATTCTCTAGCCCATAGATGATAACGATAACCGCTTGTATTCTGGCGCTCCATCGCGTTTCAGATGTGTGACCTGCCATCACGGCAGCATTATCGTAACATTGTGATCTGCAGTTTGTTAATGAAATTTCATCGTAATTTAATTTCTCTAAAATTGTATTTTCGATCGAGGCTGCATCTTTAGCATGTATTTCAATAAAACTCAAAAAAGATTCTTTGATGGAAACTTTTTTATTGATAAAATCAGCATCTACATACCTAGCGACTTGGGACATTTGTTCTCGATGAGAGATATCAGGAGTTGAATCAAACAAAAGTCCATAATATTTATTTCTTTTGATATCGTTTATTAGTTGATTTCGAACTGTAGATGCCAGAAGATGAATGAATTCATTTTGAATCTGTGGTGACAAATATGAGAACAACAAATTTTTCTGTTAACAAATTTTTTCATACTCTATTCACTTAATAATAGAATCGTCGAGTAGATGTAGTAAGTAATCTTATTTGATTTATTACTTACCAAGAATGCCTTGAACTTGAAAGGTAGTAACATAGTGAAATATACAATATAATTTATGCTGACATTAAACTTATATATAACATTTAATATTTAATAACATTTCATTTTTATTCTAAGCAGAGCGCGATGACAAGGAAGCAAAACTGAAAAATACACCCCCAAAATAACTTAAAAGTTACTATTTCGGGTATTTCACTAATTTTTCGCTGACTTCCACAACCTGTCTCAAATGTCACGGATATGTACAGTCACGGAAAAAAGTATCCGGAAAGTAACAAATAATCTTTTTTTTTAAAAAACAGATAATTCTCAGGCACACAACAAATATGGCGTTGTTTGTGCCCTTTCTTAGAAATGACAAAACGTTGTATTTGTTGTGTGTCTGAGAAGTATCTATATTAAAAAATAGACGATCCTTTAGTTGTTATTTTCCGGACACTTTTTTTCCCGTGACTGTACATATAAGTACATTAGAGTGTTATGGTTATCGTTTTAAAATAACAAGCGTAAGCTACATTGTTTTTATACAAATAAAAATAAATAGATTTCTGAAAGAAAGAATGTTTGTATTTTGTACACTGCAAATATTTATTTTAACATATTATGAGATAATTTATGTAACCACACAGCATAGAAGGAAGTGCTGACAGACACAGGTCGAGTTAGACAGACACAGGTCTGCCAGTGGAAAAGACGTGCCATTTTGTATTATGAATATATTATTACAGTTTGATTTAGACTATTAAAGTGACATTATGAATTAAATATTATGAATAATATTTATGAATTAACATTTATTATATTACACTGGCACTAATTTAAAATATATTTCCCAGAAATTAATTATAATAAAAAAAATTATCCAGCAATTTTTAGTTTTGCGGACCATTTGGCGCCCCTTTGTGAGTAGCGCCAGGGGCATGATGTCCCCCCTTGCCCACCCCTCGCTACGCCACTGCATTGTGGATATGCATACAAGGCTGACAATTACTAAGCTTTTTGTAAAATATTTTATAGTGTAGCAGATAATAAAAAACTAAATTATTCAGTATTTTGTTAATTTCCCCCACAAAGTATATTTTCGCAACAATATATGAATTTTTGAATCATTTACATGTAGTGGTGTCAAAATTTATTAAACACAAAATCATACATTAAAACACAGAGATGCCAACTTGCTCCGGACAGCAAATAAATATTTTCGAGTGGTAGTTTATTAATGTATGATTCTTGGTTCAAAAAGTTAAATTTATTAGGTTTTTATCCACCACTATTTCTAAATAATTCGTAGGCTTAGATAATTCACCACTTAAAGTACTTCTGTTACTCTTACCTTTCAGTTGCGCTTCGGCGATTTATTATTTATTTACACTCAGATGAATTAGTTAGAGCCCCTAGCGGGGCTGATGCTAAGATAACCACCACATATGAGTATGAGTACTTCTGTTATGCTATACC
Organism: Parasteatoda tepidariorum; assembly: GCF_043381705.1. Lineage (NCBI taxonomy): Eukaryota > Metazoa > Arthropoda > Arachnida > Araneae > Theridiidae > Parasteatoda > Parasteatoda tepidariorum. The sequence goes on from NC_092206.1 coordinate 73,467,361, forward strand.
TCTTAAAAAGTAAGTAAAAATAGTCAAATATTTGCAAAATTTAGTTTGTAGTTATTTACCGTTTTTTTAATTATTTTGGCGTGTCCGGAGCAGTTGGCATCTCTGCGCTGTATTACTTTAGATGTAACCCCTCGGGGTCTGATCAGGGGTAAGCTAATCCCTGTAACTTAAGTGTAGAGAGCTACCCAGCACGAGAGGTAATTACCAGGACGGCCTTACTTACACACATCCTCACAATCCTTTAACTCGCCCCCCTTTTGTATGTATTTCCAAACTGTAAATATTCATTAGTGTTTATTTTCCCATTGCACTTTAATTTTACCTTTTTCATGTACATTTTTATTACTTGTAATTTTGTTATTGCCTAATAATGGCAAAGTGCCATTTTTCTTTTCTCAAGAACTCCATTTGCTCTCCAAACTTTAATTTTGTCATGTATGTTTCTTAGTTTAATTTCAGGATGAATGGGAAAAGGGTCGTAAGGCCTCAGACGCCCAGTTCCACTACAACGAACGAACGATTACTTTAGATGATTATACAAAATTTATGATTATGATTTAGATGATACAAAATTAGACAATTATTTTCGTTTGTAGTTGTTTACCGTTTTTTAAATAATTATGGCTCGTCCGGAGCAGATGGCATGTCTGTAAAACATACAATTTGTTACCAATAAAAGAATTTATTTCTCTATAAAGCATAGAAAGATGACCACAATTCTCTGTGCTTTTCTTCACTTAATTTTTTGATTGAAAGAAATTACCAAGATTTCTTATCACAGGAAGCCTAAAAACACTGCACACTAACAAAACCTATGACTCAGTTTGAATTCGCATTCTTTCTTTTACATCTCAGTATAAAACCAATTGCTAAAGAATTATTAGAACTATTAAAGGTTTTTTAAAAAAAATTTTTTTTGTGGGGAAGTACTTAATCATAAACAATCGACTTCGGTAAGCATATAAAACTATTTTCCCATACTATGCGATATTTCACACACTTTTGTCAATAAATTTTCTTTCACCTCATTTCCTTTGTTTAAAAAAAAATATCATAAATAAATAAAGTATTAAGAAAACTAGGTTTACCGTGTTAGAAAAAAAGAAAGGACGGATTTATCATCACCAGTTGCAGCAGCGTTATGAAAATAATGATATTATTAATAATAAAAATGAAAGAAAGAAATGCCTTGCATTCGTTTATTTAGTAGAAATATTATATTTATATGGGAAAGAAAGATTTATTTGAAATTGTTCATGATTTTAAGAGCTTTTTGGAAACAAGTAGTGAAATATACAGAAATGCCAACTGCTCCGGATTTCACAACTTATTTTTAAAAATGGAAGAGAACTATAAATTAAAAATTGACTCTTTATACGGTTAGTTTTGCAAATTTTTTAATAGACAAAACATGGTTTAACTGTAATAAAATGGCGTATTACATAACCCCTTAAACTATTTCGAAGTAGCGATGACTAAAAACCCTATAAATCGAATTCACTAAACCACAAATCACACATTAACACGTTGAATGCCACGCTAATTTTACGTGGCTTGCTCGTCAGGCCACAACGGTAAATAATTACAAACTAAATTTGCAAATATAGACAGATTTTGTTAGTTTATAAAAGGTTTAGCATGACATACATGAAAAAAAAGTGGTGAATTATATATGCCTACGAATTGTTTAAAAATAGTGGTGGATAAAAATCTACTTAACTGAATTTATTAAACCAAGAATCACAATAATTAAGTAAATTTTGAATAAATTTTCTGCAATTCCATAAAAGAGTGTACATTTTATAGTTCTGTATCATGTTATACGCTGTCAGCCAGCTGTTTTTCGCGGCCTATAATAAAGGTTTGAGTCAGCAAGCGGTGGCAGACGCAGCCTAAATGTAATTTCAGTGTCAGCCACCGGTGGTTGACGCGGCCTAAATGGAAAGTCCAGTGTCAGACACCGATGTCTGACGCAGCGCTCAACGTGTTAAAAGACTCGAAAATACTTATTCACTGTCTGGAGCAAGTTGCCATATATGAATATATTAATTTCATAGAAAATATCCTGTTTTATCAGAGGTTTCACAAAGGAAAGAGACAAAGTACTTATGATAGCTAGAGTTAATTTTTATGTTATTTTATCTTTTATCAATTACGTCAAAAAATAAATAAATAAATAAAAAGCAAATTTCATCTTAATAATGGGGCATTTGCAGAGATGCCAACTTCCTCCGGACAACGAATAAATATTTTCAACTGGTAGTTTATTAATTGTGATTCTTGGTTTAATAAATTCAATTTAGTAGATTTTTATCCATCACTATTTCTAAACAATTCGTAGGCTTATATAATTCATCACTTTTATCAGATAAGTCATGTTAAACCTTTTAAAAAATTAGCAAAATATGTCTAATATTTGCAAATTTAGTTCGTAGTTATTTACCGTTTGGCCAGACGGGCAAGTCATGTAAAATTAGCATGGCATTCAATGTGTTAAAAATACCTCTACTTGCCTCTTTATCTTTAGGCTTTCGCATTTTATTTCTGATTCAATAAATTTGATTTACGTTGTTTTTGACCAAGTAAGTGCTTGATATTTAGTAAAAAAAATTAAGTCAACTTTATTTATTGCACAGTCATGTGTACTCTGCAATAACAATGTCATTTATGATTATAATAAGAAGATCTGAAAACTGTGTGAATATTCCTGTTTAAAACTAACTTCATGAATTTTGAAAGACGCATGTATGGCAACCTATTTATAGGAAAGTGGTTGTAACAAATTTTCGAGTAATGGAGAATATCTTTAACCAAATAATTTTGATTATTTAAGAATTCATATGCCAGAGCTGCCAAACTTTAAACACTTTAGGGGAAAACAATTCCGAGTGGTAATAAATTTTTTATTTAAATCTGATTCTATATTATCTCTTACAGCACTTTATGTGATAATTACTTTATTTTCATAGTTCGTATAAAAAGTCACTTTTTTATCAGTTCTTTCGTATTGATGATTTTAAAATTTATGAAAATATTTGAAAGCAATAGTTTCTGGTTGTCTCCCACTATGTAAAATGTTTCGCAAAAGGCGTAGTAGTTGGCTGCCCGAATATTGCAAGAATGTTTGTATATTGGAAAAACATTTAATAGTTTATAATGAAATGTAAACAAATAGAACTCTTACGAGCCTTGAATGTTTTTAAAAGAGATTAAAAAATAAAATTGAGTTTTTAATGCATGAGTAGTTCTTTTCATATATTTTTTAAAGGAAATATGCTTCTATAAGAATTGCACCCTAGAATTCTCCAAATATTAAAATTATATTTCGAAGAAATAAATTTCTACTAGCATTAATTTGAATTTTTACCACTATTAAAAACCTTTCTAAATCAACAGGAACCCCCTTTTATAATTTTACTTTTTAAAAAGACATACGAATAAAGAGATTTTATCCATAAATTATTTATACACGTTTTAGAAAAAACCCGTGCAGGATTTCTCAATATTAAACAGACTTTTTGAAAATAACTTAGGAATTTTACTACCAGTTTTTCACATCGTTCCGGGCTTGCAATGGAAATTATCCACAAGCTTTGATAAAATTTTTATAGTAGTTGGAGTTATATATATATGAATGCTCAACGGAATATCTTGTTTCATTTATGATACCTTTTCATCATTTAGGGTATTAAACTACTATATTCATGCATGTTATTAAAATATGGACGTTTGTTTCGTTTTCTTAGGTGAATCCTTCTAACAGTCTTTGATTAAGTCATAATAAATATGCAAAAAATAGCTACCAATTTAAAATTAGTAAAAAAGTAATTATATTTTTTAATTTTTTCAATTCACAATGAAATTAGTCTATACATTTTAAAAATTTAAATAATCCCTAGCTTTCATAATGTGCTGGTGGATATAATTGTTAATGTGAATAATATGGTACCTGTAAGAATGGTTTAATAAATTCAATTTAGTAGATTTTCATCCATTACTATTTCTACCTATCTATTTATTGTGTTGGCCACCTGTCTTATCAGAACTGGTCAAAAGTATTGAAAGTCTTGCGGCCTTGCGGAATTTTGTTTTTAATGTAAATTTGTAAATTTTTCTCCTTTTGTTTTCTACTTACAACTGTAAGCCTCATGCTATACTTTGTGGTGCATGAGGAGTTTTAAGTCGTTTAAATAAAAAATAAAAAATAAAAAATTTACTATTTCTAAATGATTCGTACGCTTATACAATTCAGCATTTTATATTTTCAAAACTTACATATTAGTTATTTACCGTTTTTTTAAAATTATTTTTGCGTGTCCGGAGCAGTTGGCATCTTTGCACTTAGAGAGCTATGTAATTATATGCTATAAGAAAAAAGAATGAAAATATCATACATATATTTATGAAATATTCTTGTATTTTACTTTTCAATACCCGAACTAAGCAACTGAAACCTTCAAAATCTGACACCAATTAACATTCTGCGTTTGTTCTTTCTATTATTGCTTTTCGGCAACAGTTGTTTACCGCTTGTTTCATTTGAGATAACGATATCGGGTAACGGATCGAAGTATTGTCGGTACATTCCTATTTNGCAGATTTTTTCGATAAAGCCATAGAATGTAAAACAGCAAATTTTAATGAAATCTTTAAATTTGAAAATTATATCAAAGATAAAAACTACAGACCAATAGCTGCACATTTCACCTCCGACGCCTCATATCATAACTATCAAAACAAATAATTTCATCAACCTTTCTGAAAATAACGTTTACTCATGCTGATACAATTCTGAACAACTCCAAAATCAAACAAACACAGTTTAGAGCAAGCTGCTCAATTTATTTTTGATTCCTTTTTAGTTATTCAAGCAAAGAGCTTGAAACATTCATAAAAGCAACTCCATTGCCTGCTTACCTCATTGTACAACCAAAACTGTTCTAAAATTCCAGATGAATGGGATAGGGTCCGCTTCGCGGCCCAGGTGCCCAATAAGATCAAAACACTAGGACTAGAGCCTAATACTTGTTATTAAAATAGCTATTAAACTTGAATACTCCATAGCTTTAATAATGAGCTGGTGGATATAACTGTAATGTGGGAACTGAAAGAATCGTGGTTCAGTTCTATTAAAAATGTTTTTTTATTACAAGTATTTCGTTATTCGACATATTAATGATAAAACCTTTGTATCCGTAGTCGAAGTGCGTGACATTTTCAGTGGTATACATTAATCAGGGAAAATAAGATTTTAGTGATTAATGTATAAAAAAATTTTTCTTCTTCACGTCAACGACAAAACGAATCCACACTAGTTTTGAGTATGCTTGCTTGACTTTTATATCAATTTAGGTAGTGCTAAATAAAATAAGGCAAGCAATCATTATCTTCAGCTTCTAGTAAATCTACAATAAAATAATTCAGATACCATTGTTTCTTTTTACCCTGGTTATAGCTACTTGGAAAATGCCACTGTAATAATTAGGTTAAAAATACAATTTGTACCCTAAGGATTTTCGAAATAAAAAAAAAACATTATTAAATATTATTTATTTATTGTTTTCCAAAAAACCTTCGTTTTAACTTAAAAGTTTGTATAAAAAGGCAAGATAATTATTTTATATAGTGTTACAGTTCTTAATAACTCGGGACACTTTTCTAGTGAAGTTTATCTTAGTCTCTTGTACTTAAGAGTTCATAAAACTTTTCACTTGCGAAAGTTTCTTATTTAGCAACCACTGCAAACTATACTAAAATATATATATTATCAAGCAAATATATATTATTAATTGTGATTCTTGGTTTAATAAATTCAATTTAGTAGATTTTTATCCATCACTATTTCTAAATAATTCGTAGGCTTATATAATTCATCACTTTTTACAGATTAGTGATCTGTTTTTATGCTCAATTTCAAATTTCAACGGAAATTCATGTAATATCACAGATAAAGCTTGTATCTCATGTATATCGACTTAATCATGGCTGCATTCACTAGGCAATTTATGTAAATCATCGATCAAGTTGTACAAATTTCTAATCATGGTTGTTTTTATGTTACCACACTGTTACATAAAACAAAATGTTATATTCACTGTAATAATATTTTTAAGATGGATGGGTTAGGGGCCGCTGCGTGGCCTAGGCACCCAGTTGTTTAAATAAAGCAAGCAGATTTGTGATCTTTTAAAAAATCAGCAAAATATGTCGTTATTTACCGTTTGGCCAGACGGGCAAGTCGTGTAAAATACAAATAAATCTCTTTAGCTTTAGGCTTTCGCATTTTGTTTCTGATTCAATAAATTTGATACGATGTTTTTGACCAATTAAGTGCTTGGTATTTAGTAAAAAAAATTAAGTTAAAAAGAACTTTATTTGTTCCACAGTCATGTGTACTCTGCAATACCAATGTCATTTATGATTATAATAAAAAGATCTGAAAACTGTGTGAATATTCCTGTTTAAAGTTAACTTTATGAACTTTGAAAGACGCATGTATGGCAACCCATTAATAGGAAAGTGGTTGTAACAAATTTTCGAGTAATGGAGAATATCGTTAACCAAATAATTTTGATTATTTAAGAATTCATATGCCAGAGCTGCCTAACTTTCAACACTTTATGGGAAAACATTTCCGAGTAGTAATAAATTTTTATTTAAATCTGATTCTATGTTAACTCTTGTTGTTGACGTATGCCTATTTAGGCAGAGGGGGTGCATCTATGGCCAAGAATTCGATTTCTGCCAATTCGTAATTTTGACCTGAATCAGAGAACGATCGATCTCCAATCCAGTACCGCTAGAGGTTTTGATTTGTTATGGGAACATGGAGGACTTTTGCGACTCGACAGATTTAACGTGCATCAGTCACTTTACTACAGTTTTCGGCCGGTGGGGTTCGAACCGACGTACTCTCGGACATGGGCCCGGCGCCCTACCGACCAGGCTATCCCTGCCCATGTTATCTCTTACACCACTTTATGTGATAATTATTTTATTTTCATAGTTCGCATAAAAAGTCCCTTTTTATCAGTTCTTTCGATGTGATGATTTTAAAATTTATGAAAATATTTGAAAGCAATAGTTTCTGGTTGTCTCCCACTATGTAAAATGTTTTGCAAAAGGCGTAGTAGTTGGCTGCCCTAATATATGCAAGAATGTTTGTTCATTGGAAAAACAGTTAATAGTTTATAATGAAATGTAAACAAATAGAACTGTTACGAGCCTTGAATGTTTTTAAAAGAGATTAAAAAATAAAATTGAGTTTTTAATGTATGAGTAGTTCCTTTCATATATTTTTTTAAAGGAAATATGCTTCTATAAGAATTGCACCCTAGAATTCTCCAAATATTAAAATTATATTTCGAAGAAATAAATTTCTACTAGCATTAATTTGAACTTTTTACCACTATTAAAAACCTTTCTAAATCAACAGGAACCATCTTTATAATTTTACTTTTTAAAAAGACATGCGAATAAAGAGATTTTATTCATAAATTATTTATACACGTTTTAGAAAAAACCCGTGCAGGATTTCTCAATATTAAACAGACTTTTTGAAAATAACGTAGGAATTTTACTACCAGTTTTTCACATCGTTCCGGGCTTGCAATGGAAATTATCCACAAGCTTTGATAAAATTTTTATAGTAGTTGGAGTTATATATATATGAATGCTCAACGGAATATCTTGTTTCATTTATGATACCTTTTCATCATTTAGGGTATTAAACTACTATATTCATGCATGTTATTAAAATATGGACGTTTGTTTCGTTTTCTTAGGTGAATCCTTCTAACAGTCTTTGATTAAGTCATAATAAATATGCAAAAAATAGCTACCAATTTAAAATTAGTAAAAAAGTAATTATATTTTTTAATTTTTTCAATTCACAATGAAATTAGTCTATACATTTTAAAAATTTAAATAATCCCTAGCTTTCATAATGTGCTGGTGGATATAATTGTTAATGTGAATAATATGGTACCTGTAAGAATGGTTTAATAAATTCAATTTAGTAGATTTTCATCCATTACTATTTCTACCTATCTATTTATTGTGTTGGCCACCTGTCTTATCAGAACTGGTCAAAAGTATTGAAAGTCTTGCGGCCTTGCGGAATTTTGTTTTTAATGTAAATTTGTAAATTTTTCTCCTTTTGTTTTCTACTTACAACTGTAAGCCTCATGCTATACTTTGTGGTGCATGAGGAGTTTTAAGTCGTTTAAATAAAAAATAAAAAATAAAAAATTTACTATTTCTAAATGATTCGTACGCTTATACAATTCAGCATTTTATATTTTCAAAACTTACATATTAGTTATTTACCGTTTTTTTAAAATTATTTTTGCGTGTCCGGAGCAGTTGGCATCTTTGCACTTAGAGAGCTATGTAATTATATGCTATAAGAAAAAAGAATGAAAATATCATACATATATTTATGAAATATTCTTGTATTTTACTTTTCAATACCCGAACTAAGCAACTGAAACCTTCAAAATCTGACACCAATTAACATTCTGCGTTTGTTCTTTCTATTATTGCTTTTCGGCAACAGTTGTTTACCGCTTGTTTCATTTGAGATAACGATATCGGGTAACGGATCGAAGTATTGTCGGTACATTCCTATTTATTATTGATGTGATAATTGCATATTTACTCAAAATTTTGTCTAAATTTCGATCGCGTCAAATTGACGCATATCCGTAGAGATAGGTATACCCCAAAGAGAATTTCAATATTTCAACGCTTCAATACATATTTACCTCGATCAATGGATGAAAGTCATTACATGAGATAAAATAAAAATGTTTTGTAATTTTCCTTGCAAAACTCGAAATGTGTCAAAATGACGCGTCCCGTAAACTTAGTGTTAAATAAAGTAGGGAATTCTTACCTCTTCACGAAGCTCTGAAAAACTTAGTATGAGGAACCAAGAGTGCTTCTAGTAGAACCTCTTTTGTACTGATTATTTTATGATTTTGTTTGATTATTTTCCAGAGCTTTCGGGGTGCTATGATATCAATCAACAACATTTACTTCAGACTAGAATTGGGGGGAGAGGGGGTGCCAAGCACCAAATAGTAAAGTGATGAGTGGGAAACCAGTCGGTTGAACATATGATGAAGTCGATGGGAAATTAAACATATTTCAGATTTAACAATATTAGAATATAATAATATTTACAGGGGTCAGAATAATATTAACATTTAGGCAGGTGTAATAAAATAGAAAATAATAGAAAAAATATATGCAACTATTTACATATTTACACGAGATTGACAAAAATCTGTCAACGACAAAGGAAAGGTTACAGCCACGATGGCTCAGGGGATAGAGCGTTCGCCTTCCAATGAGGTGAACCGGGTTCGAATCCCGACGATGGCTGATTCAGGAGCTCCCTTGTCTCCTGGATTGCGCTCAAAATTACTAGGCTAAGGAGTTTAACATTGATAGTCGTGAACCCAAAATATTGGGTCAGCTGTTCAACGACGGTTATAAAATAAAATATAAATGTCACTGATTTAGAAGATATGTAATCAGTACTGCAATTTCTTAGAGTAATAAATTTTTGATAGATATACAAACAAGGATGCTCCAGCTCTGTTAATATCTTTGTTAATATCCCTCATTCATTTACATTTTAACTGCTAAAACAAGAACTGGAGAGAAAAGAGAATAAGAAGGGTCTATAAATAGTCATAAAATTAATTACAGTTATTATTTACTAGTAAAAATCGTTAACACAAATACTGAAACAAAGACATAAAAGAATAATAAAAGTATTACAATAAGAACTACGCTCAACCTGGTAGTTACCACTCGTACCGGGTTGATCGCTGCTTCGGATCTTTAGTGGCTCGCCCGGTTGAGGCCCTATAAGGATGCTTCTCGGGTCAGCCACGGCAGGAAATGTACCAACTGTATGAATGTTTCGTGTATTTTTAAACTATTTGGACGATGTAGAGCATCCAACATGAAGAAATTTATGGGATTAAAAGTTATCACTAAAGATTTCGAAGTTATTACTAAAAATCTGATTGAAATTACCAGCTTAACAATTTTCAAAACAGGATCCTTGGAAAAATAACCTGTGCAAGATGGTTCATCCGGAATACCAATATACATACAGACCTCAAAATACCAACTCTATCACAGCATATATACAAGCTAAACGCAGATTTTTTCGATAAAGCCATAGAATGTAAAACAGCAAATTTTAATGAAATCTTTAAATTTGAAAATTATATCAAAGATAAAAACTACAGACTAATAGCTGCACATTTCACCTCCGACGACTCATATCATAACTATCAAAACAAATAATTTCATCAACCTTTCTGAAAATAACGTTTACTCATGCTGATACAATTCTGAGAAACTCCAAAATCAAACAAACACAACTATAGAGCAAGCTGCTCATTTTATTTTTTGATTCCTATTTAGTTATTCAAGCAAAGTGCTTGAAACATTCATAAAAGCAACTCCACTTCCTGCTTACCTCAATGCTCAACCAAAACAGTGTTAAAATTCTAGATGATTGGGATAGGGGTCGCTTCGCGACCCAGGTGCCTAATAAAATCAAAACACTAGGACTAGGAGCTTAACAATTTTGTGCATCATTATAAAATTTCGTTTTGAGCTTTATGGTATATCAATATGAAAATCTTTTCTAAGAAGTCTGCTGCTGATGGCTTTGGGGGCTCTTACCATTCATTAAAGAATTTGCCCTTCAGTTTTAGCTAAGTTATCTTTGAGACTATTACTGATCGTCGTGATGGGAAGGCAAATGAATGTATGCTGAACATCGATTCATTTTGACTCTGAAGACTTCCCCTCGAGATAAAGTTGAACATGTAGCGTTTCATACATAAGTTTCAATTTTATATTCACTCATGCTATTGATGAATGAAATTTTGAGTTTCACTGAATGAAATATACTGATTCAAATATAAAAACATAAACTTTGCTAAGAGTAAAATAATTTTTCACATAAAATGGAGAAAACTGGCATATTTGCTTAGAATACTTTCACTACTTCAATCATTTCTTTACTGCCAGATGCAGAAGTAAAACCTTATTTAGCAACCAGGTAATACTTTAAAGTATTATCTGGTGATGTTGCGCTTGCACGATGTACAAGTCTATTTAAAGTACTACCTGGTGATGTTGTGTTTGCGCATAACTTTGTAATAAATAAAAAATGCTTTTTCTTTAGGCAAAAAATAAACGTCAGAGAATTTTCGTTTAAGCCAAGCTGATAATTTCTAATGCAATTATCATTTAGTATTAAAAAAATATCGAAGACGTTTATTAATATACGAAAAGTTTAGTCGCTGGTCCGAATGACTAGTAACAAACAGATATTAATAGTCAATATACATTTTTATTGGTCCGCTTATGTGTCTTTATTGGAGTTTTTTTTTTAACTGTTAGAATGAATTTAAATGAAAAGTTACAAAGCAGGGAACGTGTAATGTTTATAACTACGATGAAACATGCTATTTTATAATAAAACTCATACAAAACACGAAGGCGAAAATCAAGACATGAAACAGCATACCATCCCTTTACATCGATTGCTAGTCGGGGAAGCCACTAATAATTACTTAATGGTGATCCGAGATAAATTTTAGTGGTCCCAAACCAACGGACCACCATTAATTTTGAGCCCTCTGCTCTTTATTACTATACATTTTGGTGAAGACGCAGTCGTTGTTTCCTCGATATAAATTTAAAAATGGAATAATTAAATAAACAGTTATCTTTTTGAAGGAAAAGAAGTTTACACTATTGAGTACGAGAGTTGGGAGTTTAATGGGTTAATTTAAAAGCGTATGAATGTTTAAAAGAGATAAGTAGAATGTTCTTGAAATTCTACTTAGCACACTTATCTTTCAATCTGTCATAAATAAACCAAGATTCACGTTTATAATTCATTTTGAAAACTAATTAGTGAAGTAGAATACTTACAATGGTAGCTGTCTTAATGAGTTGACTCGTCCAAATTATGAATCAATTTGGAATGCGATTGATTCATCGAAATACCACAAAAGACGATACCAAACTTATCGGCACGTTCGACATTAGAAAAATGATTCTTCACTTCAAGTGTGAAAGCTTCCTTCTCCACCCCTCCTCTTCCTCTCACTCTTTTATTTTTTCATACTATCCAATCAACCGATGACAGTTTGAAAAATAAATTTATGGTGATAAAGTCTTCTTTAAAAAAATGCTCCTGGTAGAAAAAATAACTTTAATAAACTGTTCCGCTTCCAAAAAAATTGATGTAGTGATATTTTTAAGTGATTCTTGATGGATTCTGGATTTATTTTTTCTATTCTTTTTTTAAACTACAAATAATTAATTATTTGTTAATTATTAATAATCGAGTGAAATTGAACAGTTAGTATGAATGAAACTATACGACTGTATGAATGACAATCGCAAATTTGAGATTGAATTCCAGGCCAATTAACACGTTGAATGCCACGCTAATTTTACATGGTTTGCTGTGCTCGTCTGGCCACGCAGTAAATAACTACAAACTAAATTTGCAAATGTAGACAGATATTGCTAGTTTATAAAAGGTTGAACAAAACTATCTGAAAAAAAAGCGGTGAATTATATATGCCTACGAATTGTTTGAAAATAGTGGTGGATAAAAATGTACGAAATTGAATTTATTAAACCAAGAATCACACTAATTAAGTAAATTTTGAATAAATTTTCTGCAATTCCATAAAAGAGTGTAAATTTACAGTTTTATATCATAATGTTACACGCTGTCAGCCAGCTGTTTTTCGCGGCCTATGTGAAAGGTCAGTGTCAGCAAGCGGTGGCAGACGCAGCCTAATTGTAATTTCAGTGTCAGCCACCGATGGCTGACGCGGCGCTCAACGTGTTAAGTTATCTGGCAAAGCTATTTTGTGTAAAAAGAAATTTTCCAGAAAGCGAAACATAAGGTTTCAAATTTAATTATTGGTTGGAATTTGTTTTAACTACCACTGCATCTAATTAAAGGGGAGATTTCAGTATCCTGATCTGTGGCAGAATAATCGCCAAGTCTTGGCAACTTCCGGGCAACAGCCGGCGAGAAACTAAAAAAAAGCATCACAGAAAGAGACCAACTCGAAATAAATTACTCGTAGCCACCCCCGGGCAAACATCCACATGTTTTTTTATAAAAATGTTTCAAGTTTAAAATCTATTTCGCACCTTGGTGATTGTAGTTGATCACGATATGGTAATATCCCCTTAATAAATCTCTCATATTAAAGATTTCTTGTGATGTATTTAAATTGTAAACAAACTTATAATATTGAGCCACGATGGCTCAGAGGATAGAGCGTTCGCCATCCAATGAGGTGAACCGGGGTTCGATCCCGGCGATGGCTGGTCGATTCGAATTCCGCATCCGGCTTGCACCGACCACAGTGCTGACGTGAAATANCCCCTTGTCGTCAGGCTAACCGTGGGAGGTTTTTGTGGTCTTCCTCTCCATGTAACGCAAATGCGGGTTAGTTCCATCAAAAAGTCCTCCACGAAGGCGAAATTTCTCTCAATACTTGATCCAGGAGTTCCCTTGTCTTCTGGATTGGGTTCAAAATTACAAGGATACGGAGGTGAACATTAGTTGTCGTAAACCCATAAAATTGGGTCGGCTGTTCAACGACGGTTATAAAATAAAATAAAACTTATAATATTAATATCAAATATAATTTTGTGGATTTCAATTGATTAGAGTAACTTATTTATTCGGAAATGTGCATCAAGAATTCATCATTTCTATCCATCAGCAATGCTACTGACAAATACATTATTTACAGAGTACCTGTCCTTTGGGGTTACCTTTTCTTTGATTGGAAATATGAGAGGTGGAAAAGGGGGGGGGGCTCAAAGCGAGAGCTAACATCTAAACGGGAAATTATTTCTTAGAAATCGAGTCATATATGATAATATGGGGGATGCAATAAAAAGTAATAAGCAGTAAAGGGAGGGGAAAAATAAATAAAATTAAAAATAGATTAAGAAAATATTCCGTGTATTAAATGGTGATTGATGCAAGTTAAATCTGTTGGGTCTCAAAGTCCTCCATGTTCCCATAACAAATAAATACCTCTGGGGGTACTGATACAGTAGTTTCCTTGTCTTCTGGATTGGTTCAAAATTACAAGGCTACGAAGTTGAACATTAGTAGTCGTAAACCCAAAAGTTTGGTCAGCTGTTCAACGACGGATATAAAAAAACTAAAAAAAAAAAAATTGCTTCAAAAATTTTAGTTGTAGATGAGTAAAAATGTGTCAGCATGAGACGCCCCTTGAATATTTATATTTCCGATAGATCTATTTCAACAGTTGTGATTAATGACTCCCATCTATATATTTATAAAATACTTTTTTTTTAATATAAAAACTAATTGTGGTAGTACAATGGTTTCATTATTAACATTTATATAGAACAGTGATTGCCAGGCCGGGGTAGCCTGGTCGGTAGGGCGCTGGGCCCATGTCCGAGAGTTCAAACCCGCAGGCCGGAGACTATAGTAAAGTGACTGATGCACGTTAAATCTGTCGAGTCGCAAAAGTCCTCCATGTTCCCATAACAAATCAATACCTCTGGGGGTACTGGATTGGAGATCTATCGTTCTCTGAGTCAGGTCAAAATTACGATCTGTGGATGAATGGAATGGGTCCGCCTTATAAACATGTGTGACGTATAATGTGGCGAAGTCGAATTCTTAGCCATAGATGGTGCCACTGAAAAACAAGAATCGCACACTCTGCCTTAAGTTTGCTCGGTTTCACCAAGCAGGCTTGCCTGCAGCTCCGCCCTCGTGCGTTTTTATTTTCTCTGAGTGTAAGATTTTATTTTGTAACAAAAAAGTATTTTTCCGCGGTAAATTGTAGCCTAGCCTGTCTTAACTCTTCAGCTAACTAGACCTCCAATTTTATCTGCGCACAAGATTACGGAGATTTGCTGCTTAGTTTTTACGTGAAAACATAATAAACAGACCGACAATACACTTCTACGGTTTTGTATACAAACTTATTTCCGCAGTTATAATATTAGCAGCAGAGTACGGGTTTTATAGGGCACTGTTTTATTCCATTTACATATTAATTAAATTAAATTAGTTTGGATTTTATTAATAAATGTATAAAATTAACATATGTTTTTTTTCTTACGTTTTTCACACTGCACTTCACTACAGTTAGAAATTTAAATCTTTCACAGTGAGAAGCACTATACCAGCTGTCAAAAATACATTTGAAGTTGATGAATTTACAAAAAACCAATATCAGGTAAGCAGGGGGTCTACCAAAAACCGAAAAACATGGCAAGGGGTCTACGAGGCAAAAAAAGGTTCAGGAACCACTGATCTAGAAGAAACAGTCATTAACAACATGAGTCCATTTCAGTTTTAACTTGTTTTCGGTTGGAATAAATATATTCTCTTTTTCAAGCTATTCAACAATATCTATTTTTTCTCAACAAAGAAGTAGTTTTACATATACACCGAAGAGCCATTACATTATGACCACCCTCCATCCATAACAATGGGCTCGTCCAGGTTTTCATGGGGCATATTAGGACCCATAATCCTCATAGAACAATCCCTGACGTCTGTAAGCTACTTGAACATAGTTGCAGACCAGGTTCACCCATTCATGGCAACAGTTTTTCCTGCGGGGGATGGTGTTTACCAACAGGATAATGCACCATATCATAAGGGTCGGATCGTCGTGGATTGGTTCGAGGAACATTCCAGTGACTTTCAAGTCATGTCTTGGCCCCCAAATTCACCTGATCTTAGTCCAATAAAGCATTTGTGGTCATACTTGGAAAACCAAATTCGTGCTGCCACGCTACCCCCTCGCAATGTGAGGGAATTGCAGAAACAGTTGGTGAGCGCTTGGTTCCAGACCTCAGACTACCTATCAGCACCTTGTGGAATGAATGTCAAGGCGGGTGCTAGCAGTTTTGAGGGCTAAAGGTGGTCCTACATGTTATTAGCAGGGTGGTCATAATGTAATGGCTCTTCGGTGTATGCTATAATTGTAAAAAGAATCTCTGTAGTTACAGAAATTTAATGTTTCTAAAAAAAAATGCTAGAATGAAATGCCTTTCGTACCAGCTTTTGCTCTTTTCCGTTTTGCTGTATGTAGGCCTATAGCCCTGATTCACAACCAAAACTATGGCCAAAATTAAATTAAATATGTTTCTACCTCTATGGGAACGCTAATAAGTTCCCATAGAGTTAGGAATACTTTATCGAAGGGTTTTGATAATGATTTTAGCAAAATTAGCAATAAAATATGGTTTTTATAACAATAAAATTTGGTGATTTTATCATAATACCTTAGAACATGGCATAAAAATAATTTATTCGGTAAACTTTACTTTTCCGTTTTACATTTTTACTACTAAATGAGTGGTAATAAGAACTATAGATTCGAAAATCAGAATTTTCGTTAAACGTTACCAAATGAATAGAAAAATTACCAAATAAATGGTTTAAACACCGTATATCTTGGTTTTATTACCAAAATTAGGTTGTTCTTTTTTAAAGTTTTATTTCTTTATTTTTAACAGAATTTCATTACTATACAGAAAGGTTTATTTTACAATTTTTTTTTCTCTGTGTATCTTAATAATATGAATACGTTTAGATCTCAAACCATATGAACCTGTGACATTTTTAAAATAAATGCTAGCGAGCAAAAGAAATCATCCTTCGAGTTTTAACTTATGAAATGATACTACTCTTTTCACAAAGGCACTATTAATATATTATGTAAAATAACAAAAATACCAGATATGTAATTTAAAGAGGAAGATTTGGGTATATTTGTTATATAAAGTTTTTTGTTTTATTTTCACTCTTTTTTCCCCCAACCAGTTAAAGAACTTTAAATGATTTCATCAATATACAAGAGTTCGTTTAAACTGCTGTTCTTTACTCAAAACACAATCAAGGCGCAGAGATACTCACTAACCTTATTTCTCACTAATTTAATTCACTCTTGAGTAAATTAACGGTTAAAAAAATTTTACACGTTCAACAGTTTTTTTTTTGTTACACTCACTACCTTATTAATTTATTAACTCTTGTGTAAATTAGCGACTAAAAAAACTTATACTCGTTAAACAGTTCTTTTTTTGATGCACTCATTCTCACTACCTTATTAATTTATTCACCCTTGAGTTAATTAACTGTTAATAAAGCTTATACAGCAGTTTTTTTTGGCACACTCACTACCCTATTAATTTATTCACTCTTGAGTATATTAACTGTTAATAAAGCTTATACACGCTAAACAGTTTTTTTTTGGCACACTCACTACTTTATTAATTTATTCACTCTTGACTAGATTAACGGTTTAAAAAAAAACTTATACACGTTAATGTTTTTTTTTTGGTACAATCACTATCACTACCTTATTAATTTATTCACTCTTTCAAATAAGTTAATGGTTAAAAATAACTTATAAACAGTTTATTTTGATACACTCACTACCTTATTAATTTATTCATTCTTGAGTAAATTAACGGTGAAAAAAAACTTATACAAGTGAAAGTTTTTTTTGTACACTCACTATTACTTACCTTATTAATTTATTCACTCTTGAATAAATTAACAGTTAAAAAAAACTTATGCACGTCAAACAGTTTCTGAGTTTGAAGATACAGTATAGTATAGTTGATCTTGAAATTATTTACAATTAATGAAATGATGCATCACAATTTTCAGAATTGTTTATGCCTTCACAAAACATTTTTTTACTGTTAAAACCTTTTAAAACTATTCATTTTTTATGAAATCGATAAGTGTATAAAAACTTACCTTTACCCAATGGTTTTTTTTCTGTTCAAGTTTCAGCTTATTTGATTTTGATTCACTATATTCTAAGAGTGTTGTGATTCGTTAAAAGCGCCATTGAAATTTGGTGCTTAAAAAAATGTTTATCATATTAATATTCATTGTTTTTATCTTACATACATCACTTTCCCTACAAAATATTTTCACCCAATTCTATTTCTTAACGAGCTTCACGGTAAGATTCCAAAAGGCAGAATGCTATTGTTCTTTATTTAAAATTGATAAAGTGCCAAACTATGGTGCTAAGTACTTAACGTTTGTTTTTAAAATGATACAATTCAATTTCTGGAACAATAGGAAGGAGCTATTTCATTAAAAATTCATACTAAGCTTTCAAAAGTTCTCTTATATTCAATGTATCTTAAATATTTTATTAATGCCAAAAAATTTGATGTTTAAAAGACAACACTAATCTAAAATTTTCAAAAGTTTATATAATTCTGAAAAAAAAAAGAACTTGAAACAAAAGTTTATATAATTCTGAAAAAAAAAAAGAACTTGAAAAGAAAAAAGCATGTTAATTTTTTTTCTCACTATAACTTAATTTGTTAGATTGTTATCTAAATGAGAGTTAACAATTGGGTACTTGCAACTCGAGAAGAAGTGAAAGTGATTACACCTATCCATGCAATTTAAATCAGATTTAATTGTATACCTCGGTGGCTGAGCGGTAGCGCTTCGCGCTGTCGTGCCACAGGTCCTTGGTTCGATCCTCGGGCCGGGCAAGGTTGACTCAGCCTTTCATCCCTTCAGTGGGTCGATAAATGAGTACCAAGCATGCTTGGGAACTAAACACTGGGGGTTTCGCGTTCGGCTGACCACCTGACCGGAACATCTGCTCCTGCACCCCAGAGCCCAAGGTCAAGAAAACTGAGATGGGCACAGTAGGCCTTGGCCCTCTTTGGGCTGTCGAGCCACTGAGTTTAGTTTTTAATTGTATACCTACCTGTAAGCGACATCACGCTTGCATGTCGAACCTGATTGCTTGTTAAATCCACGAATGCGACGATTTACTTTCGATGACGTCACTTGCAGGCATACAAATATGGGTTTAAAATTATGATTTTTGGTTAAATGAGTTTGAGAAAAAAACCATTGCTAACAAAAAAATTATTTGTTTTGTAACCACTATGTTCATACAGGGTGTTCTACAAGTTCTCATACAGTATTCATACTGTTAACGTAAGCATAAAACAAAAATTCTAGTGTCTTAATTTAAATCATTGAATTTCATGAATAATTAAAAACTGGTGCAAAGCTTTGAAAATAATAAAAATGTACGAAACATCTCTTGTCGTAAGTAAAAAGAAGATGGAAAGAAGTGACGATGCATACCACTCTATACATACCGTGAATTGGGCAGCAATGTGAGTGTGTGCTGCTCAGTGCCCAGCACGCTCGAATCACCTAATTTATCGAGCAATGATTACTTTCAGCTCAAACTTAAAAAGCTATCATGCAACATTTGACATGTGCTGCTACAGCACTAGCTCTCGATATGCAACCACGTCCAATAATTAACACGCTGCTTGTGACAGGTATAGAGGCACACACGGTACCTAAACGCAGTGTGGTGGTACAAAACATGTTGCTGTCATAAAACATGCTGCTGTCACATTTCTTTTTTTAATCCTACTCCCAGACTGGGTCAATTGGCCATGCGCTGTCCAATAAAGACGCGAAAAACCAGAAGGGGTAGTATACCCAATGTCAATATGTTTTAATTTGGTTCACACAAAGAGGTGTTAGAACTACCCCCACACAGAACGCATGAGGCAAAGGCTGCTGTGCTGATACGATTGAGATGCTGCTGGAGGATTGGACGCTGCATGATCTATCAACATTCGAATACTCTCTTATAATACGCCAGAGTTAATTAGAGAGGAATTCCGTTTTTGTTTTTTGCTAACCGAATATCTGTCCTTCCATGGGGTGAAAAAAAACGAACCAATAAATCACTACTGAACAACACTAATTATGTACAAAGCTGAAACTCATAACCAACTCAATTAATAAGCTAAAATAATTCTCAGAGCCTGGTAAGGCAGGGGCATACGGAGCCGTTGCCCTGGGTCCTCACCTCCTAATCGAATAGAAAGTTTATTTTACGTTTCCTTCTTTATTGAGCTTTTTTTTTTTTAAAAAAAAATATCAGTACAGTGTAAAATTCGCAAGCTTTAGGTCAGCTTCTTCTTTAACCTATCGTACAAAAATTCCATATTTCGTTAATTAATGCCTTTCTAGGCTGGAATTCAGCTGTTTTCGCAATTACGATGGTCAAATTTGGCCAATGAGAAGCGTGTATTTTTACATATCGCAAAATTTAAATACCTCCATAAAGTTCGGTTCTTCATTACTGTAGTAGTAAAGCAGAGTGGGGCCCCAAAAGAAGTTTTTGCCCCGGGGCCCAATTAGGATAAGTCAGGCTCTGATAATTCCATTTATTTATTTATTTCATTTAATATCATATTCCGCTCTCTTCGGCAGCTATCATGTTATTAGAATAAACAAAACGCATCTTTAGTAGCTCATCCCATTAGAATAAAGATTAACTGTATTCAATACCAATTGGCATGATGCTGTTGCTTGAGGTCAACTCCTTAATTTACTGTATCCCATTCAAAAGACTGTAAAAAATTTCCTTTCACACTATCTAAATTAAAATTGTTCAGTATTGATGCAGATTCAATGCTGATGTAAAATTCCCAGGTATCAAATATATTAATGTAATACATAGTCCCTATATTTTTAACTTATTAAAACTGCACGAATTACCACAATACCAGTAGAGTCTATTACCAAAAATAATTAAGCATCATTAGCGTAAATAATATGGCCTGAACAGACATAAGATCCTAAATAAATAATATAGACCCTAAGCGAATTAGAAAAATTTCTCCATTAATTTTGCTTCATAGTACATAGCTTATTTTTTACTTCAATTAGTATTTATTACAGAAATTAATTAAAAACTGGCATCAATAATAGTTGGCGAATTTTTACGCTTTCATGAAATGAATTAGTACCATTTCTCTATTAATTTTGCTTTTTAATACATAGATAATTTTTTCCCTTCAATTAGTAACTATCACAAAAACTAACTGAGCATCACTGGCGCTAATAATAGTATGTCGATTTTAACGGTCCCTTAAACAAACAAGTACATTTTCCCCATTAACTTTGCCTTTTGATACACATAGTTTTTTTTTTAAATACAAATTATTGTGTTTCAATACAGATTATTTTTTTCAAAATTTCGATTAAAACTTAATACTTAAATTAATTAAACATTATTGGTGTCAATAATAGTATGGAGATTTTTTCGCTTCTCCTTAATTACTTGTATCCTTTTTCATTAACTTTGCGTTTTAGTGAATAGCTTATTTTTTCCAAGTAATACCTATTACCGAAATTAGTAAAACATCATTGGCGCCGATAATAGTGTCATACATTTTTATGCTTCTTCTAAATGAATTAGTTCTATTTATATATTAAATTTACTTTTTAGAACTTTTTTTTATTTAAAAAATTGTTGATTTTAAGTTATTTAGTTTTATGGAGTCACCTTTTTAAAGCATGACTATCAAAACAAACACGTGGTTTCAGATAACTTTAGAAATACGAATTTGGTGACATAGTCCGTTTATGTCACCACGTTCACGTTAATCATTCAGGTTGGTCACTCAAATGAGGTGATAACCCTGTATATATATATACAAGCAGTGCTTTTTATAAAATTCATTGATCATATTTTCTATAAACCAATATCTCAAGTCAAATGTTTAAATAATGTTGCTTTGAATTAGCATTATTATTTTAAGAAATTCAGTATAAAAATGAAAGCCACAAATGCAAAACTGTCAAATTTCTTGTTGCATACTTGATAGAGAAAAAAATTTAAAATTCTTTAAATTTTTATTCTTTTTTGTTTGTTTTTTCTTATAGTTAAAATATTTACAGAATTCCAATTTAAACACATGGTTTTTTAGTTTAGCATAGTTAATTGTTTTTACAACTACAAACTTGACCTGTACAGTGCAGAACACGTTTTCTTTCTTCCTAATAAACACATATTCATAAAAAAAATAATTATATTTTATGTTTATACATAATTTAGCATGCTTCCCATACATTCCTTAATCTTTGTCAGCTTTTTAGGGTAAAAGGAGAAACAGTTTTGAATTGTCATCTCTGGAATGCAAGCAACATTTACGAACTTCCAATACTGTGATTACTATGCAATTTGAATTTTGAATCAAAACTCAAATATTTACCAACAAAACAGTGAAATTAAATGTTGTCATATTTCTCAAAAAAACCTTTTTTTGAATTAAAATACGTCATAAAAGGTTAAAAAGAAATCGAGAAAATTAGCATTAATACAATAATTATAACAATTTGTCTACAAACATTGCTATTAGCAAATTGCAAGAAAATGTGTGATTCGTTGGCTTTGCTGAGAAAAATAATTCACAGATTTCATTGGAATAGAGTACAAAAGCTTTCAGAAAAAGAGTGCAATATAAAATCTATTGTTATTAAACTATAACCAACTAATTTTCAGAGAATTTTATAAAGTTAAAAATACTAAAATGTTTTGTGAAAATAGAAAAAAATTACCACCAAAGTATTATAACAAGCTTGGAAATAAATGGATTCAGTTCATGGACTAGCTCTTAAAAACAGAAGCAAATATCCTAACCCTGTAGCCTTGTAATTTTGAACCAATCCAGAAGACAAGGAAATTCTTAGATCAGTACCCCCAGAGGTATTGATTTGTTATGAGAACATGGAGGACTTTGCGACTCGACAGATTTAACATGCATCTGTCACCATTTACTACAGGGGGAGTCTTCGGCCGGTGGGGATCGAACCAATAAACTCTTGGATATGGGTCTAATCAGGCTATCCCGGCCTACCTACAATAAAGATTGAAAAATTCTGATTTATCAACAGCCTCTTTGAGTTTCAACACTTTAAAAAGAATTTGGTTAAATTGGTTCAAACATACCACAGGAAATATTATTTTAAAACATTTTCAGATGCTGAAAAACTACTAAAATAAAGATTAAAAAAATCTATTTTATTCCATTTAAATATATTTTTTTACAAACAATTTCCAAAAAGATTATATTAATTTGAATACATAATTAACAGTATGAAGATATTGTACAGTAATGAGAGATGATTTTTCAGAAATAAATTTGGATAGCATTTTGAATATAACTACGAATGAATATAGTCTCTGAAACATAACATATGGTAACATTATCACGAACATCTTCCATTTGCACTATTTTCATTCCATTTACGAACATACTGTATACTCAAATTCCTTGTACAGTTATTGATTTTGAAAATACCCAGCAGATGATCAGAGAGTTCATTCATTACATTTCGCAAGGATACAATAATAAACTGACAGTTCAGAGTGGTTTCCTGTAAATATAAAAGGGCAGATGTCACCAGAATGAAATACAAATATTACAAAACAAATAATTCATATTTAATCTTATTTTATTCAAGTGACTAAAATAAATTTTTACCATCATTTAAAAATTTGCACTTGAAGCATGTTCAATAACTTGCAACTTAAAATTTTTTTCAAATATGTTGATTCAAACCAGTTAATGTCCAACAGTGTCATGGAGGTCAAAACTTTAACATTTTGAGACAAATGGCATGATTATAGCAATATGATCAGCATTTAAGTTTTAAATTTTGCTTATTTTTGTTGATAAGAAGTATTTTAGTTAAGGTTAAGTAATAGTTAACTGTCAATCAGTATTAAAAAGTATAAATCTGTAAAAGAATTTTAGACTTTTTATTAGATTAGAAGAACTTTCATGACCAAGAAAGCACAAAAATGATAAACTGATTTTATGATGCTTGAAAAAAATATTTTGTTTTGAACTTCTCATCATACTGCATTTTGTACATAAATTTCTATTTTATGAAATGCTTTTAAAATAGAAAATCGTTATGATCACTAAATAGATCACTTAAATCATTAGGTACAATTTCTGAACTTTTAAAAGTACAAATTTGTTGTTTACCAGTTCTATCCCATGTATTTCAATTTAGAAACTAAGCTAAGTTGGGAAACTAAAGTTAAAAATAAAATCACTGGCATTGTAAAAATTTCTCATAGGTATATGAAAGCTTGTTTAAAAAATTAAACATAATGAAACAACAAAATAAAATGAAATTTCTTTAGTAGAAAACTTACTTTTAAATAAAAGCCCACAATAGCAACATTTCTTACATCAAGAGCAGCATCAATTTCATCCATAACATAAAATGGAGTAGGGCGATAGTAATGTAAAGCAAATACCAAGGATAATGAGCTAAGAGTTTTTTCTCCTCCAGACAAATTTCTCATATATTTCCAAGATTTCTTAGGAGGACGTACACTAAAATTATTCATTAAACATTAATTAAAAAATTATCGTTACACTTTAAAATTTCAATCAAATTAAAGTTTCGAATAAGTCGTATCAATTAAATGAAAACAAATAAAAACTACAAGTAAAACTTTAGATAGATGTTGGAATTCCATTAAAATATTCCTATTTTTTTTAAATTTCAGACACAGATATAAAATAAAAGATTAAAATTAGGTAGATTTATTAAATTGACTAATTAAATATAATTAGCAAACACAAAAAAACTCCAGTGGAGAATTAAATTAATTTCAATTTTGTTATATATTTTAAAGAAAGGCTTTAAAAAAAATGTTTGCAACATTTCCAAAACAGCCTGATAACAAAGAAACAAGCTATTAAAATATTTAAAGATTAAAGAATTTAATATCTAAAGTAATAAAAAATTTAAATTTGTACAAACTAAAAACTGCTTTTACAAAATAATCCAAATTAATTTTATTTTATCAGCTCACTAAAAAAATTTAAAATTTTAATACTATCAGTACAGAACTGTAATTAATTTTTTCAATTAAAAGTGAAGTAAAAGGTTAAGAACAATTTAAATAATAAAGGATTATCATCGTGCTGGTATTAAAATGATGTAGAAACTATCTATGTATTTCTATAGATATACCTATGTATGAAAAAAAGTGACCATTTTGGTAATACACAAGTGTCATCATCATTTAAGCAATACAAGTGAAAACTATTTTGTTATCATAATTTTTAAAATTTTAGATAAAAAAGTATAAATTGTCTTAATTTTGAGCAAAATAAATAAGTGAGAATTTTCACACTAACACATGAACTTTTTTTTNCTTTTTTTTTAAAAAAAAGGGGAAAAAAAAGCTTTTAATACAATCTACAGAAACAATAAATTTTGAAGTTTTCCTTGGCTTATTTATAAGCATTAGCCAAAAGAAAAAATAATATAGAATTAAAAATACGATCAAATATTAATTTCTAAAATCAGGTTGTGTCCAAGAGGAGTTGATACAAATAAATCTGAATACAAATTTGTGAACAATTAAAAGTAATTGACTTTTATTATTAATTGAATAAAATGAGTCCAAAGGAGGACCTGCAGTATCAAGCCAATAGATCTTGAAGCAGATCAAAAAGCAAAATACTACAAATTTGTGTTGGTACCTTTTCCGAATAAAGTGTAAACTATCCAAAGTATGCTAAGGGATACCTGCAAGTGACATAGAGTGTGTATCTCGATCCTAATTGTTGTTGAATCAAGGCATTTGTTTACGTTAGCAACTGTTTTTTCCATTCTATTCAAGTAAGACAAGCCCGTCAAGTATTAATTCTCTTAAGTGACACTGTTCATATTCTTAGATTGCAATTCTTTTACTATATATTTCTTAACTAACTAACTAACTCAGTGGCGCGACAGCCCATTAAGAGGGCCAAGGCCGACTGTGCCCATCTCAGTTTTCTTGACCTTGGGCTCTGGGGTGCAGGAGCATATGTTCCGGTCAGGTGGTCAGCCGAACGCGGAACCCCCAGTGTTAGTTCCCAAGCATGCTTGGTACTCATTTTATCGACCCACTGAAGGGATGAAAGGCTGAGTCGGCCTTGCCCGGCCCAAGGATCGAACCAAGGACCTGTGGCACGNCATTTTATAGTATCAGGTAACTGTTTTTTCCATTCTATTCAAGTAAGACAAGCCCGTCAAGTATTGATTCTCTTAAGTGATATTGTTCATATTCTTAGATTGCAATTCTTTTACTATATATTTCTTACTTAACACAAATAAAGGCGCAAAGCCATGTAGAACATAAACAAACTAATTATGCATCAAAGTTACCAGATATACAAAACAAAAATATATCACAGTTACAATAAAATACATAAACAAATAATAAATTTAAGTTAAGTAAAAGACGTAGACGAGGAAGAATTATATTTCAACAATTTCCATGTGCAATACGGAGCAGTATTTACTTATATAAATTAACATTCTAACTGATGTGGAGTAACTTAGCTAAACTTTAATATGCCATTTTGCTTATAAATGATCAGCTGGCACTGAAGTCATAGTTCACACGTGTGGGTATCCATGATCTTTTGATTAAAATGCAAATACTCAATTTAAAAAGGGTACTGATCTTTTAATTCTGTCTACAAATAAACATAATAATTATGCAATTTCCAGAAAATGAATAAGAATATGATTCTAAAATAGATTTTTAATTTACGTCTAAATGAGTGAAAGACTAATATTCAAGCAAAATCAGAAGAGCACAGTGGTGTTTAACTGCTTTGAGTTATTTTTACCTGAATTCAATGCCCTTTGAAAAAGCATTCATGCTGTCTACAAGCTCTATTTCAGCATCACCACCATGAGTTAGCATCCTATAGATTTCTTTTAGCTTTGATGCAATTATTGAAAATCCTGTCTTGAATTCACTATTGCGTCTGTTGCTGAGATAATCAAATCGTCTACTCTGTAGATTTTTATCTTCTGTTATGTCATCAACTTCTTTTTGCTTTGCTTCATACAATCCAAGCTATAAACACATAAGTAAAATAATTAGGAACATTTTAACTATAAAATAATATTGAAATAAAATGGAATTAGTACGGGAGTGTATATTATATTAGTAGGCAATGTGACAATGTTTATTTTGGAATTTCTTTAATTTCTAATTTTCAATTTAATCTCATGTGGGTGATATACTGCATGATGTACAGGAATTGGACAAAAATGGAACTCCTTTTTTCATATTTCAAAAAATACTTCAAGAAGTATTTAAAAACTTTAGAATTGTTAGGTCATGCAATTTCTCATACATATGAATAAAGTTTAAAGATTTCATAGGTTTAAGAGACCGCCAATAAATAACAAACAAAAAAGAATGCCTTTGAACACCCTATGCCAAATAATATAGCAATAAGCTTGTACCTTATGTCAATTATGTTGGTTATTGTATCTAATAACTGCACAAAACTTTTTAAACAAACGTTCATAAAGATATGGACATTTTTAATTAATATAAATATCATTCTAAAATTTGTAAAGAACTTATCTAAATTTATGCAAAATATGAGTATTTATAGTAATCCTTTTATACTGTGAGCAGAAAACACTTAAAATTTGTTTTTTCATAAACTTGTTTTGAATTGTATTTGGTTACTTCTAAAAAAAGTTCGATTCAAATATCTTGAAAATTAAAAAAGTTTCCAGCAATTATCTAAGTAGTTTTTGTTAAGTTAATTTAGAAAGAAAGCTTTCAATGGTAAGTGGTTTTCCACAAACTTAATTTTGTACTGTTAAACAAAATTTATTAAAAATGACATCAACATTTTATAGGACAATGCCTTAATGAATTATGTTTTATTTCCTATTACCATCTCATCTTGTTATAAAAACTATCATTTTATAGTATCAGGTGTAATTAAATTTTTTTTTAATTACAAAATGGTATTTGTGAAAAAACCCCTATCATTTAGAGCTTTCAATAAAAAAGCACAAAAGCTACTTAGAAATTTGCTACAAAAATTTTACATTTTCATGATATTCAAATCAGACTTTTTTAAAAGGATATTTTTATTATATTTAAAAATTGTAAAAATTTTGTTGAATTATTATATAATAAGTTATAATAAGAAATTTAAGTCAAAAAAATTATTTTGCTTTTATAAAAATGTCCATATTTCTATGAATATTTAAGTTAGATTTACTAAATTTTGTGCAGTTATTGCATATAATAAGCAACGTAATTGACATAGGGTACAAGCTTATCACTATATTATTTGCATAGGGTGTTCAAAAACATTCTTTCTCGTTTGTTATTTATTGTCGGTCTTTTAAACCTATGAAATCTTTAAACTTTATTCATATGTATTAGAAAATGCATGACCTAACAATTCTAAAGTTTTTAAATAATTCTCGAAGTATTTCTTGAGAAATATGAAAAATTAAGTTATTATAGTAGCGTTTCCATTTGTTGTCTAATTCCTGTACATCATGCAGTGTATCACCCACTTGATTCATTGCACAGAAGTCATTACCAGTTTTTATTTATTTATTTATTTTTTTAATTATAGCAGTGGATTTCAATAGTTTTGTAATTTTCTTTTTTAATTGTGTTTAGAACAAATTAGAAAAAAAAAATTCAGTTTTTAAAAGGAATTTTTTAGGGTTACCTCTCAATTTCAGAAAGAAAAAAAATCAGAAAAATTTCAATGAAAATCCAAATTATATTATAAATCCAAACTTAATTTTATATTGGTAATGTCAAATATTAGATTTCGTGAGCAAAGAAAAGTCCTTGAATGAGGACAGAAACATAGAAGTTTCAATAAAATGGGCATTTTTTATAACAAATAATTGTAATAGATGTTAGAATTATTTAGTTCGAATTTCAACAACGGATTACTGTTACTGGCAATTCTGAGATTGGTTATTTTCCAGGTATAATGTAGAAGTTTTTGATGATTATTATTTTCTTTTTTTTTTGTTGTTAAATTGCAATTTTCTCTGAGTATTCCCTGCTTTTATCTAGGATAAAATTATGCTTTGGCACTTGTTCAGTATAAATTCGAGTAAATAAACTGTTTTTGTGCAGTTATGCACAAGTAATAAATTTCGAACTATATGTTTCACATTTGAAACCCTGAATAACAAACTCAAAATGATCGATATATAATAAGTAAAATAAGAAGTAAATAATTTTAAATTGTTACCTTAGTCTTGAATTCTTTAATTGCTGATAAATCAGGTTTCATGTCTTCTAATTGCACTTTAATGACATCAATTTCATTCGACAGAGCGGATTCGGTCAACTTCTGTATTTTCTCTTCTGACAAAGATGGCAGTACAGTTGGATCATCCTCTACTTCATTCAATTTAAGTTTGCATATCTATTTAATAAACAATAATAGAAAAACTTCATACAAATATTATTTAAAATTTCCACTAAAACATTTCTTAATTATATTATTAAATATTTCAAGACTTAGTAAGGAGAGTATTATGTTTTAAGAATTGAGAATGCTAAACAACTTTTTTGGTTAATTTAACTGAAATGAGAAAAAATTTCTTTAGTTTTAATCAATGCTTTGACACATGTACACATCAAGNACTTTAATGACATCAATTTCATTCGACAGAGCGGATTCGGTCAACTTCTGTATTTTCTCTTCTGACAAAGATGGCAGTACAGTTGGATCATCCTCTACTTCATTCAATTTAAGTTTGCATATCTATTTAATAAACAATAATAAAAAAAAGTTCATACAAATATTATTTACAATTTCCACTAAAGCAGTTTTTAATTATATTATTAAATATTTCAAGACTTAGTAAGAAGAGTATTATGTTTTTGTATATAAGAATTGAGATTGCTAAACAACTTCTTTGGGTAATTTTACTGAAATGAGAAAAAATTTCTTTAGTTTTAATCAATGGTTTGACACATGTACACACCAAGGAAGAAATTTTTTGCCACACACAATTGATTTAGGAATGGAAAACTGTGTTTTAAATAAATATATATATATATATATGTATAATAGTACCGTGATTATCACACATAGTAATACCCCTTAATGATTATTTTGTAATTTTATTCATTTTTTTTACCTATATGGCGGTTCCCTATAATCATCTTATGATCCGTAAATATGAATACAAATTGTGATTTTGATTCATAAAATGTGCACACATATTGTGATAAGTCATCCTTAAATTGCATTGTGATAAGCACATATAATTTGTAAATCCCTTTCTTTCGAATCGTGATATGAGATAAAAGGTGAGAATAAGAATTTTCAATAAAACATTAAAGTAAGCATTTCTAACACTGACACTTTTTATTTTAAATTTATAATTTTATTATGTGTTCTCAAGAGATGTGATAGCATAAGAGGTCACAGTATTATTTTACGATACAACAGGAGTAGATCATCGTTAATAATTTTACCTAGTTTTAAGCATTTACATAAAGAAAAAGTTACTTCAATTGTCGAATTTTTTTGAGTACCCAACCTCCAGTGGATGACAAATAATCTGAGTTCCATTTTAAACATTAATATCTTGAAATGCTACATAAAATTAAATGAGATTAGCAATTTGTAGTAAAACAGATTTAAAACAAAAAATAAAGTCTACTTTTGCATTATATGACTTTATAATATGACGTTTCTCCATTTCACTGGATTCAAAATTTTTTAGTTGATTTTTATGCTCTATTTCAGCTTGCTTTAGCTTGTGTTCCTTTTGCGTAATGCTATCCGTTTCTTTTTTGAACTCTGCTCTTTTTTCCTTAAACTCAGCAACTTTAACCTAGTGAGAAGAAAAGAAGAAAAAACATATTTTTAATACCCAAATACATTAACAATATACCCAAATACATTAACAATAAACACAAATATATAAGTGAAAATAAAATATTTTTGTTATTCTACAGTTATAACTTTTTAAATTAAGTTAAGATAAAAAGAAATGTTAAAAAGATTTCAATAGTAAAAAGTTTAGTGCCAGAACCATAGCATATGGAAGGAACTGAACCTCTCACTCAAAAAAGTGAGATGGTTTCTTCTTTGATATTTTACCCACATAATGAGCTCAAGGTAGTAAAAGAAATGTATCCCTGTTGATGAAAAAGAACTCTAACAGTTTCTTGATCAGAACAGAAGACTTGATACATTCAACGGCAATGCAGAGTTGGAGATTAATGAGTTATATTCAGTAGATAAAAGATTGTCTTACATAAAATACTTTTGGAAACTGAATTGTCATGATAGAAATCCTCAAAATTTAAAAATTGTGAAGTATCTGTCTTGGAAAAAGTATTTCTTAACAATCCATGTATTAGTTAAATTATTATTTTCAATATGTAGGTTCATATCAGCATATTGAAGTAAGCGTAATGATAAACATATGGTTTCATTTTCCCCTTTCTACATGATACCCTTTCCTTATGTGTATTATAAAAGCATCTATTATTAGTATTAGGCATTCCTGCTTTTAAAAATTCTCAAATCTAATCTACAAAGTGCATTACTTGATTACACATTCTACAAATAACACAAAATTTTAGAAAGCGTATTAACCATTAACTCTTTGTTAACAAATCCAATAGTCATATTCTTAATTTTTTCATACGTATATATAATGGTTAGTGTGTTTTCTAAAATTTTGTGTTATCTGTAGAATGTGCAATGAAGTATGTGTAATCAAGTGATGCACTTTGTAGATTAGATTTGTGAATTTTAAGAAAATTAAGAAAAATAAGTTTTATTTACTGTGCATACGCTGCAAGTACACAGAACCCATAAAATAAGTTAAAAATACAAAGAAAAAATGCAATTTATATTTTTAAATAGAAGAAAAATTAGTAATAAATAAAATGTTAAAAGTTAAATTAAAACTTAAAAGCAATAAAAAAGTTTGAAAAAAAAGAAGGAAAAGATATCAATAAGATATTTTTTGCAGATATAATAGTGTGAGCTGACGATGAGACTATATCTTTTCCTTATCTTGTTTCACGGCTTTTAAATTTTTTTAAACTTTAATTTTTTAAAATATTTATTTACTAATAATTTTTCTTCTTCTCTTTAAAAATATGTATTATATTTTTAGTTGTTTTCTTTGTATTTTTAATAATTTTGTAGTAAATTTTGTTTGGCAACCAATGGAAAACATCTAATTTAAATATCTTAAAAAAGTAAAAAGTTTCAAGCAATCTTCTAAGTAGTTTTTGAAGTTTTTAAAGAAAGCTCAAAATAATTAGATGCTTTCCACAAATTTTATTAGGTAGTATTGCAAATTACACTACCTTATAATAAAATCAATATATATATATATATATATATATTTTAAAAGTCAAAAGNCTATTGATATACATATATATATATATATGAAGACAGAGAGAAAAGTAGTAAACAAAAATAGGAAGAAAAAAAAAGCATAAAGAGGTACAAGGAAAGAAACACAAACCTGAACTACAATTACAGATTTTAGTACAAATGTCTGTCAGACAAACAGAAGGGTTTGATAAGGCAATTTAAATATTCTTTAATGTAAATTGCACAAAAATGTACTAATTTTGAGAATTTAAGTAGGATAGGTCTAAAGATGGACTATTTGTAAATAATAATAAATAAAAAAATATGGTTGAAATAATAAATAAGAAGAAAATCGAAAGGTGACAAAAGGCTTACATTATTCTCTTCCATTAATTGAAGAACCTCCTTCCCTTTATCTGTTAAAGTAGATTGCTGTTTTCTCAAATTATCAAGTTGTGCTTTATTTTCTTGCATTTGAATTTCAACGTTTTTAATTTTTTCTTCAATCTTCTTAATATTCCTAAAGATAAAAATAAATAAATAAATCAAGTATACACATTCTGATATCATTGAAATACTTTTTAAAATTTTATTTCTAAAAAATTTCATAAATTATGGTAAAAATCACTTTAGATCCAGCAAGTGATATAGTTTTTATTAGTTAATCAAACATTTAATATGTAAATTCATTAAAATAGTAAAATTTTGTTCATTAGCCATCATTATCAAACTAGCAAGTGGTTAATCTATAACATTTGCTTTCTCTATGTTTAGATAACAATGTTTCTTGATAAAATATGGATAACTTATAAAGTTTCCTTACCATTTCAAGTATTTACACGAGAAATGAATGTTAAATTTCTATTTCATGGATGTAACTAACTACAAGCGATTAATATCTATTTTAAAATGCAACTAGTATATATTTTTTAATACTTATTTATAAAAAAAAAATTTCTTCCAAAGATCAAGATTTTCTGTTAATTGTTGAAAAAAAAACTAAGGTAAAATAACCAAAGTAAAAATTTTTTAGTTTTTTTCCAGTGCTTAAAAAAAAATTTCTGCCATACAATCCTTTTTGAAATAATTCTTTTTGTTAATTTTAACATCCCTGCCATCTTGGTAGCAGGTTCAGTGCAGCATGGCAACACAAGTTTATTTTTCACTTGCAGGCAAGAGAGAACCTAACTTAAAAAAATTAATATTCTGCAGACAAAATGAAATTAAAACTAAATAAAACGTTCTTTCCTGTATCAGCAGCTTTTTTTCATCGTTGCAGAATTCAAGCTAAGGTGCTTAAAGAAGTTTTTGAGCAAATTTTTTAAAGTGGAATGCAAATTTAGTCAAACTTCAAAGACATCAGGATTTAAAAATTTCTAAGGAAAAATCAGAAATGCAGAGCTTTGCACCAGAATTACGTAATTGCTGCAGCAAAAACAAATGTTTAAAACTGATATTAAAACTGTGAGCTATTAAAAATCTGTTTACTCTGTGTTTTTGTTCCTTTCAATTTTAACTATTATATTTAATAAAATATGCAATAATAAAGTAATAATAATGAAACCTAAAACATATTTGAAAATTTCCCCATATATTGCAGTATAATCAAAACTACAAAGTTCAACACTTGATTACACATAAATTATCTCATACTCAGTAGATAAATACTAGAATTTTTCCATACTGCTACAGATAAATGCAGAAGTTTTTGTTACTGATCCAACTACCAATAATATTAAAATTTATTAATTCATAGTTTTGCCAAATCAAATATTTTATTAAATATAACTTTATATCAGGGGGGAAAAAACACTAACAAAATAAGCGTATAGTCGAATCTTAGTTGTTATCTGGATCATTTTTGAGGGAAAAAAAATAAGTAAATTGCACCTACTGTAATTCCAAGTAAGACTAATCATGATGCAGATTCAACTGAGATATTACTAGCAGAACCAAAATCAGTAGAAAACAATAGCAAGTAAATGGTATCTACTGGAATTCCAAGCAAGGATAATCACAATGTATATTCAAATGAGATGTCACTGGTACGCATGGAACAGAAACTGGGTTGGCTTCATGCTGTTACCAGGGATTCCTTCACAACGACAGCTCAATGCTTTAAGCACTAGTGGCTTTCATATTGTATCCAGCCCATATTAATTGCATCCATAATTGGTGACCAGCTTGGTCATCTTTCAAAATTATCTCGTACAAAGTATGAACTTTAAGGTGACAGAATGCACAGCACAACTGTATTTAAATATTCTTATTCCTCAACCTCTCCTCTAATCTTAACACTTTAATTAGTTTTGCAAAATATCTTAACCAAATTTTTTCACTGTCTAGCTATTGCCAAAAGTGCTTTGATATCAATTTTAACTGTTTTCAAGAGATGGCTGCTATATTATCAAAGTTCTTTATGCATAGAATTTTAGTCATAATTTAAAATATTCCAGCAGCCATTAAATCACACAAATCACCATGAGTATGGGCTCGGGAGCATAGTAAGCAGCAGAAGTATTAAAATTTTTTCCATCTTTAACATGAGATAAGATAGAAAACTAATCCCAATGCCTCATAACCATAACATATAATATATATGTGCATTACTTGAAAAAGGCAAGCTCAGTCAACAATGATAGTATGTGGCACTAAAGAAACGTATATGTTCAATATTTCTTACAGCGATTTCAGAATGGATAAAAAATAAATCGAAATAATCACTCCGTAACTAAGTTGTCATTTCCATAAAAATACAAAATTATTCTAAATACTTAACATGTAACTAACTATTCAGCACTACTTAAACTATTATTTAAGGCAACATTAACAAGATGAATAATAACTATAGTGTTGACAATAGAAAAATATCTAGGCTTATGGTAAAACATAAAAGAAATATATATTTAGATTCGCATTATATTTAATTATTAAGTTCAACACCCAACAGAGTTTGCTACCGAATATAGATTGATGTATGTTACAAACATAATACATATTTTAACGTAAAAACATTACCTCTTTGCAGCTTTCAAATTCACTGTGGATTTCGTTATAGCCTGTGTCACTTCAGTTAATTTCTTTTCCAATTGAGTGACATTCTTTTTAACTTTTTGAAATTTTCCTTTGCTGATTTGCAAAATTTCAGCCTGCAATCTAAATACAAAAGAATTATACACTAGAGATACAAAAGGACAGCAAATAAAAAGAAAAAAATTTCTTATTTTAAGATTTGAGCTAGGATTGCTTAAGGGATATAGTGTTTGCCTCTGAATGAGAGAACTCAGGTTCGAGTCTCGATGGCACCCATAATAGTGATCTTGACTAGTGCAGATGTAATTTTTTCACCAGTGGTAAAAATTCTTTTGTCATTTAACCAATGGTGGAGGTTTTCCTGATTTGTTTTCTTCCAATTAAGTAAATGGGGGTTAAGTTTCATTCACAGAAAGTCTCCCTTTTCCCTGAAAATCACTTCTACACTACAAAACATCCCTTCAGAAGAAATTTTGTGAGAATAATTTTAATTGTGAATATTTTTCTAAAGCAAACTGTTTTTGAAAATAAAATAAAAAATATGTAATTTTTGGACATTATTTTTCAAAAGAAATTTACTTGTAGTACTTAACTCAAATATATAATTATATTTTTCTTTTATAAAATAATTTTTTGCCATAATAAATTAAATGATATATAAATATAATAAAGGAGGGGAAAAAACGTGCACTATATGTTATTAATTTGCTCGCATTTAAAAAGAAAGGAAAAAAAAAGGACTTACTTTGCTACATTTTGTTCTACAGCAGTTTCTTCTTCAATAGCTTTTGTATAGCCTAATTTAGGGAAATAACCAAATAATTTCAATACTTTTATGCACAAAATCTTAAAAAGAAATGCTACAATAGTCAGAAGTCTTCAATGATTCAAATTTTTAGAAAAAAGCAGATTAGGTTATGTAATACAAAGCAGCATAATTGCATTTTGGTTTTCGGAAATTACAATTAAAAAGTCAAAAGTATGTTTGCTTCCTTCTAATTCTAATTTGAATGAACCTTTGAAGACTAATCTGCTGTTATCTAACAACTCTAGCATTGCTGAATTTTCAGATTGCATTCTAATATTTCGCAATTTTAACACTGGTTTAATGGTGTTTGAAATTAAGTCAATCACCAGTGCAACAAATGCTATTCTTTAATGAAAGTTTCCATAGATGCTTCTTCTCGTTTAGAATTATTTTTATCTTAGCGAGATATTGTCTTTATTTAATATGATTAATTACCAGTGGTAATTTTTTTTTTTAAAATGCCAATTCTATTAACACTCACTAAGTAAAATCCTCTCGTTCCCTATTTAAATAAAATTGCAATATAAACAGAATAAATATGAAAGACAAATTTCAAAAATGTTCCATTAAGAAATATTGCCTTTTCTTAAAATTTATATATTCTAAACGCAAATATTTAGATTTTTGAGTACAAAAAAATACTAAAATCTTGGGTGCCAGATATAATTTTTAAAGTATCATGGCAACAAGGAATTTTTGACTTCTGACGATAGTTAATAACAAAAATATCATACAACATTAGGAATTAGATATAAATAGAATAACAGATTAAAATGTAATAAGAAATATTGTTTGCTCAACTGGAATAATGTAAATTTAATGTTAGACTTCATTCTTATTATTTTTAGACCTAATGGAAGTATATGTAAAACTCTGAGTGACATTTTAGTTATTTAAAAAAAACTAATACAGCAAGTTGTTGGCCAAGCATATTTTTTCCCCATTGGAAAACCATTTTATTTAATAATTTGATGCAGAATAAATTATTAACAATCATATATGACCATGATAGCTAAACAATGAAAAAGTAGTGTTTTAAAAAGGTTACTTAACTTGTTCCTACATTGCCATTAAGCAATTCAATTATGACCAGGTAAAATGTGCAGTGTATAAGGACTGGAATTTTTGTTATGATTTTTTTAAAAAATAACCCAGATTGGGTTGGCCTAATTGTGTTTCACTTGGGTTTATCAATTTTTATAAGGTTTTTCTTTTTAGAGGAGGGATGGTTAAATAAAATTTTATAAAGATAACTAAATTCATTTTATTACTATACATTATTTTTATTAAGAATATAAGAAATATTCCAAGTACTTTTAATAATTTAAAAGTAAAAGAACATACGTTTATTTTTCTCCTTAATAACATTTTCTAGCATTTTAACTTTTTTATCATCGACCTTAACTCCATCCACTTTTCTTTTCTGAGTTTCCATTTGAGAAGACAGCTCTTTAACACTTTCTTCATATGCCTAAAATATGAAAGTTTAAATTTGATAAAAATAATGTCATTATCTAAAATAAATAAAATTTTCCGAAATTATCCACACATTAGAGAAATATTTATTCATTCTGGAGCTAAGCATAATGCATTGATTATTTAGGCACTTAATAATAACAATATTGCCGACAGAATTATTTAAAATTTTGAACAATAATTATAATATGAAACTTTAAATTTTTTTTTAAATAAATATCAATACATAGCAACATATTTAAGACTCAATAAATGTATAATACTTGATAACTCTTATTCATTTTTCCTTTGCAACAGCTCAGGATGTGCCCTGGCCTTCTTTAGAATTTTATACCACCTATATTTTTGTCCTAGTTTTTCTATTTAGTTAGTTCAAGAAGACTGTTCAACCAATTAATTTTAGGCTATACCTCTCTTTTGAGTGATGGTTTGTTTGGCCATAAATACTTTTTTGGTGGTACTAATTAGTTCTAATTACACCTCCAGCCCATTTTAACCTTTGGATGCTAATAAAATTAATTATGCCAGTATTTTTCATATTATTATTTAGACGTGATCTTTTATTAGATAAAATATTATCCTTTATCAGTACAATGTTTATTGCACATTTTTTTGCTTAAAAATATCAGAAATCTGTTCATTGTACATAAAAATCTCATTATTAAAATGTTAATTTTTAGATAAACACAAGTAAAAAAGAATTCCCTTAACTCTATAGGGTGATGTTCCCAACGTTTTGTTTTAGGGCAACTAAAAAAATTTGTATCAAGAGTTAGTTTTGAGAGATTTAGCACGAAACATTAAAAAAATAAATAAAAAGAGAGTAAGAGAATTTTTACCTTAATATGCTTACACAGAACTCAATAATTATTCTCTCTTGAATATGATACAATGAAAAAATTCATAATTATATTTGCATGTCTTAAACTGACAGTAAAAATGCCAAGTAAAATTTAAAAGTATGACTAAATCAAAACATTCAATTAGTTGGAAAACAAATGAATTCTCACTAGCTTAGCAATAAATTACTTGAATGTATATACAGGGATGAGAGTAGTCAGAAAGTAAAAAAGAGGAAATCCAAATATATATATATATATATATATATATATATAT
>NC_092206.1:73506982-73544825 GCF_043381705.1 Parasteatoda tepidariorum
ATCCCAAGGAAATGATTTTTAGAGAAACTTCAGAGGGAGGAAAAGGGACTTCAACAATTTCCCTCCGCGGAAAATTAAATTCCTCATAAAATATTTTAACTTGGGCAAAAAAAAATTTCAGCGGAAATTAGCGGAAAAAATGGAAAAATCTGAAAAAAAGCGGAAATCCGCGGAAGAATCTCATCCCTGTATATACAATGTTTATGACCGACACTGATCATGTCAACCAAATGAATTGGTTAGTAGCCAACAAATGCATTCTCGCTCAGAACAAAAAGAACTCAGTGATGTAATCTAAAAGAAATTTATACACTTAGAAAACTTTTTAAGAGTAGTAAACTTACACATAAAAAAAAGGAGAGATAAGACTATACAAAATTGGATAAATTTAGGTGATTTAATTTAATTACCCGTAATTTAAAACTCCGTCGTTAGGTTAAGATTTGAAGAAATTTTTTTCCCTCATGTTATCATTTTATTTAAAATTTATCAAATAAATTGAAAAAAAAAAAAGGGAAATTGAAAGTTTTATACAACATAGAATAAGCTTTCTTTTAACAATTAAAAAAAGTTTCCATACATTTTAATTCTAATTATAAATTATCATACAATGTTCATTCTAATCTGTTTCAAGCCAAAACCTCTAAAATGGGAAGTTGGCCAAAACTTTGATAATTCTAGATTGATGGCTACAAATGTAACCTGTAGAATACGGATGCACAAATATTAACATAATAAATAAATTTTAAAAAATGATAAATGAAAACAAAATTAGTTTTGAAAATGCTGTTTATGTTTATATAACAAAATAAAGAATTTGTCTTTAATAAAATAAAATTACAATGAGTTTTAATAACTTTTTGCAGAGATAAAATAATGTTAGTAATTTTTTCTAATTTCCTTCATATAAATTACTTCCATCCACAATTTTTAAACAAATAGTTAACA
The DNA here is from genome assembly GCF_043381705.1 of Parasteatoda tepidariorum. Classification (NCBI taxonomy): domain Eukaryota; kingdom Metazoa; phylum Arthropoda; class Arachnida; order Araneae; family Theridiidae; genus Parasteatoda; species Parasteatoda tepidariorum. Next base: position 73,507,931 of record NC_092206.1, read on the forward strand.
AAGACCTGTTTTAACAAAGTACCAAAAGCAGATTTATTTCTTGACACTTAAATTGGCACCTCCGTATTATAGAATTTTATTGTTACAACACTTATAATTTTTTTTTTTCAAATAAAAGAAATAATTTTTTTCAATTAGTTGGTCACAGGTTAGGTACGCTGAATATAGAACTCATAGGATTTTTTCAGAATATATTTTAACCAGTGTGAATAACAATAATACTGATTAATCTTCTTCAAGCCAAACAAATAACACATTTCTGCAATTTAGCATTAATTTTTGTTTAACAATTACTTTCCACATAGTTATATATCTGTAAACAATTATTTAAAATATTTTTAATAAGGTGATTGCCCACTTTTGAAAATTTTAAAATTTTTTCATAATTAATTTGAGAATTGTAATTAGAAATAAAAATTTAATTTTTATGCAGCATAAATAATTTAATATTCATACAAACTAAACTAAAATTATTAATTTCTCGCAACTGCAGCAAGAGTGAATTTTCAAAGCAAATTACACGCTCTATTAAGAAAAATACTTGCTTTTGAAAATACAAAATGAAAAGAATTGGCAAATTATTCAAGAAAATGATTATTTCAAATTTTTCAAAGCAGTGACAAAAACAGCTATGATGAACTAGAGTACAATTGGGGAAATTGTGCAAAAAAAAACTTATTTTGGAGCAGATTCTAGCAGCAAAAATGGATTAGAGCAGTAATTTAACATGTATAATGGATTAGATAAGTTGTTTCAGTAGCTATATTTAATACTAATTTCAGAATGTGCTTTTTTTCTGTTATGATCAGTTTTAAAGCTATCAGAAAAACTTCATTGTAATGCTTTTTACTGCAACACAAAGTTGTTTTATAAACTCTTTTCATTAAGATATTCATTAATTGGTGTTTTAAAATATATGAAGCCAGAAAAAAAAAATTCTGCATCAGTTAAGTTTCATGTATGTACATGAAAAGTACTACTCACATTTATATTCATTGTTCTCTTTTTCAAAGAGTGTTTCAATGATGACAGCACACTTGTCTTTTGGGATATCAGCTCTTCCAAATTAAGTCGTTGTTTTCTCACTAGCATGAGCTGCTGATTGAGATTATCCACTTCTCTCTGTATCTCATTTACATCATCAGTTGTAACAGTACACTGCACCACAGTCTGACCCATTCGACCTTTTTGAGGTCTTCCACCACCACCACTCATTGTACCTGCATAATATTATAATTTGAGCATCAAGCATAACTAAAGTTTAACAATTAAATACTTTTTTTACATAAGCAATGCATATGAGCTTAGTGAAGGTTCTAAATAACATTTTCCGGAATTTAATTAAATGAACTTTTTTTTTGTTGCAATTTTGCTTAACCTTTGTTTTTTTGATCTAGTTGTAACCTTACAAGGTGCAAAGAAATAGGTAACATTTTCACAAATTAAGACAGGAAAATTTTTTTTATCGACACAATTATACACATATCATTTATGTTTTCGCAAGTAAATGAAAAACTGCCTCTTAATAGATGACATTGGAAATATGTGTCACATCAAACATTTTGAAGTTTCCATAACAAGCTATTAAAACCAGAACATCTTTTGTTATGTTTGTTTGAATGTTATCTTCAGATATAAGGATATACTTTTATGATTTTTAATAATTTTCGGAGATATTATCTACTATTATACACCTAACAAGCATTTTCCCCTTACATATGGAAGATATGTGTCGTTCTGACATTATTAAATAATAAAATTGCCAAATAGTTTGAATAGTTTACAATATAATTAACAAGCATTTACGTACTATCTCTGTGGCAGAATTTTTTGGGGCTTTCTACAACAAATTTCTCTAGTACTAATATCTTGCTGCAAAATACTTTTAACAATAACAAATATACCTGTTACTAATTTAAAGCAACAGAAATGTTGTGTTTATAAAAAAAAAGCCTATTTGTATAAAATAAAGTTGTATATATATATATTTTTAAATGAATATGTAATATTTTTTTTAATTCTAATAACATGGGCAATATTCTCATATTTTGTAGGAAGAAAACACACTAATTGTTTCCTTTTTTGCATTTTGTAAATCATCACATCGAAAAAAAAGAAACTTAAAAATTGTGAAATCCGAATTGCGAATCGGACTCTTCAAAAAGGGGGTACTAAATGTGTTTCGTTTTGAGATTCGGATAGTGTAATAAATAATATTGTAGCAAAAATATGAGATTTTAAAAACTGCATGGTTCCAGCAGAAAAAAATGATAAAATCATTGCTTTAAAAATCAAATATTCATAAGCACGATTAGAATTTTTCAAATTGTCAGAAATACATTGGAATATTTAAAACCATTATCAATAACTACCAAAAATACAATAAAAACACTACACAGATTTGCGATAGTATCGGCATAAAGTGAGCACGTCAAAAAGTGTTTATTTAATTGCGCAATTTAAATTTTACGTGTAGAAATAATATTAACTGAAAAATAATCAGAATTTTAAAAACAAGTGTAAACTGGTAGCACTGGCAATATAAATTTGAAAAAGTGATGAAATTGTCACATTAAAAGTAAAGAATTGATTTGAGTTTCGTGTATAATTAAATTGTATAAAAAACCTCCAGATTCGTTATTTAAAAAAATGTGAAAATTCATAGCAATAACTGTCGAAAGAACGACTAAAATACCACATGGATTCCGAGAATATCAACGCTAAACGAGCGTGTCAAATTTTACATGCTGGAATAATATCAGTATATTTCAAAGGTTCACAAGAATATAAAAAACTGAGCAATGAAAGACATCGAGATTGCGAAGAAACAAAGCAAAAATTTGTAATTGCCAAAAAAGAAAAAAATCATAACTACATAGATTTACGACGGAATCGGTGAAAGCAAAAATGTGAAAACTCAAACGCATAATTTAAAATTTTCATGTGAAATCAGAATTTGTAATAAAATCTCCACTCACATTCAAATTTTATTAAAATGTAAAATATGGTGAAGTTGAAATATACATATATGAATAAAAGAACATGATTTCTAGAACAGAACTATCGTTTCATCTTTCGCAATTCCGTTTTTTTCTTTTCTTTATATTTTCAATCGAAATTCATGCTGATACAAGTCACCAGCGAATATTTTTATTATTAAATAAAAATCAAAAAGTCATGAGCATTTCCGTTCGCAGGAAAGCAACAAAGCAATCTTTTGAAAAATGAAGAATAAGTTTTGTTATATAATATACGTTCTTATATAATAATTCTGGGGAATAAAAATTTCTTGAAAACCACGGCAAAAAAGAAAACCAAAACTTTTTTTTACTTCATTATTCTTAAATAATAATAGAAAAATCACGAAAATTTCTCTTACCACCAATGTGCGAAAAAGGCATCTTTCAAATACAATTTCAGCAGAAAAAAAAACTAACATTTTTTACTTCCTTAAAGAGAATTCTCTCTGCAAGAACTCTCTAACAATCTGCGATAATGTCCCTGTGATTCTGCCACAGGGAGTACTATGTTATGCATCAAATGGTATGAGACGCCACTCAATACACTAATGTAGTATTTTATCAGAATGTCTTATTTATCTTAATGATTTTATTTCATAAAACAAAAGTTGCAAAAGGTTACTATAGATTTTTTTATTCAACTCTAATCATTATTTTGTACTAGAAAAGATAGCCAATAAAAGTTCATCAAAATAGTATTTAAAAACAAAATATTTCCTCAAATAAAAAGAACCATAAATTATTTCTATTTACACAAAATCATGTAACATCATACCTGATGTTTCAATAAGTTCTCCTTTTAAAGTAACTACTCGAAAGCGCCGACTTCCTTGCAGACCTATCCTAGTTGCTTGTTCAAGATCTCTTGCTACTAAAGTGTCACGAATGGCAAAATAAAATGCATTGAGTATTTCTGGATCCTTAACCTTAATCATATCAAATAAACGTACAGAGTCTTCAGGCCTGAAAGACAAATACATATTAAAAAGAAACTGCAAGATTTCAAACTAGACTAGTCTGTAATTCTAAAAGGAAAACCAGTAAAATCATTAATCAGTATCATTATCTCAAACACTTTATATGTGGGTCTGAAATTTTATGGCCTATTTATTTACTTTCAGGGGAGTAAGTTGCTAATATTCTCAAGACTGGATATTTTAAAACAAAAATGTGTGGAGAACTGTAGAGCGTCTTCCACTACAAAAATACAATTCCAATTCACTAGTATATAAGACATGTTAACTCAATTCTATGAAGGGTGACATTGTTGATAACTACTATGTAATTGATAAGAACAGAGTACATATTTTTTATGCTTGACCTTAAACTAGTATCTTAAGATAATGCATGAGAGGTGAAAATATTTTTATCTAAAGAGAAATTGAGCCAGTTCACCTAGAATAAAAAACATGTCTTTGCTCCCTTTCTTGCCATTGCTTTAGTAATGCACAGCAGAAAAACAGAGGGAAAATGACTTATCTGGAGTTACATTTTTTTAAAATTATTATTTATTAATTCTTGATTTCATCTTACTTTATCTTTAAGTTACTGAAAAATACAGAAATATTTTTAAGACTGTAAACTTTTACCTTTTATTCTTTGCTTGTATGGTCTTTTATTAATTCTGTCTTAATAAAACACTAAATCAACATTAACAATTTGAACAAAATGTGTAGTTTGACATTGTTTCAGATTAATTATAGCATCGATATCATGCAATTATGCAAAATACTTGTAGTTTCGATTTTCAAATGCTGCGTCTGTCAAACCTGTCATTGTTTTGGATTTTTTATTCTTTTCTTGCATGGTGTTTTATTAATTCTATCTTAATAAAACACTAAATCAACTAATTCAGCAATTTTATATAAGCACCAGTCACAAATTTCACACAACTAGTTAAAAGATGAAAATATTATCATGAATTTTAAGCAGAACAAGATGATTCAATAGACCACAAAAATACCATTAGAATGCCACATCACTGCCACACAATCTAAAAATAACTGAACACAACTTGCTTTAGCTCTTTGGATTTTTTTTTAAGAGAATACAATAGAATATTAGATTGCAAGTGGCATATAGCTATAAGACAAAAGGAAATTTTTTACAGAATTTAAATTAATAAACCAGTGTTGCTTTAAAATATGAGAAGAACAGGTTTAGAGTAGATAATTTTGGTTTTGATTTGTTTAAAAAGTGTTTTAAATTAAATTTCTAGGAGGAATTATGCATGTAATTAAAGACGAATTAAAAAAAGATTTCAAATTCAAAAGAAGTTAAGAGAAGAAAGTTGTAAAATAATGAATGAACAAAAGGGATTAAATAACTTACGTAGCTATTTTACGATGTGCAAGTTCTTCATACTCCTTCATCTGCAAGTGAAAAGAGTACAGGGTACATTACTAATAGAGTACATAGAAAAGGTCCAATTGCTAAAATGCTTTTGATTCACGCATATCAGCTAATCAAACTTTATTTATCTGAATTACAAAATATATAGCTGTTTATCTTCATGTTTTTTGAATTATCAAAAATGTTATAAAAAGTTAAATCTACAATACAACAACAAGATTTTGAAACAACAAAGCTGCTTTAAATAATTATTTTTATGAATCTTATGAACTTTCCATTTCTTCAGAAATACATTATAACAAATCATTTAATTCATTCATTAGCAATTGCTATAATACATTTTGTGTCGATGATCACTTCTGAGGTATCTAATAAAATCTTGTCTTGTTTCATTTCAATTGAATATTCCATAATATAGACTCTATGGTTACAACTAACAGTGAAAATTTCAATCAATCTAAACATGTCATTGTTAATAATGATTTTGGAAAAAAAATGGCTTTTAGTAAAAAGAATTTGAAATTGCTATTAAAAAAAAAGCTATATATCAAAAACTAGGGATGTAACGAATATTCGGCCCTTTTGCCGAATATTTGGCCTAGCCGAATACTGAAGTTATTCGGCTGAATATGAATATTATTAGATATTTGGCTGAATAAATTCATAATAATAAAGAAAGATAATTTGTTAAACGTGCTTTTAAATATATTTAATCATGAATATCGCAGAGTTACATTTCACTGCATTAATTATTAGAAAATCTAACATTTACTCAATTTTAGTTGTATAATACATAAGTGTATTTAATAATGTTACATAAATAAAAACGTTTTCTTGTTGCAAATTTATCATCATATGTATTTAAACAAGCATTGGAATCTTTTACATTAAATACAAATATATATAGTTTGTTAAATAGAAGTGTGAATACTATCTGAATCGGCAATTAAAATGTATTTGTGATTCCCTTAATAATATCTATTTATCAATAATATGCACTAGAAATATATGATTATATAATTATTTATTATAAATGTAAAACATTAATTATCCATTTAATGGATGTCTTGATACTTAGAGAAACAAGCTACTTAACAAGCTTAATTTCCTGGGTTTTAATAATTTTTCTGACAAAAAAGAAAGTTAAGAATACATTTAACGGTAGTAATGAGTTCTTATTTTAAATAAAATAGCATATAAATTACAAGTATAACTATAACTAAAATATGCTATTATTAATTATTTAGATTTATAAAAGCCATATTGCCTTGTTATTGGCATCAAGATATTTAAATTATTAAAAAAAATAAAACAAGTTGTTAAATTTTTTTTAAATATACAAAGATTAAAAAAGCAATTTCGTTAATATTTGTTTCATTTTTAATTTAAAATTTGAAAATTATTTTAATTACAATCAAAAGAGAAATTTTTAAAAAGTAGTAGTATTCGGCCTAAAATTTGGCCGAATATTCGGTTTTCGGCCACACCACTATTCGTTACATCACTAATAAAAACACAAAAATTTTGAAATCAGTTTCAGTAACTTATTTTTACAAAAGTGGAAGGATTACTTAATAAGAAAAATTTATTAGTCTTTTTAGGGAGCAAAAAGTTCAGGCAAAAAAAAAAAGTTTTCTCTTACCTTATCTAAGGCTATAAAGGTTGTGTAACCTAAATTATGTTTTCTTAAATGCTCAACACATTCTCGAGCAGTTGCGATGGTATCTGTCACAATATTGTCTAAAGACCCACATGCTGTTGATATGGCTATATCATACTTTTCATCAATGGCTCCCAAATCTCCCTAAAATGGTGAGTGAAAATACCTTTTGAATTAGAGGATGAAGCATTAAAAAGTAAGATTGATAGAAAATAAAAAAAAATACACTTAAAATTAAGTATTTAAAGCAATGCTGAAAAAATCAGATTCTTCTAAATATTTTAGGAAAAGGTGAAAATCTAAAATTTACTGATTAGCATTTTAAATAAAGATTATGCAAGTGGAGTTATACTTATTATTTAACTATAAAACAGTTAAAAAGAAAAACAATAAAAATAATGAAAGTTAATTTAAAAGTTGAAACATGCAGAAAAAATTATTATTAATTGTTCTCAATGGAAAATGGCTTACAAGTCTTCCATAAACACCAGTAAATCGTCCTTTTGCTTTTTCCTTCAAGAAAGCTTGAACAATTGTAGAGCGGCTACTCGATGTAGACAAAGCTGTTCTGGCTTCTTCTAATTTATAACGTCCCATTTTTAACTAAAAATATTACATTTTTAATTACTAAAAAAGTAAACATAACTTAAAACTGTGCAAAAAAGTATCATTATAATATTACATAAAAAACTACCAAGTCTAAAAACTGCCTCCAGTCTTTTAGTGCATAGTCGTTAATTGTATAAAAATGATCAGATAAAATATAAGTATGTATAAAACATTCAAAATTCATACAGTGATGTTAACTACTTAATTTGAAAGCAAGGTAAATAGTTACTTGTTGAGTTAAAGCAGCTTCCTTGGCTTTTGCTTCTTCTACTTGACATTGAAGATCATCTAAACCTGGACCACTTAATTTTTCTTTCTCTACCTTCATAAGTCTGCAAAACGCATATTAGTTGAAACATAATAAAATTTCAATATATATATATATATATATATTGACATGCCATAGCAGCTTTGGAAAAAAAAAAGTTGAACTTTGCATGGAAACAGGCACTTAGTAGGAGTAAGTTTGAAAAATTCAAAATCAAACCTTAATAAAAATTACAATTTAAATTAATTATTGTATTAAATAAAAAATACATAACTAAATTATAGATTTAATGAAAAATAGTTTTTTTTTTCAGAACATTTTAATTCACTTCAAATTATAAGATTCTTATATTAATGGTTTCAAAATGTCACTGTTTATTAAATCCTTAATTGAAATAATTTCTTACAAAGAGCAAATTTTAAAATTTAATATTCTTTTGAAAATTGAAATTAGGTTTAAAATTAAAAACAATTGATGAATGACCACTCAGTTTATCATTTTTACATTGAATTGTCAATTGGATTAAAATCATTATAAGCAAATTGAGTTGAGATCAGTTTAAATTTTTGAAACATGAAATGTCCGCCATACAAGATTTGATTTTATCTCCTAAAAATAGCAAATAAGTATGTGACCCATAATTTACTATTATATATTTCATGCCAAGGAAAATTTATTATTTTTTAATAATATTATTAAAGAGTCGTTAAAATTCAAAAACAACATATCTGGTAGTATAGGTAGGATATCTCTATCATTCTTTAACAACTTGTGTATGGCCCCCTAATTCAATGCATCAAATTTGTGCAACTTTAGAATTGTTAAGTTTATGATTGAAAACGGACAAAAAAATGTGAAATTCTGCAGACATACAAAAAAGTGACCGCTCTGTATATATACATACACACACACACATACACTACCCTATAATAATGGTAGACACATTTTCAGTTCTTGTCTTTATTTTAAATTTCTCTAAAAATACTTAGAGAATTATTTTTATAACTTTAGAGGTGTTTAGGCCATGTGAATTTGTATATTTATAAATAAGGTTAAAAGCTTTCAGAAGTTTGAGGAACCAGCACTAAATTGTGAACAAAAAAGAGCGTTTTTGAATCAAACACCTTATGCCAGACAATATAGCAATATTGATTATCGATTACTCTGGTTATCATTTGTAATACTTGAGCAAAATTTTTTAAGCCTAATTTTAATATTTATGAAGATATGGACATTTTTTATAAAAAAAAAATAATATTTTTGAGTTACATTTTCTTTCTGTAACTGCAAAAATATTCAATAAAATTAAAAAATTTTTTTTTGTAACTTTTAATTAATAAAACATAACTATCATTTTAAAATTTGAAGAAAAAAAAGTTACAAATTGCACAGGACATAAGCATTTAAAATAGTCCTTTTATACTGCACCATGGGTGCAAGTTGGAAAAAAGGCCAAGACTGAAAATTTTTTGACTGAAATACCTAACGTACACAATACCCCCTTGACATATGCAAACTATCTAAGAAAGCTTTACCATAATACATCAAGTTTAAATACTGTACAAAAAATATTTATTCATCTGTCTTTTGATAAAATAGCAACAGGACATAAGAAAGTAGACCAATAAACGTAGACCTAAAAAATATTTTTAAGGACAGAATAAAAAAAAATTCCGATTTCCGTCTTTGAGTCAGTCTTGTTTCCGTCTTACTTCCATTCGCGGACATTTTCGAAAGACGGAAATCCGTCCTGGGGACGAAAGACTTGCACCCATGTACTGCACACGAGAAAAAATAAATAAATTTTTTTTCCTCATAAATTTGTAGTTAATTGTATTTTGCAACTTATGAAAAATGTCCGATATGAATATCTTGAAAATTTAAAAAGTTTTTAATAATTTTCTAAGTAGTTTTTGCAAATTTTGCTCGAAAGCTTTCAATGGTTAAGTGTTTTCTGCAAATTTACTTTGTATCATGAAAAAGTTTTTAATAATAAATTATAATACTTTACAATAATTGTCTGGACAACAAAATGTGATAAAGTAAGAAAAGAAAATATGTGAAATAAAACATAATTTAATTGGGGATGGACTCCCCAATAATTGTCTGGACAACAAAATGTGATAAAGTAAGAAAAGAAAATATGTGATCAGAATTTATTCNAAGAAAATATGTGAAATAAAACATAATTTAATTGGGGATGGACTCCCGCAATGTTGCCGTCATTTTTAATGAATTTTGCTTAATAGCCAACATTCTGACATTGAATAATGAATTGATAAATGATGAAAATATTTTTTTGATGGAGCAAGCATTAAAAATAACAAGTATATTATAAAGAAAAATGTTATTTTCTAATTTTAAAAATGTTCTCTTTTTTTAATTTTTCTTAAAGCTTATAGATTTTTGTTTGAGAATACTTTTAAAACAGTAAAATATAAGTGACATTTAAAAAAATGTATTTGAAAAAGCAGGAAGTAGTCGGTTTTTCTTTTGGATTGTCGTTAACTAAGTAACAAAAATATTAAGTTTAGGAAAAAAGCAGATTAAGTGATACTTGAAACCAAAATCCTAAATTTTGCTAAATTAAGACTTCTATTTTCTTTTAAGAATCATTAAAAATAATAATCACTTCTGTTCATTCATTAAAGACTGAACTGTTCTTTCATGACTGGCTATAATCGAATCAAGCTTCTCTTTTTCTTTTTTCTCCCCACTTTTCAATATGTTTAGCTCTGATTGAGACAGATCCATCTAAAAAATAATAATAATAAATTTAGATTAAAATGAAGAAATTGAATCCAAATCTAAGTTACGACTCATTCCTATTTTAAAAGAAAAGATTAAAGAACTTCCAATGGATCAATAATTAAGATGAATCATAAAAATAGATTCTCAAATGTTACGCAACTAAAATTTGTGACCCATGAAGATATTCAATGCAATATATTGTAGAAAATGAAAGTGCTCAAAAATATAATTTGTAAAATATGAGGTTATCTGGTATATTAAATAGAGGTTTTTAAATTGAAAAATCAAAAAATTACATAAAGTTTTTATTTTGACTAAAAAAATTATTGACATTTAACATAAGCATATTGCCAAAGAAATTTGAGATATAATTATTAAAAACAAAAAAGTTCCAAATTATTAAGCTTCCATTGGATTACATAACGATTTTTTACTGTCTCTTAACAAGTGTAACATAATAATTATTAAAAAGTGGTACAGTTTTAATTTTAATGTTTACATTTAAGAATAAGAAAATTCACATAATGAGAAATCGAATTTGCCCGAATTATTACTGACACTTGACCTATTTTAATAATTATTTACTTAAAATACAACAATAACAATGAAAAAAGAATAAAAAAAGAACGAACAATTAAAAAAGAAAGTATAATAAAACAAGCATTAAAAATATAACAGAACGTTCATAATGACAAATGTTACGAAAATGTAACAGGCATTTTAAATAAAATTTTCTCCAACTAATTTGAGTGATTAAATATTGCATTGCATGAGTACAATTTTTTTGTTTGACTTGGTTTGGAAAAGTCACGATGTTTCAATATTAATAAGAGTATAGAAAATAATTTAATAGAATGGAAAAAAAATATTTTCTGGATAAAAATTCCAAATAACCAAATTATTGCAATTTATTTTCTTTATTTCAATTCTAAATAATAAAATAAATTTATCTTCTTAGTTTTACTCACTTTTTTTTTAATAGAATGAAACGAAATCCATTACCAAGATCAAAGACTGAAAATCCATTACAAACATAATAAGGTCACACTTAATTGTATGTAAGCTATCCAAATGTTTTTTCGTTACCTAGTAGAAGTCAATATAGCTGTTTTGAGAAAGTAGTGAATTGACATTCAAAAGTGCTATTGTAATGATCCCATTTTAAGACAAAAATTTCTAAACTTTTAAATTTTCATAAAAAAAAATCTGTTTTAATGTATTCAAGAAGGTTAGAGGATTGTTTATTAAATTAGTTCCTCAGAGACATTCATCAAAGTTGGCCATTTTAATCTAGGGTGGGATAGAACATTTAACTTGATATATTTAGATAACAGTATTTGAGTTATTTTCAAATTAATAAAAACAAAATTACAATTTGAATAAATTATATTAGTACAGTTCTAGAATCAGAATTTTTCTAAAGATAGTTTAATAAATTTTCCTACTTTTAGGTTCTTGATAAATATCTTCAACAATTTAAAAATTTTATTCAGCATTATTAAATTGTTTTTTATAAATTTAAACAATAATAAAAGTAAATTTTAAGAAAATTAAGAACAGATAAATGAACATAATTTTGGTTTACATATTTAAGAAAAAATCCAGAATTCCTAAAAATTATCAAGTGCTACTTCCCACAATCTAATAAAGAGAGGTCTTTATTTCCCAGTTTTTTCCTGTAAAGGTAAAGCACTGTTGATATTCTATCATAAAAAAAGAAGTAATAAATATCAAAAATTTAACCAAAAACCCATAATAGGGTGGGAAGGGTAACCAATATTTTTAATATCGGAAATTAAATTGCAAATAAAACATATAAAAACATTCTGCTATGTAAATTTTGTTATTATGAACCATTGCTAATTATCACTGTACAAACTTAACCCATTGTATAATCTCGTTTTTTCTATGGCTAACTTTTTTTCACCCTGGAATCTAAAACAACGAACTAACCTCTGATTTTATTTGACCAGATACATTTTTCAGTTGCACAAGTTCAGCCTCTAACTTGTCTTTCTTTTCTTGCAAGACATTGGTTTCCTGCTTTAAAGAGCCCATAGCCTAGGAAAATAGAAAATATTATATTGTTTAGTGATGTGCAAATAAAACAGCTAAATAAGAAGAGTTAGCAATTAGATTAATTAAATTAACTTTTTTGAAGTTGGACTGAAAATATGAACATTAGATGCTATAAAATTATAAATAGAGCCTTACCTCTTCCATTTTCTTCCCATCTACTTCTTTCTCTTCTTCTAACTTTTTCTTTTTTGCTTGCAACTCTACTGTTTCTTGTTCATATATGCCAGATTGCTTGTTCAATTTATTCAACTGCATAAGAATATTAAGAAATATTTATCAAAATATAGTAAAAAATGAAATTTAGTTTTTTAAGATGAGTTCTTGACTCTTTAGACAAAATTGCACAGAAAACTCATCGCCACATCCTTTTTTATTTTTTTATGTAGTTAACCATCAACTAAAAGTTCAGAATAAAAGTTCAGAAAAGGCTTGGACTAACACTGAGACTAGTTTCCAACTCTATTATAAAATAAACTAATAAATTATTATTTCAGCAAAAGCGATAATTATAGCCCTACTAAAAAATTTTTTTTAACTAATTAAATTACCTTAATCTCAAGGCTCGAAAAACCGCCCGTCCGCGGCGGTCAAAAATTCGCCGCAGACAACAAATTTCTTAAATCCAGCGTTCGCGCGGACAACAATTTTCCCGTTAATGTTCGTGATTCATTTTAAATTTTTGTTATCTTACAAGAGTCTAGCGCCTCACTTTTAAAATGACCCTCTAATCTCGAAATACAGCAACATGCTGCGCATGGTGGAATTGATGTTTTCTCTGTCTGGGAGTACTGCAGCGGTTGAAAGGGGCTTTTCAGCAATGAACTTACAAAAAAACACATTACTTACTGGTCTTAAACAAGAAGCGTTAAACGCATTTATGAACATCTACCTAAATGGAAAACCTCTTTCAGATTTCTGTGCAGAAACCTCTGTAAATCATTGGCTTGATTGTGGAACTGGCAAACGTCATATTTGATTCATTTAAAAAACGCAGTACCATCGGATAAATTGACATGATAATTGACAGATAACTTAACCTTTGTTATTTAAATTATTTCATCAAAGAAATAAATTATTTCATAATAGAAATACTTGGTTTTACTATTAGTAACCTAGTATTTCTTTTATTACTGTATAATGTAATCCTAGTATTTGTAATCCTAGTAACTACCAATTCATTGTGCAATTTATATAAATGTTTGTAATAAATAAGCGAAAATTATATTTGTATTTGTTTAGAAGCGACGGGTTAGTTTCAAAGGAGGACGGGTACATTGTTGGACAAGCCGTCCTCGGGGACGGGTAAAATTTCTGAGTTTTTTCGAGCCCTGCTTCATCTTATGCTTTTCCATGAAATTTTAAATTTTATCTAGTAATGCTTTTTTCTTTTTCTTTTAAATTCTGTTTGACCACACAACAGGGTTGCCACAGCAAAAAAGGAACAAAAATAGTTGCTTTTAGTAGCCTCAAGAAGGAAAATAGTTGCCTGAACAGGGTCAAAAATTTATCGAAAATAGTAGCCAAATAACTAAAATTATAGCTTATGTGTCGTATACTATGATTAGGACTGGTTAATGTCAGAAATTTTAAATTGTGATACATCGCGATACAGCGATGTATCGCAATTTAGCATATGTTCAAAAATTACCTATGGCAAATCTTTAAATCAATCAAAAATAAATAAAAAGAAATAAATCTATTACAAAAGAAAATACTAATTCTAAACATATTCCACTATGACATCAATATCATTGCTTAATATTTTCAATTAAAATAATAAAGAAGTCAAAGTAAAAGCAAATCCAAGTTTTATTTCATTATTCTTAAATTAAAAATGATTTAAGATTTACTGGTTTAAAAATAATAATACTGTAATAAAATATTTTACATAAATAAATTAAAAATTAAAAGAAAAAAAACGGAAGTAGAAAACAAACGAAAGAAATGTTCACTTTAGAACTGTTTTTAATTTTTTTAAATAATTTGTTGGGAAAAAAATTATGCTTTTAAAACATCATTAGACCCTCTTTTAATTAATTATTTAAAATAATAAAAAGTAGTATTGACTAACGGTCAAACTCTGTACTTAATAAAAGTAAAAATATTTTTTCTTTATTATTTTCTTTTTTGAAAATAAATTGACTAAAGATTTAGTTGTTTTAATTGCACTACGCACATGGTAGGCGGCAATAGGTACATGTTAGTGAGGGGACTGAAAAGTAACATTCATTTTTTAAAAAAAACTTCGCTAAGAGTAAAAAAGTCTCCCACTAGTTGCCTATTCCTGAAAATAGTTGTTTTTTTTGGCCTTTTCAGGCAAAAAAAAAGTCGCCGAAAATAGTAGCAAATAGTCGCATTTTAGTAGTCTGTGGCAACCTTGACACAATAAGGCAGGTAACATAGTGTCTTTTTTCCAACAAAAATCAATAAAAAAGTCCATAACAAAGCCAATTTTTTTAAATAGAAAACTCTTTAATTAACAATTTAAACATATTTAACAAAAACTATCTCAACCTCAGTTCTTAACGTTAGGTAATTAATTATTCGTAAAATAAATTATCGCTTTTTACAAAGCTTAGATGTTACCTTAACACCTCACACTTTCAAAGATTGTAAATGCTAAATTGTATTGATTTTCTATATTTTAGTAAAAATTTAAGAGCATCTCTCTCGTGCAATGCTGCATTATTTTGTATGACATAAAATGAAGGAAATATAAAAGTAAGCATGTGATTAATTCCTGATCTATAAATCAAATGTTTAGTTAGAAAGTAAAATCAATATTAACTCAGATATCTAGGTTTTAGGAAGCTTTTAACCATGCATAAATGTCTGGAGTAAGAAATTCTGATAGTTGATACTACATAACACACTATACGATTATATTATACTTTTCAACTATATTAACTAACATAATATGTAGGATAGTTGAAATATAATGGGAATTGTTTAATGCTTTATTCCAGATATCAGCAATAAAAAACATTGATTGAAACAAGTTAATGTCTTGAATTTTGAGACTAACTATTAGAAATTTTTTCAAATCAAAAATCTTACAAAAGAGTTATTTTGAGGTCAGAAACAGAGCTTGAAAAATTTATATCATTTACCTCATTTTTTGCATCTTCTAAGCTTTTCTCAAGTTTTTGTGTTTTTTCTTTAGAATGCTTGATTAACATTAAATTTGCAGCATCTTGGCGTTCAAGATTAGCATATTCTTCTTTAGTCTCTTCGTATTTCTTTTGAAATGACTCATACTCACTGTCAAAAACATGATATAAAACATTATTTGACACTTAATATTTCGCCACAACATATCAATAAATGATAAATTTAAAAAACAGCACCTTCTTAAATTAAAAGAAACCTAAGATCAATAAATTTTAAAAAAAAATTATAACACTTAAGTTTCTTAGGGGTTTCAGGACACAAAAATCTTGAAACTTATCAGGGTTATTTCATCATTTGAAAGAAAAATACTAAATCTCTATAAAATAAAGAAAAAAGTATGTTCCTTGATCTTAATTAGAACACAAGATTAAACTTAAATACAAAGGTTGGACAAAAATAGGGAAAAACTTCTAACTTACTCATTTTTTCATATTTCTCAAGAAATACTGCGAGAATCATTTTATAACTTTAGAAGAGTTTAAGTTATGTGATTTCTAATAGACATCAATGAAGTTGAAAGCTAGTAGAGGTTTCAGGGACCAACAATAAATTACAAATGGAAAATAATGTTTTTGAACACTCTATGCCAAAAAATATAGCAATAAGTTTTTAACAATTATTTTGGTTGTTATATGCACAAAGCTTTTAATTAGCAATAAATGGATGAAATGTTTGTACTTAATTTATAAAACATAAAGTATTTTTGGCAATAAAAATTCTTTAACAATGAATTAATAAAACAGATAGCACAAATTACCTATTAATTTTATTCATTGAATTTTCTACAGTCTTTTTTGATGCCCGCACATTTTCTAATTCAAACTTGAGTGCTTTCATCTCTTCCAGAAATTTATTTTTCTTTTCAGTAACTTCTTCAAAAGCACTTTGTGCTTGATATCTATGTATAAAAAAATCAATTAATCTACTTAATTTTGTATTAACATGTATTTAGAAATGCATTACATTAATTTTCGGAAGAAATGTCACACCCTCGTACATGTCGCACCTGCAAAAAAACAGTGCTAAAATTTTCAATTATCATTACACACACATTTCTATTTTAAGTAATAATAATTTATTCAATTTAATTTAAGAAATTAAGGGCTCTCAAGCACCAAGAACTCAGGAATTTTGGCAGCAGTGTACTCTGGCCATTTCCTTTTTTCAGGACATGTTTAGTTAATGCTAGGGAGCATTTATATACATATTAAAGTGATATGTTCAGTTGATGTTCCAAATAACTAGAAACAATTTGAAATTATACTGTATCGATCAAATAAAATAAAGAAAAATATCTGTTATGGATTGTTAAATTGCATTTATTTATCAAGTTATCGCTTTATTTATGGTCTTTTTATGCATATGTTTTCTTTTATGCATATGTTTTCAGTAAAAATTGACACATCTTTTTGGTCTTTTTATGCATATGTTTTCAGTAAAAATTGACACACCAATCAGGAAAATAAATCATAATTGATTTTTGTTTCTTAATCCTATTCAAAGACTCAGTCTAAAATATAAGTTTCTTAATTAATAATAAACACTCAAGTCTGGTTAAAAAAAATTGTTAATTAAAATCTCCAAGCTTTAATTTACTTATAGACTGATAAAAGGACATATGTATTACTACTTCATAATAAAATTGGTAAGCAAATGAGGTAAATGAATACAGAAATATTTACTAACCTAATCAACCATGATTGAAAATCTCCTGAGCTCTGATTTTCCTCTTAATAAAACACATTTTAATGTTTCCTTTAAATATATATACTCATATTTAGATTTGTAGTTAAGAAACCTTTCTAACTGATAACTACTTTAAAGTGTTGTAAAATTATAAATTTAAATTTTTATTAAAATGTTAGATGTTATTGAAGACCTCTGTATCTCTCCCTCTTTTTTTTTTTGAAGTATTAATTAAAACTCAATGATTTTTAAAGGCTCTAGAACATCTATTTTTAAGAATCAAATTCTGTATGGGCTTATACTGGTCAATATTTATAAAATGATTAGACAAATAAATACAATAAAACTTCTGACTAACAAGTTTTAAAAAATTTTCATCACAACATTGTACAAAACAAAATTCCTTTTCCTATAAAGCAAAATGGATACATAAATGTATTTATATGAAATAAGTGTTTAATTTTTTTGAAAGAAGAGGAACACTTTTAATTATAAACTTGCAGAAATGCTAAAAATTTAATGGGTTACCGTTTTAAATGATAAAGAGAATTCTCTGTTAAGCATAGTTTGTTTTCTAGTCGTAAGAATTCAATAGCTTTGTTTTTTGGACCCTCAAGTTCATCTTTCTCTTTCTCCACCATTTTCAGTTGGGAAACCTAAGAAGAAATATAAATCTACAAATTACAATATGGAACTTTAATTTACACAGGATTTGCTCAAATCTTTCTAAAAACGTAGTTAAGGATTTATGTTGGTAAAGTTATTGCAATGTTTTTTTCAACATTTCAACACACCTTTCAGATATTTAAAATTATTTTAATTAGAACAGTTGAAATAATTAAATAAATTTGAGTAAAGTGTAAAAATTGGAAAATTGACATTTTTAAAAGTTCCTAACTCATTAGCTGTAATCCCAACCATGGTCTTAGATAGAATTTGGCAGTTTTCCTACACAAGTCAGTTCCTCTTTATTTTAATCAAAAGGGAAACAAAGCTAGTCAAGGAAATTTTTCTATACACCTTTACTTAAGTGTTAAAGAATTACTAAAATTTACTATCAACTATTAAATATCAACTAACATAGGCAAAAGAAAAGAAAAAAAAATTAAAAACATAATTTTAGAACTTACAGTATTCTTAGTTAATGTGAAGATTGCAAGAACTGGGGAATTAGAGTTCCAAATATCTTTAACTTTAAACATTTTAATATTACATATGTAAAATTCTAATTTTAAAATTTTTTGAAAAATTACTAAAGAGAAACTTCTTAAACACCATTATTTATTTGCACATAAATATTCATGTTAGATGCATCAGTCTTAACAAGTTCTAATTACTATTATGTACTATTTCGAAGAGAGCTTTCATTTTTAAGTTGATCTAATTTAACAATCAAACTTTAGGATAAATCGGGGGGGGGGGGGGAAAAAANGGGGGGGGGGGGATAAAATTTCCGTGTGCACAATTATTACATTACCCATTAGTTTAAATATTTCTGATTCTGAAATTATGACTTTCAATAATCAACTCCATAGCCTTGTAATTTCGAACTCAACCCAGAAGACAAGAAAGCTTCTGGATCAAATATTGGGACAAACTAATTATTTGATGAAACTAACCATCATTTGTGTTCAGAGCCGGATTATACCTTTCGTAGGCCCTAGCCACAGAGTCGGATTATACCTTTCGTGGGCTCTAGGCATAGCCGTTTTTGGGCCCTCCCCTTCTTCCCCTCTTTTCAAAATATATGCTAAATTTTTCTTGCATATTTTTTTTTACATTTTTATTAAGATGGATTTTAATTTACAAATTTGTTTATCGAACTTTATCTGCAATACCGACATACTGCCGATATTGCAGTTGATATCGATAATACCATTATGATTAGTTCGATCGATAACTATGTAAACACTTCACGTCAACAATACAACAACAAACCAGCAAAGAAAACAGTGAAATTGATAGTGAGATTAATTACAAGAAATATTTATACAGTAGAGAACCAATTATCTGGGATGCTCGGGACCATCGCTATCCCGGATGTCTGAATTTCCCAGTTTTCTGGATCGACCAAAAAGTGTCATTAATCGATGTTTTATCGAACCCGAATTACAAGGAAATTACACAAAAATTTGTCAGAATCTGAGATTAAACTAAAAGCGCAAAATTTGGTGAAAATTTACTCATCCGATTTAGAGGAAAACTTTGTAGATGAATTTTTACTATTTTCAAATTTGTATGAACATAAATCTGCACAAGAAATGTTGAAGGCTCAAATTAAAGATAAACTTGTGAATACTTTTCCTAACGTTCACATTGCATTAAGAATATATTTGTCGATTCTTGGATCAAATGCAGAAGGAGAAAGATCTTTCTCCAGATTAAAATTGATAAAAAATTATTTGCGTTCAACAATGAATCAAGATCGTTTGGCATCGCTCGCACTTATGTCTATTGAATACGACATTTTGCGTAGTTTGGAATTCGACAGCATAATACAAGATTTCGTTGAATCCAAAAATCGCAAAAAAGTAATATATTAGATCATAAGATTCTGCAAAATAATTTATTACCGAAAAATATTATATTTTTATTTGTATCTTCATAATTTTTTGTGCAAAATACTTGTTGTTTTTAAAGCTAAATTATTTTTGTCAACAAATTTTTTTCTCCTAAGTTTTTCGTAGGCCCTAGGCACGTGCCTAGTGTGCCTATAGGTTAATCCGGCCCTGTTTGTGTTACATGAAGAGAAAATCCACGAAAATTTCACACTGTTAGACAGGCGGCAAGGAGATTTTACCTCATGATATGTCTACCACTGAGGATATAATACGTCAAGAGTTTTAGGTCGGATTGAGCAGAGTTTGTAGATATAACATTTCGGATGTTAAAATTTCTTCTGACATACAACAACTGGATTTCGAAATCAAAACTACTTGCTAATTTTCACAATTCAAATGATGAGGCAAATTCAATTGCTTGAATAACAATAATTTTTTTATTATTTTTAATTACTTGGTTAAGATAAAAGCTAAATTAATTTATTCTCTACTAATGAAAATTAAAAATAAATAACATAATCAGAAAGTTTATAGAGGAAAATGGTTGAACTAGTCTTGCAAAATGTTTCAATTGACAAAATTGATTTTTCTTTTTTGCAATACATAATTAATAATTTTTTTTAACTAGTCTTGAGAAAAAAGGGATTAATATATTAAATTAATTTAATTAATCCTTTATTATATTTAAATTTTTGCTGTATGTCATGCGTTGATGTCTTGAAATTTTAGCCGAGGTTTGAGATTTTCTTACCTTCCTACCTAAAATAATAATTGTGGCTTAAATAACCATTCAACTTTAAAACAAATGTGTGCGTGCATATATATATATATATACATAAAAAACTTAAAATTAAACCAAATAATAATAATAATTTTCTTTTTGCTAATCCAAAATTCCACAAAACTACAACTAAATTCAGGTTTATTGCTAGTGGCATAAATAGCAACATAAAAAATTAAAAAAAACGGTATTTGCTTAGAAAATATTCTTAAAAAGTATACAATAAAATTAACAAGCCTATTAAAAATAATAATCACCTAAATTAGAATATTAAAAATAGTATACAGGTTTTAAAAACACTAATATTAATTTAAATTTTGATTCGCTATATTGTTTTGATTTCAAAAAGTACTATACTTCTCGTCCAACAAAAATTCCTGATAGCCTTCAATAGCCTATTTGATTTCTTCAAAAGCCTATTTAATGTTAATGATATTTTGATGAAGAGATTCGGAAATTTCCTGTTCATATTAATCTCAACAACAATTATATTTTTTTTAACGACTGTCTTTTTCAAAATATTAATGGTATCGGCATGGGAAATAATTTTAGTACTAATGTTTTCAATATTTTTCTTTTTTCCCCTCAAGAATCTAGATTTGTTAAATTATTTGATAATCTTCCTACAAACTTCTTTCTCAGATTTATGGATGATCTTTTGGTTATTAATTTTGATGATTTTGAAATTTTAGATAAGAAAATTTATCCAAGTGAATTAATTGATTCTTAAAATTTTTTGCAGTTGAAATTGGTTGAAACTTTAAAAAATTAGTTGTTTGTCTTAAACATTTTATAAATTTACTTTACTGATACAATATAATAGCTATTTCACATATTTCGAATAAATAAGAAAATTTCATGCTTACCAATAATTTTCTTTCTTCATTTAACTTTTCAACTTTCTCTTTAAAATGCTTGATAGGTTCAATAAAACGATTTGAACCAATTATGTCTTCAATGTATTCAAGCATACCAGTCTCATGTTCATTTTGAGCTTTAGGATTCATTAAAGATATAGCTTCAATTTCGCCCTATCAGAAAAAAATAAAATAAAATGACATAGTCAAGAATAAACTATTACAATGTATTTACAAAATATCATCACTGATACTCATTCTAACCTGTAAAATCAAAAATCGGCTGTGCTCCAGATCAATACCATATGCTTTTAATGCTTTAGAAACATCTTTGTAAGGAACACGCTTATTGCTCATTTCATAATAAGAAGAGTCATCTTTGAATGCTGTTCTTGACAGTGAAAACCTTGAATCTTTGATAATAACACCTCGTTCTCCCTGAAATTATATATATAATTCTAAAAAAAAAAAGGTATAACAAACGAAAGAAAAAAAAGTTGACAACAAAAATGTAATGTAATTACATTAATGAAATTTTTTTTTATATATATATAAATGAATGTAAATGGACTATTTCTACTCACCACTCATGAAAATTGGCACAGTGTCTCTTTGTCGCAGACATGCTGGCTTGGTTTTTTTTTTTTATAGTTAAAAAATTTTAAAACCATGTTTACAATAAATTTTCTAATAATTTTTTTATTTTTACTTCCCTGCTATTTTATTAAGAATCTCAACAAAATTCTAGACTGTTTTTGCTATAAAGACAGGGTTGCGACAGAAAAAAATGAACAATATAGTTGCTTTTAGTAGTCTAAAGCATGAAAATAGTTGCCTAAATAAGAACAAAAATGCGACTAAAATTTTATTAANAGCAGAAATGATTAAATAAATTATTTTGCTAATCAAAAAAAGATTTTTTGCCTTTTATTTTTAAATACACACAGATGTAGGCCCATGAAGTTGAACTTTTCTGAATTTCTTGTTGGAGATTGGATCCTAGTTAGGTCTTATTTTTAATTTCCAAGAAACGCGAGATAATTTTTATTAAAAAAAAAATTAGCTAGTGAGAACATTTTTATGTGCGAGTAATTAAGGTTCTTGAGGTCGGGGAACGAAGCGAGCTGAGGTCGAAATCTCTTAATATTCTTATGCAGCTCAAAGACCGCACCAACATTAAAATATCGAAGACAGTTCCGACTGATTTTTACACATAAAAAAGCTGGAAAAAAAAAACGAGCTAGCCAATGTTATTATAATTTTAGTGTTTTCTGGCAAACGGCGCTGTTTTACAGAAATATAGCCAAATAAATTAGCGCAGTAAATAAATTTATATATATATATATATATGATTTATTTTTGGGCTACAAAATGTTCGAATCCGCTACTTTTGGAGCTCCCATTCGCTACTTTTTAATCTTAATTTCTGGCAACACTGCAACAAAAATGTAATGTAATTACATTAATGAAATTTTTTTATATATACAGTATAGAACCCGTTATCCGGAAATAAAAAAACCGGAAAACCAAAAAACCGGAACGAAATTCGATAAATTTTCCCACCATATTTTTAAAAAAAACATTTTTTTCCACATAAGATTTTAGAATTTTTCTTTTTTTTTTGAAAGATGTTAACCTTACTATCATTTTGGAAATAATCATTAGTGTATTACTTCATCGTTTTTTCTTCTTTTTAAGATTATTTCCAACTATTTATTATTTTTTTTTTTTAGTTGGGTTTAACAATAAAAAAACAGCTTTTTGTATTGATTCAGAAAACCGGAAAAATCAGTTATCCGGAATAGCGATGGTCCCGGTCGATCCGGATAATCGGTTCCCTACTGTATAAATGAATGTAAATGGACTATTTCTACTCACCACTCATGAAAATTGGCACAGTGTCTCTTTGTCGCAGACATGCTGGCTTGGTTTTTTTATAGTTAAAAAATTTTAAAACCATGTTTACAATAAATTTTATAATAAATTTTTTTTTTTACTTCCCTGCTATTTTATTAAGAATCTTAACAAAATTCTAGACTGTTTTTGCTATAAAGACAGGGTTGCCACAGAAAAAAATGAACAATATAGTTGCTTTTAGTGGTCTAAAGCATGAAAATAGTTGCCTAAATAAGAACAAAAATGAGACTAAAATTTTATTAATTGACTTAATTATCATATACCATGATCCATTTAGTCAAGTTGGTAGCAAATATGATAATTTTTATATAAACATTAGTGTTCCAGAACTAAATTTTTATATCAAAAAATTAGTATATTTGCAGAATATTAAATACTTTAAATTATTAGAAATCATTGAAAAGCATACTTTTTCTAAAAAATTTTCAGTTTAAACAATAATCGATCTAGCAAATACATATATACAATTGTGAAAAGTGATTATTCAAATTCGAAATTCTCATATCGTAATATCATATTAAAAATTGGGTTTTTTAAAATCATGCAGAATTTGGCAGCAATAACTGTTGAAAAGGCGGTTGAGGAACAAAATAGATTTACAATGGAATCTGTGCAAATTGAGCAAATTAAAAAACGATGACTCAAATTCGCAATTCAACATTTTTTAAGAAAAAAAAAATTCATTGTGTTCAGAAGCTACCGTGGGCCTAAGGTTGTCAACCCAATTTATGCTAAAAAAAAAACAACAACCTAGGAGCACAGAAAAGTCTCCTTTTCCTGAAAATAGTTGCTTTCTTAGGCTTTTCAGGCAAAAAAAGTTGCCATAGTCGTCTCAGGTCGAAAATAGTTGCAAATAGTGGCATTTTAGTCACCTGTGGCAACCCTGTAAAGAGCAATTCAAGCATACAAATTATTAGCGCTAGTGCCATTGCTTATTTTAATGCTAATCACCTGTAGAGACTGGATGACCTACCACTTCATATACATCAATATGAAATCTTGGATTAAAAAAAAACAAAAACAAACAATTGCACACATTCAATTGGAAATAATCTCAAAAAGAATAAGCTGCAAAATAGGTGCATATGAAATAAAGCCTTAGCAAACATTGCTATGAGAGTTTAGTTTCTCTACTTAGTACCCCTACTTAATAGTTATCAATCAGATGGCTGATTTTTTGAGGGCTAAAACAGAGCTTGATAAATTAATGGAAAAAATTTTACTAATACCAACATTTTATAAATAATAACAAACGCAATTATCCACTTTTAAACAACTTAACAAGAAAATTGAGTAAGCAAGATTAAAGTATCATCAATTTTTAATGATCTCCATCTGTTAGGTAAGACAACCATGTTAAGTCTAAAAAGTTCAAATAAAAAATACAGATAGTTGCAGTAATTAGATCCAAATCATTCATGAACAAATACTCAAACAACAATCTCAATTATGTAGGAAAAAGTATTTAAAAATATAAGAAAAATAGTTAGAAAAATATTTAGGAATGAATTAATGATTTTAAAATTTCCAAGAAATAAATATATTTGAAATTTAAATTTTGAAGATTAAATTTATTTTTTAATATTTTAAATATTTCCGTTTTATGAACCAAAATATACCAAAGGAACATCATTGACTAGTTATGATTCAAAAAGAAAATCTAACATCCTCATGATCAGTAAAAATTTGAGAGATTTATGAATTCGTTTTTAGAGGGCAGAAAATGAAACCCGTAATCATGAATCTCCTACAAAACGCAGCAGAGTTGCATATGTGAGAGCAAGAACCTTTGAATCCGGCTTACTTGCGGACTCGCAACATACCGAATGATTTCATCAAATATGTAAACTGATTGGTGCTTTTATGCACTATGATATACCAAAATGGGTTGTAGTTGAATGAATTGTGAAAAATTGAATAGAACAATGTGAAAATTGGACAAAGGAGTGAAGAAAAAAAAAAAATTCTTTTTAGAAAGGAAAATTATGAACTTTTTAAAAACACTATCCACTTAATAGTTATTCACAACTTATTAAAGTGCGACCATCATATAAAAACTCATTAATATCAACAGAAGTTAAAATACAGCTGTTTTATTTTCATATAATTTAACTTCATATGCTGATAATAATAAACATATAACAATTTCAATCCAGTGATGTAATTTAATATTAGATGTTTTAAAGAAATTTTTAGTGTTGTTTAAAGTGGCAATTTTAATAAATTTTTATTAAATTATCATTTACAATTTCAAAAATTGAAATTTATTAGAAACTGAACATGTTTTTCGTGATAGAAAAATATTAAACTTGTTATGTCTTCCAGAAACACTAATTCTTACCTCATCTTTCACATAAGCAAAGTGTACAGTAACAGTGCAACTTGGAAGATCTGGATACTGGTCACTTTTGTGAATCAGGTGACTCACTTTCTTTGATCGAATTTTCTTAGCTCGATAACCAAATACAAATAATAATGAATCAATGACATTTGATTTTCCACTTCCATTCGGGCCAACAACAGCAGTGAAATTCTATAATTTCAAATAAGAGAAAAAAATTATCAAAATAAAAATTAAACTATTGATTTTGGAATAGTTTACAATGTACTGTTATGGAGGGATATGGGAAATTTTTTTTATAGTTTTAATTTTTAAAATTATTTTTTAAATAAATGACTTAAAAAAAAGAAAAGGCAAGGATCATTTTTTTGTAATTTTCAGTTTAAATTATATAAAAATCTTTCACATTGTCTATCAATTAATAATTTATTTTAGCTTACTTTTTTTGAAAAAATTTATGCCTAGAAATTATATATTATTATCATGTAAATTACTTTTATAAACTAGAAATTTTTCACTTATTCTTATAATCAGAGAGAATTTGGAACATACACATAAAATAATATAAGATGGTAATTTACAAATATAATATTAATATTACACATTTTGTTAAATTTTTACGCAGTTGAATGAGTGCCCTTTCAAAACTTATAAAGCTCCTTTTATCATAATTTCAAAATATTATCAACAAATCTATGATAAGTAATTGTTAAAATAATTAAAATTCAAAAAATATTTTATTTAGAATAACAATAAACAATATCTGAATATTATACCTTGTTAAAAGGACCAATCACTTGTTCTCCAGCATATGATTTAAAATTTCGAACCAGAAGAGAGTCAATTATCAGTCGTGAATTAGGAACATCAGTTGACAAAGCTGGGGCTGGAGCAGATGATATTGTGATTTCATCAATTGCTGTAAAGATATTACCCTAATTATGAAAACGATCTCTGGTGTTTGAAAATAAACCCAAAAGAAATTTCTATTTATTAAATAATTTCATAGCATAAACATATATGTTCAACTAATGCAACAGAATTCAATTAAAATCAATTACTAATATTAGTTCAATTATTCCATTATTAAGTTGGAATGACTCAGGGATTTGACAACCTTTCTGTTTTTACATATAGCATATGAAGGTAACATAAAAATAAATAAATAAAAATACTGGGTTTTAAAGCTTTTTTAAGGTTAAGGCAAACTTTATTAAAATAATATGTTTTTTTTAACTTCTGTTAATCAAAACTTTTGACAAACTAATTCAACTTATTATAATAAATCTATACAATTTTAAATATTTTTGTTTAAATTCAAAGTTGTACAAACTGATTTATGCCAATGTTGTTTTCATGTGTAGTTGAACAAATTTTATTTAAATTAAAAAAAAAAAAATCAAATAAAAAAAGATACTCATTAATATAAAATGAAATAAAATATTTTAAAGATTTCCCTGATGATTATTCAAAAGGGATATTTCATATATTTTCCCATTTTATTGATAAAAATTTTATGCAAAAAATAGCATTTCTGAAGAAAGTTTGTTAAAGTACATTCAAAATGTAGTAACAACTCTGACATGTAAAATGGGTTACTCTCGTATACTAATATACATATATGGCAGTACTTTTACTTTCGTTACTTGTACCGCCGGTACAAGTAAAAAGTACGTACTTTTACTTGTACTTTCGTTACTTTTTTAGGGAAAAAGTACAAGTATTTGTAACGGAAATAGCGAATGAAATCGTTACTTTTTTTCTAAAACTCTATAAGCTTTCTAAAAAAAAAAAAAAAAAAAAAATTAAAAAAAATAATACAAAATTAAATTTTAAAAAAAATGCTTTTGTTTTTTTTAATTTATAAAATTAATGTGCAATATATATGCATTTACAGCTAACTTCGTGTTTAAATACCTTCTGTTTCAACTTATACTGCACATTCAATTAATTTTTACTAGCTCAAAGATCACAAAGCTATCTGTAACCCCGTGCTTGCTTTGTTTATGTTTGTGTTTTTAAAACGCATTTCTAAAGAGTAAAACAATTTTAAATCAATGGTAATTTAAATAAATGAAAATAATAAACTAAAAATTAAAATCAATAGATAAAATTTCTTTTTCGTGCAAATCCATAAAAAGTTTGATATTAAAANTTTCACGCAGAAAGATTTTTCTTTTGAAAAGTAAAAAATTTTCTTTTTATTTACAACAGAAATTTACAACGTAATCTTCGTAAAATTACCTAATAAATGTAAATTTCTTGTAATATTTGAATCATGAATTTAGATAATCACTTTTTGACGCTCTCAATTTATGTGATAGTATCGTAAAGTGACGGATGATTCGATTGTATTTTCACCAGATTGATTACATTGATTTTCACATGGTTTTTTAATTCCTTGATATATTTCAAACAATATAGAAAATTTGAATCATGCATTTGAGTATTTACTTTTGAAGGCATTGTTCTATCGAATTTTCGGCACTTATTGCTATTGATTTCTCCGTAGGTTTCACATCCGATATTTTTTATTACTTATTACAACAACTAAATCTCGAAACGAAACACGCATTTAAAAAGTTCGATTTGGGTGATTTCGTCGTCGATCTTTCTTTCGGCAATTACTACTATGGATTTCGCGATTTTTAATTATGTTTTTTACTGATAACTATTTACAAAATCCGAAGAAGGAAATAATTTGCGCGTTCTTCCCAAAAAAATTCTAGAATATCACCCATAATATTAGAATAAAAAATTATTACATGTTCAATTAAAAAAAAATCATATAGTTGTTTTTTTCTTCGTAAACACAACATATTTGTTATTTTAAATTCGTAACACATATGTTTGTTATTATTAAAAGTATCTTGCAGAAGGATATTAATGCTAGAGAGTTTTGTCGCAGATAGCTCGAAAAAATTCTGCCGCAGGGATACTATAATATATTTTTGTTATGTTGTCCTTTGAATCATGAAATTATCCATATATGAAAAATTTAAAAAAAACAAATAAATAAATAAAATTACTCACATATAGCACCATCTGCATCTTCAATAAAACCTAGTTGCTCAGCAGTTGGTTGATGCATGTTTATTCCTCAATTATATCTCCTACAAATACAATTAAATATTTTTATGAAAAAGATCAGAAAGTTATCATACATAAAATGTGATTCCTAGTATGTATAAAAATAATACAGACATTAGATAGGATAAAACTTATACAAGAATTTTTTTTTTTAATTATCTACTCGTGAGCATTCATTGATATAAACAATTTAGAAAACATAAAATTCATTTAGAAATTTTTAGAAAAATATAGATAAATTAAAATTAGAAAATAAAGTTAGAATTTAACTAAATATAGTACCATTTTTTATAGGAAGTAATGATTGAAAAATAAAAATATTTTGTGCGCTTTGGTAATTTTCAGACAGTGAGGCAGAAGAAAAAACCTAAGAATAATATATGACAAAATGGGGTCAAGATTACTTATATTTTTCTTTAATTTTTAACCATTAAAAATGGGAAGATTTACTCATGACCTAAACCTAGTTATAGCAGTTTTTCGGCAGTGGCCAACAAAAAAGTAAAAAAAAATAAATAACAGAAGAGTTATAACTGAAAGGATATAACTGCGTAAAGGGTATAACCCAGGGAAGCCAATAAAATTTTTAAAAATTCTTTGAAATTTAAAAATCTATTTGTGGCAACTTTTCAATCATAGTTGGTTCAACAGATCACCATACAGAAGTATGCCTTAAAAAAGGTGACATGTTGCCATAAAAAGTTAGACTTTTGCCAGCTTTTTTTTTATTTCTTTTCATTAATTTTCGAAAACACTGAACAAGATGGACGATCACTTAAAAAATTAATCATAATAAAAATAAAGAAATTTTTAAAAAAAAAATACTTGAATTTTCTTGCTCCTGGCTAAATGAAAAATACCAAAAAGGTTTTGATAAATATTGCATGCCCAAAATATTTTTAAAATGATACTTCTAATAAAGACTATGTATAACAATATTTTTATCATTTCTTTTAACAAGAAAAAATTTAATGGTATATATTAATAATTAAAAATAATTGGTATACATGAATAATTAATTTTCTATCAGTCAAATTTTTAAGAACTTGGTGATTTTACTTTCTGATTCTGACCCTTAACTAAGTTCTTTCGACAATATTATTTATATTTTCGTGAACAGAACATATGAAGGTTCATTTAGTAAAAATAAACCTTCATATGTTCTGTTCACGTAATTATATATATAGTAATTGAAAATTAGCTAGATGAATGTATAAAAATTAAGTAGCTAAATATTATATAAATTTAAATAAGAATTCGCAATTCCTAGAATTCCAACAATCGGTAATAAGAAACAATAGTTAAACACTTTAAAATTTTATTTATCATAAATTTGCATTTTAATTGATCAGAACAAAATTTATATAATACACACACTTCATGTATGTGAAATTCTACATTAGATTAGATAATCTTCTATGGTAGTTAATGATTTTGACATTATAAACAATAACTCCAACACCGATCGTTACGAAAAATCAAAACAAAAATGGCGGGGCGGGTGACGGATAAGTGATTTACAGTTAAACGGTAAATATTTTATAACCTATCATTTTGATATCTAAATTTTGATTAAAATAAAAAAAAATACATTAATTTGTTATAAGTCATTTTTCTATTAGTTATATGCATTCTTGCTTTTTTAGCTTAAAATACAGGATAGCATGAGCAAACAGATGTATTCGTGTAACAAGCATAAGTCAAGGCAAACGTGGTAGGTGTTTATCAACAAAATTCAAGTACGCTGAACAGTTAGCTTACTGAGAAAAGGCCTTTTAAATTATTATCATGGCTGTGGTAAGTCGATTCGTTGATAAAGTGAAGCAACTTTATCTAGTTTATGAATTAAGAACTGCAATTTCCATGCTAGAACCTTGGGAAAAACGACTTTTCAGTATCCTTTTAATTTTATAAGAATAATTAGGTATTCAAATCAATTCTCTAGATAAAATAAAGCTTCATAAAATTTAGTAGCATAAGTACATCAATTGTGATTGCTACTGTCATTAGTAATTAAACGAAAATCAGTTTAATAATTTGTTTACCGAAATAAAAGTACTAAATATGGAATATCCGAAACTAGAAATTCGCTAAAAGGGCACACCCTTTTTATAATGAACATAAAAAATGCTTCAAAAGCAGCAAAACCTGGTTATTTCGTTGCATAATATTGTGCTTAAATATTAAATTTTACTATTAAGTAATAAATCTGAGTTATTTTTAGCTATTCTAATCTTTTTATAGTTTTAATTCAGATTTGATTTAATTATATTGTAATTATGTATATGATTTGTACATGAGACATCAAAAATATTTATCTTACTATGAATATATCTATCCTATTTGTAGAAAAAAATTTCCTTGTAAATACTTGCATGGACTTCTACTTAATGAACTGGTTTGATATTTCTGTAGCGTGATCTGTTGCATCAACTGGGTTTTTAACTCTAAATTTATTTAAAAAATATATGTTTAGATTTACCCAAGGGTGGCCGTGAGTAATTCTTTACGAGTTTTTTCTTTTATGATACATAAATACTTTTTAATTTCTTTCTGGCTGAGGCATGGACTTAGGCAATATGGAAATATTCCCATGAATTGTTTGGCAATTGGAATACTACAAATATTTTCTGAAATGCTACCCCCCCCCCTTATATTTACAATTGAAAAACTGGTTTATTTATAAGTTTTTACTTTACCATTATGATTGATTTAGTTAACATTAAGTATGTTCTTGATATTTAAAAAATTTCTATTCAGCCTTATATGTTGTGATAACAAGTCATTTTTGGATTGAGATTCCCTGCAAAGTAAACCAGTGTACATTCCTTTGTAAAATGAAGAAAAGAGATAGTTTCATTTAAAATTGTTTTCTCTTTAAATGAGATTGAGCAGGAATTTTTAAATAAGTTACAAAGGAATTATGTACCTAGTTAATTCCTATTTATGTTAAATTTAAAATTATTTACATTGTAATAAATTGATCCAGAACAGCAGCATATTTTTTGAGTTGAAAATTATAAGATTATTCAAAGTTCTTTTCCTTCACTTTAAACATTCTGATAATATCTATCTACAAAAATTTTATAACCGTTGCTGAACAGCCAACCCAATTTTCGGGTTCACGACAACAAATGTTCAACAACTACGTAGTCTTGTAATTTTGAACCCAATCCAGAAGACAAGGGAGTTCCTGAATCAGTAATGGGAGAAATTTTGCATTTGTGTAGGACTTTTTGATGAAACTAACCCGCATTAGCCTTTCATGGAATGGAAAACCACTAAAACCTACAGTTAGCCTGATGGCAAGGGGAATCTAACCCATGATCCTTCTATCACTGAGGATATTTTATGTCGCCACTGTGTTCGGTGAGGAATTCGTATCAACCAGCCATTGCTGGGATTCAAACTCGATTCACTTAAACAGATGTTGTCATTAATGTTAAATATTTAAATAAGTCTTAATAAATTGAAGCTTTCGGGGATGTTTTCATGTTGAATCCTGTTCACATCAGCTGAAATTTCCAGGTGTCTCTGCTTAGCTCTTGTACTTACAATAAATTAAGAAAAAATATGTATAATATTGTTTGCTTAGAGGTGATTATAAATTTTATTTTAGAGGTGATTATAAATTATATTTCTGATTTGCTTGATTTTGTGATGTGTTTTAAGTTTTGTATGATGTTTTGAGGGAGGTAAAAATTTTCTGAAGCTTTTTGCATTTCTGTTTATAATAAATATTTAGTAATTATCACTCTTAGATCTTGCTTATTTCTAGCAAAATTATGTTTATGAATTCTATAGTATATTAATTACTTTTTAGTCATTCAGTTTTAATTTTATTTTGTAAAATATAATTATATTTCTAAAGGCAAACTCAAGTACAGTAGAGAACCGATTATCCGGAACGATCGGGACCATCGCTATTCCGGATAACTGATTTTTCCGGTTTTCTGAATCGCTACAAAATGCCGTTTTTTTAATGTTTATAAAACGAAACTAAAAAATTATTTTGAAACAGTTTTAGAAATAATAAAAAATGATAAATAATAATACACTTAAGTTTAAATAAGGAAAGAAATTATGAAATAAAAATTATATACAGGCTTATATATGTTATTAATGTTATTATTAGCATTAATAACATATGTAAGCTATTTGTGCTTATGTGAGATTCGTCTACAAACGGCTTTTGATCCGTCCTCTAAATCAGTTCTTTCGTCAACTCGATACGCTGTACGCTCTAAATAACAGAATGGGCTCAAAGTCTTGCAGGAAAAAAAAATTTTTTTAATGGAAGAAAATTAATTTCCGGTTTCGAATTTCATTCCGGTTATATGGTTTTCCGGTTTTCTGATTTCCGGATAAGAGGTTCTGCACTGTACTTCAGCATTTATTTTAGCTGTAAATAACTTATAAAGAGAGAAATATTGCAAAACTATGTAAAATTTTATCATTTCATTTAAATATAACATTACTTGTATACATGCCTGTGTTTTAAATGTTTACTGTTTTATTATATTTATATAAATTCAAAAAATATAAAGTGCAATATTTTCAAAAATCAAATCTAAGTTTTAGAAAAAAGTTTACTTATTAGTGATTTAAAAAAAAAAACTATAATATTGACAATTTTTAAGCACTTAATTTTATTTAATTGCATGTTCATTAATATTCAGTTTGTTGATTTAGAGTAAGTTATCTGAACCAACAAAAAAGTAAACCTTAACTAATTATTAGATAGTATTTTGCTACTTCTTATAGCCATGTCTTGTTACACCACTTACATTTTCCTGCCACGCTATACAAGAAGCGTCATTGCCTATTTCAGTAGTTGACAAGCTTTTCATTTACATTTTGCTATTGTAAATATGATTTAATCATAACATATTTTTATAAAACTATTTTGTTGCTGCGTTTCTGATGTCATCAAAACCAAACTTTGTAATAAAATTCAATGAAGCTATTATATAGTATTGTGTATTTTTTTAAAAATAATTTTCATCTGAAAAAAAAAAGTAAATAAAGTGTTTTTAAAGAAATATTATTGAAACAAAAATGATTTTTAAATCCAACAATCTAGTGAAGATCAAACTTTTTTCTATACTTTGGAGATATTTATATAGTAAACACCAATTTAAATGTTCAGCCATTTTTGATTAATAAAATTTCATTCCTTAAAAAGAAATAAGTTTTTTAAAAAATCTTATATTTCCCAAAAGGGGTCACAAGCTCTGTAGAGTTGAGTGAAATTCCTAGGTAAAAGAATGACCAGTAATATTTGATATGAATAAATTGCAATTTAATCTGAAAGATTCCCCTCTTTACATGATTCTAGAATAAAGAGACTACTCATTGCATCTAGTTCAGTCTGTGGGATAACGCAGGTGTATGCATTTATGCCTGCACAATACAATTTGAAAGAATTGAGAAATTGATTGGTCAGTGTATTCACAATGACCAAATCCAAAGGCATTTAGATGACCCCTGAGTGTTCACTGTTTGATAGCGGTAGCAAAGGGGTTTAGAAACTACTGATGATTCTTCGGACGTGATCTGAATACAGCACTTGCCCCAACAGTAACGCCCACTTTAGTGGATGGTCGACATTGAACAGCTGACTTGTGATTGCTACATTATTCACCTCCTTGCGCTGTTGCTACTCAGTCTCGATCACACACACTATCCACCTGTATACACTTGACTGCTAATGGCAACACAGGAGCGACCACGACTGTGAATTTAATACAGCTCTCACGATCAGCACTCAAAAGTATGGTGATGTTAATACAGCTCTCCCGGCTTCTCACAAGACAGCAATGAATCAACTCGAATTTTATTACAGATAAAATTCTGTTAGTGGAGTACTGTAGTGTGTCTATTACTACAAAGATACAATTCCTATTCACTAGTATATAAGACACGTTAACTCAATTCTATGTTGGAGTACCTTTTCATAGTAAATCTTGACACTGTCGATATGTCATAAATCGTATAATTTTCTATGAAACCAATATTTCACAAGATATAGTTCTATGGAAATTTTTTAAGCGCCTATATAAATAAAGATTTTTTTTTAAGCTAAATTTTAAAAAAAATTTCTAAAAGAAATCTGGATTAACTGTTTAGAAGTAGAATGAATAATCGAACACTTTGCTAAGAAGTGGAGACATCTGATAATTGTGGACTTATAATTAATTTTATTTTTAATTTACTTAGATTTTCAAATTCTTATTTTACATTGATTTATGTAGCTTACGTAAATCGTGGGATGTAACTCCTTAATTAAGTTTAAAACAAGGCACAAGTTTGCTCTCATGAAAAATATTTTTTGTAAAACTAACACATATTTGCTACACATGCTGACACATAGAGAAAATAGAAAACATTCCATTTTTAGCCCAAATGTAGGAGAGCTTGAACTAAACCGGTTGGAAGTAGAATTTCTATTCAGCTAACTAGTAAGTCGTAGTAGCACTCAAATATACGCACATTTCTTATTTTTTTCCAACGAGCACAATATAACTAGAGACTAATATTTTAATTTGGGCAAAATCTATATTATATAATAAAATAAAATATTTCTTGTTATGAATGCCTTTTATATATTCATTCAACTTTTCTCTGTTTCTTTAGAATAATAAAATAATTCCATATAATAATGCGAGATTAACTATATCAAGGCCAAAAAAAAAAAAAAAAAAGATTAAGGCAGGTGATAGGAAATAAATTTTGTGACATATATTTGTAAATTTTGTACTTAAAAATTATCTTAAAATATTTTGTTCCCCCTCGATATTGAAATTTATCCTCTAATTTCATGTCTTAAGTTTATAATTAGCCTCTCAAGACCAATGCAAAAAATTTTTCAAATTGAAAACAAATGGATCTCATTTGATTAAATGCTCAAGCGTAAGAAGAAAGCGGGGATTTAATTTTGTTATTACATAATTTTTGAATTCTACAGAAAAAATAGAAATACTTAGTGCAAATGAACATGACTAGGATTAATGTTCACTTATTGATTGATTGATTCGCAAATCATATTGATTTATAATGCAAAGCATGAAAAATAGATAAAAAACTGAAAATTTTGAAGGAAAAAAAAATAAGTAAAAGTTCATAAACCAAACTTAATATTTTCTTATTAAATATTAATTTCAAATACCATTTCTGTATTTTATTGTATAAATAATGTACTTCTACAACTTGCTTTGTTGACTCTATATATTATGAGCACATTGCTTTCTAAAGAATTTCGATAAATTAAATAAAAACTCATTTTTAAGTTTCTTACAAAATTATTAGCTTTTTTTACTATCAAATGTTAAATGTAGACTCCAAATTATTAATGTTTTATATTTTTAACAAAGAACATAACCTAATTTGGACCTTTAATTTCTAAAGTTGTATTTATTAATAATTAAAGATTTGTTGAAGAATTATGCACAAAATAAAGAAAAATGGAAGTAATCAACTATTTTATTTCTTAAAAAAAAACTTAAGTTCTAT
Organism: Parasteatoda tepidariorum; assembly: GCF_043381705.1. Lineage (NCBI taxonomy): Eukaryota > Metazoa > Arthropoda > Arachnida > Araneae > Theridiidae > Parasteatoda > Parasteatoda tepidariorum. Next base: position 73,544,586 of record NC_092206.1, read on the forward strand.
ACATAAGACAACAGTATAAAAATAAATATATAACAATAACTTTTATAAAAATTTTAAACAACTCTTAATAATTGGTGTAAAATAGAAAAATACTGCCGTGCAAAAGAAAAATCAACCTATGCGACAAAATAATCAAAATTGAGATATTAATATAATTGGAATCTTTGTACAATATGCTATATACTGCAAAAAAAATGATTTTTTTCAATAACAAATTTTGTTTCATGAGTTTTCTGAAAT
>NC_092206.1:73545325-73598001 GCF_043381705.1 Parasteatoda tepidariorum
TTCTTTCATTTAAACTTTACTCATAATAAAAAAAAGCATTATAATTTTTATTGTATCATTTCTAATATTTGGCGGCACATTTTAAGAATTTAGCGGCACACAAAAGTGCCGCGGCACAGTGGTTGAGAATCACTGATCTAGAGACTAACATTTTAATTTGAGCAAAATCTATATTATATAACAGAATAAAATATTTCCTGTTGTGAATATGCCCTTTATATATTCATTCAACTTTTCTCTGTTTCCTTAGAATAATAAAATAATTCCATATAATAATGCGAGATTAACTATATCAAGGCCAAAAAAAAAAAGATTATGGCAGGTGACAAGAAATAAATTTTGAGACGTATATTTGTAGATTATGTACTTAAAAATTATATTAAAATAAATATTTTGTTTCCCCCTCGATATTGAAATTTATCCTCTAATTTCATGTTTTAAGTTTATAATTAGCCTCTCAAGACCAATGGGAAAAAATGAGGTTTGTTTAGTAAAATTTTTCAAATTGAAAACAAATGGGTCTCATTTCATTAAATGCTCAAGTGTAGAAAGAAAACGGGGATTTAATTTTGTTATTACATAATTTTTTGAATTCTACAGAAAAAATAGAAATACTTAGTGCAAATGAACATGACTAGGATTAATGTTCACTTATTGATTGATTGATTCGCAAATCATAAAAAATATATAGAAAACTGAAAATTTTGAAAAAAAAAATAACAAAGTTCATAAACCAAACGTAATATTTTCTTATAAAATATTAATTTAAAATACCATTATATTTTATAAATAATGTACTTTTACAACTTGCTTTGTTGACTCTATATAATATGAGCACATTGCTTTCTAAAGAATTTTGATTTTAAACACTTAAAATTTCGATAAATTATTCAAACTTAAATAAAAACTCATTTTTAAGTTTCTTACAAAATTATTAACTTTTTTTTACTATCAAATGTTAAATGTAGAATCCAAATTATGAATGTTTTATGTTTTTAAAAGAACATAACCTAATTTGGACCTTTAATTTCTAAAGTTGTATTTAATAATAATTAAAGATTTGTTGAAGAATTAAGCACAAAATAAAGAAAAATGGAAGTAATCAACTATTTTATTTTTTTAAAAAAACTTAAGTTCTATATATAAGACAACAGTATAAAAATAAATATATAACAATAACTTTTATAAAAATTTTAAATAACTCTTAATAATTGGTGTAAAATAGAAAAATACTGTCGTGCAAAAGAAAAATCAACGTAAGCGACAAAATAATCAAAATTGAGATATTAATATAATTGGAATCTTTGTATGATATGCTACATACTGCAAAAAAAAAATTTTTTTTTTTCAAAAGCAAATTTTGTTTCATGAGTTTTCTGAAATTCTATTTTAGCGTTTGTAGCATTAGCAATGGAAAGAAAATGGTTGTCAAACCACTTTTCTTGAAATTAATTGTGATACATATACATTGCTTTTTCAATTGCACATCAAAATTATTAAAAAGCTCTGTAATCTCAAATTTTTTTTAAATGTTCAGCAAAATATTATTCAAAAGTTTGGCTTAAAACAGATTTAATTTCTTCTTGGTGTAGTTTTCCAATTCCTACAGCAGGTGTTCCTAATGGTCTTCGTCCAGCGTATTTTAGCTGTTGAAAATAAATAATTCAAAACATGTATTAGTTTAAAAAGATAAAAATGATATTAAAAAAGAAGAAATTATAAGAACTAATGCAGCAAATATTATCGATGGTTTTATTGTTATAGTGCAATGATCATATTTTGGTAATTTTGAAAATATTTTGTCAGATTTGAAACATTGGTGGGGAGTTGTGGTGAAATTTCTACTTCTTATAGTGAGTAAAATTAATAGAATGTTGGTTATTCTAGAATGTCCTTATTAAATAGGGATTACTACTTATCGATAAAGCTTGAATACTTTTTAAAATAAAATTACCCATTGTTTTTATCATGCTCTTATTTTAAATCATTAATAAATAAATAAAAAGTTTGATGTAAAAAAAAAAAAAAAAAAATCATTACTAACTTTAATTACTAAATCAAATCAGGCTTATTTGAAATTTTCTTTTAAATAAGGAAAATTAAAGATACTAAAAAAAAAAAAAGATGATCTAACTTTTCCACATTAATTTTATTTAATTTCCCTGATTTTTGTAACCGATGATGTAAATTTTATTGTTAATTTTTCAGTTATACTTTATACTAATGAAAATATTTCATATTTGCTTTTAATATTGAAAATGGGGAATTTGTTAAAAAAATTATTGGATTTTTAAGTACTTTGAACTCAAATTAATTCATTTTCTCTGACTTTTTGAGTAATTCTAAATTTGCTGACATTTATCTGATTTTTCCTAATATATAAAAATTCCTGGACTTTTCTTTGTTCTGAGGCCTCCTAGTATAATGTTCCCAATTGTACTTAACAATAATTTCAGTGTTTTTATCATTCAAAAATAAAATCAAAATATGCAGTTATTTTAATTGGTTTTGATGTACCCTAGTTTCATCTTGTATGACATTGATCATGATATTTGAAAACTACCATGCCTAGTCTAAGGTCTTTGTTATCTGCTTTACTATCTTTCAGCAACTTTTTTTAAAAAATATGGAATAAATAATTTTAAAACAGATTTTAAAACATAAAAAATGATGCATTTTCATTTTTAAACTATGGTTTATAAACAAAATATTATGCATCAAGATACTTCATAGTTTATAAACCATGACACTGTAATGTTTAATAAGTTATAAAAAATTTTGATGTTATATTAATTTTTTTCTTGAAAATATAAAAGTAGAGTTTGATATAAAAAGTAGGAAACAACTACAATAAAATTAAATAGACACATAAATACATAATTGAAACAAACATTAATGGTGCAGTAAATAAAATAGAATGTGCACACATCGAGTTACATACATTGCATCCTAATAGGTTACGGAAGCGAGGTTGAATAAAAGTCCAAGCACCCATATTTTGATGCTCTTCTTGAGACCATATAAATCCTATAAAATAAAAATATAAAAATTTAGTATTTTTAAAATGAAGAACCAATCACAGTGTATTTTGAAGTCAGTGTAATTGTTGCAATCAATACAAATGAATTATTCTCCAATATTATCAAAGTCATTATAATCCTTTTAATGTTGACCTCAGCTTTTTAAGCTGGTGACTTATATCTAACAAAAAAACTGGCTAAACTCGTGTTTCTATATAATAGAACACTTCAAAGATTTCTTTTAAGTCTAAAGGGCTAAGACCCAGCTAACAAAGGTATTTATTATCTGTTCTTCTCACAGGTTTTGAAATTCCAAAGATAAAAAGCTCGTTTTTCCCAGTTTTGGAACTATTTTAAGAGTTTACAAAGGCAATCTACTCTTCTAAAGCCACTCATAACACTTTTATTTTTGACTTATTTACTTGCTAGTTAACTTATCATACTGCCATAGTGTACTTTTGAATTGTATGTAAATTTTAAAGATACCAGCTAGTTTATAAAATATTTTTGCCAAGAGAATTCATCACTTTTTCTAAGTCTTTAGAACTAATATCATAGCATTCATTTCGACAAAAATTTTGAATTTTATTATTGTATGCCAGTTGTGTTTTTCTCATTATTGTTTTGTAAGATATACTCATGGAACAAATTTTAAAATATTATTAAAATAAGTGGTGGGTCATGCCAAATCAGCAGATATAGCAGGCCCAATCAGTAATGACGACCATACACTGGTACACAAAATAAAGAGATAGAAAACATTTTCACACATTTCTATGACGCTATTTCTGGACGGTTATTGATATGGAGGGAACCTGGAACCCGATACCATCCCAGCAACATTATCGAAAGGGACCATTATGCTGGTGGAGGACTCATGGTTTGGGCAGGGATCATGCAAGATACCNTTGCCAACCGTGGAAAAATACGCATTAAAAACTATAAAAACAGCAAGATACAATATCAATTCCAACTATCGAGAGTACGAGTTTCCCGACTCCTGAACGGACGTCACTCGATAACGACATGTCATGTGACGTCATTGCATTCAACTCCACACGAAAGAAGAGGTAGATTTCACCCGCCCCCAGTGTAAGGGGGCGGGTGAAATAGGAGTGTTTTTAGAGGTAACGTTGAAGAGGGGGGGAAATAAAGCATGTTCAGCTACGGTTCAGGCAGATGGTAGTTTGATAAGAGGGGATGGAATTCAAGCTGAAAGAAAAACTTACCTTCGCACTCGCGGAAAAATTAGGTAATTTTGAGTTTGGCCGTCGATCGCAGTAAAATTCGGGAGTTTTTCAAATCAATTCCGGAGGGCGGGAGAATAACTCAAAATTCGGGAGACTCCCGCAAAATGCGGGAGAGTTGGCACGTCTGCACACTGTAAAAGCCTCACTTTTATTGTCATCTTTTATCCTTAAGTTCAGACTACATTAGATTTATTGGCAATAGGTCTTGCCAGTGAATGGCACTTTCATTTTTGTTTTGCATACTTTATTATCATGGAATAAGATATATCCATACCGCATTTCATTTATTTATATTCAGTATTTTTTAAGATATTTGGGAAAATGTCTTTCATCTCTTAATTTTGTCGACCAGTGTAGTTTAGAGATGATGTTTGTAATGATGGTGGTCAATGTGTTGCCTGACACCTGGAGGCACCTATTACATGTGCCTTTTTAAAGACACCAAGTGATACAATAATTCTTCCTACTAAGTCTCCCTACGATGAAATATGTATGTTTAAAAAAATATGTATTGGAGATTGGAGGCAAATCAGCAGATCATGTTAACAATGTGATGGGAACTCTTCTTTTATTTTGCAGTTCCGTATAGTATTTGAGATCACATGTTTCTATGTGATATTTGAATGCCTGCTTTGCCACTTGCTTTTAGCTAGGTTATTTTGAAGCACACTGCATATTCATTTTTTTATGTTCTTTCCTTATAATGCATAAATTTTATTTCCAATTCATCTCAGACCAAAAAAGTATGTGTTCTATACTTTTAAAATATTTTATAGTTAAATTTTTACAGTATTATGAACAATATAAGTTTGTTTAAATGAGTGCCAGTTTGTTAGGAAATATTATATTAAAAAAAAAAATTTCTCCCAAATTGTGTGCAAAATAATTTTTTCAAATTTTCCTGAGTATTGGTGTTAAAATTTTTTATTTTAAGTATTTTGATATTAAATGTATAAAATACACCACTTGCATAAGTAGCAATGAGATAAAATAAATTACAACTTAGGAAATTGTATGGTTTTGAAATTATTGAAGAATATCAAAATTAAATTTATAATTATGAAGGAGAAAAAAATTTTGCAGCTTAAAAAATAAAATAAGAAGGTTAACAAAACTTCTTACTTTTAGCATTCTGAAAGCTTTGCATTTCTTTGTGAATCTCTTCTACTGGAAAGGGTGATAACTTCTAAAGAGACGAAGGGAAAACAATGGGTTAGATTTAGTACATGACATCAATGTAATGAGCTTTACAAGATAAATATTTACAAAGAAATATTAAACAGATTCTTCAAAGAAATTTTTGCATAAAAATAATAAAAAGTAATAAAGGATTACAAGGAAATATTTAAAAAAATATTAACTGTAATTTAAAATGTACATTGATGAACAGAGGAGAAAAAACAATTGGTTAGGTTTTGGTATATGATATTGTTCATCTTTACATAATTCATATTTATAAGACTAACGCTAAATTGATTTTTCAGGTGAGCATTATAAATATGAATAAGAAGAAAAATTAATTATTAAAATGTTTTTGAGTAAACTTCTGATAAGAGGGAGGGAAAACAAATAGTTAAGTTTTTGGTATGATATTGACGAGTTTAATAAAATTCATGTTTTGAAAAGTAATAATATTAAATTGATTCTTGCACAAAACTATTATAAATAAAAAATAAGAACGGAAAAGTTGGGGAAAATTTTCAATTAAATATGAACTAAAGTTTAAAACAAATTTTTTTGTGTGGCAAACTTAAGTAAAAAAACATTCAAACCTCAATTCTTATAATTGCATGATCATTCAATTTTCTATTTTCTCTCTCCTTTTGCAGCAAATAGAAGTGTTTACCAGAACAAAATATAACAGTTTTCACATTTTCAGCAGATACAGAATTATCTCCTAAAACAGACTTAAAGCTTTTCCCAGGAGCCATGTCTTCTAGAGATGATATTGCATTTGGATCACGTATAAGAATTTTTGGGGCAACAACAATCAAAGGTTTCTTTAACTCACATAGCATCTAGAACAAAACGTAAATAAATGAATGCAATTTTTAAAACTCCTACAAAGAAATAACATAATATCTAACAACTAGCATTAAATTTATTAAAAATTAATCCTTCAACAAACGAAATAGCATATAGAATAAGCTAGAATAAATTCTATGTTATGTGCTGCTCGTAAAAAAAAAAAAATACATTTTCTAAAAATTAAAAAATGCTTATAAATTTTGAATTTATTTCAGTTTAAAATATATTATAAACAAAACTCAAATTTGATCATTGGAAAAGTTTTATGTTTTTCCTTTCATAGACATTATTTTTGTAATTATGAGTACAGTGTGTATGCAATGTTACTCCCTCTATAACTTTTGATCTAACAATCAGAATTTTACATATTATAATGTATCTTCACGTTCTAAAGTTCAAATATGAGATACACCAAATAGAGATGATTAATTAAAGAAAAAAAAGTTAAAAACAAAGATATTATTTACTTAAAAATAAATCTTTCATTCCTTCAAATTATGATTACATATTTAGAGGCAAGCCTACATTGACCAACAAAAACATACAAACAAAAAACAAATATTGAGGGAAGGGAAAAGCTGCCCCTTAGTTATAATTGCATTTAAATAACTCACAGCAATGAATTTGGAATGAATAAAGAAAAAAATCGATTAATAATGAATACCATTCATAACGCTTAACTATTTTATTTACTTATCATTATTTTTTGTTATCTTGAAGATAACCCAAACATCAGGTTAAGGGGTACCAACTTGATTGAGAAGAAAAGCTGGTCGATATGCGATGTTGACCACATTGTCGCTATCATGTCATTGGTTTCTGATCTATGGAGTTTTAATTTCCATGACCCTTTTTGCTAACAATTGGTTATTGTAGGAATTCTTTACTTACTCAAAACATAACTTACATCAAATACTTCTTTTAAAATCTTAAGGCAAAAAGTATTTTAAAAGCAACTTTGTCTTTTATTCACATCACACTAGTGCAATGAAGAATATATAAGAAATATTATTGAATAAGGTTCTTTTACATCAAATGTAGATTATTTATTGGATATAAGTAAAGGAGAAGCAATAAAATGCTTTGCAATCTCAACTCAATTGTTATACAATGAAATAAATAAATTAAATGTACAATGTTTGTAAATTTGCTTATGGAAATCATTTTTATATGCCTGTGAATGAAGCAATCGCAGAGAGTCAATATGCAAGTGAAATAATAAAAAATTTAATTATAAAATATTTTTATTTCTAAACACTTGAGTTTAGTTTGAACTTCATAAAGGTCATATGATATTATTTTAATAAGATATGATATTCATTTAATAAGATATGATACTCATTAAATAAACTATTTATCTTTCATCAAATAACTTTTAAAAAAATTAATAAAAGAGAGATACCTGAGACTTTTATCTTATATTTTACAAATAATTGAACAAAATAAAGTTGACATCAAAATTTTATGAAAAAAATAATTTATAATTATAATAGATTATTTGTTTAATACATAAAGATTGTGAGCCTTGGTTTGAAAAACTAAATATGAAAGGGCTCTTAAACAAATATGAAAGTGTTATTGAACATGCACAGACATGCTCGATAACACTATCATATTTGTATCATTTACTATCTTTAATCAAATTAAAAAAATCTTTTTAAAAATAACCTTTTTAGTTTAAAATTGTTGAACTGATTGTTCAGCAGTAATTTTTTTAATAATAATCAAGTCTATTTTTATAATATATTTGAATGACTGTTCTGGTTAAATGTAGTAGGTGGTTATCAACGGAATCATTATCAAACTGACATTGGAGTAATGGAGAAAAATAGTTTTTTGAGCACACATTCACTCAGTTTAGGTACATAAGTATTGCTACGATTAGAATCACATAATTTTGATTAAAAACAACTCTTTGAATTATGATAGCAAGAAAGAGTTTATTCTGGCCTTGGACTAATGATGGTATGGCTTCACTTTTCAGCTGCTATTTCTACTCCTTCCAAAACATGGAATTGAACTTTTGAAATCAGGAGAAAAAAGTTTTAGATTTAATCCAATTTCAATTAAGGAATATAAATTGATGGTACAAATAAATACTAGATTTTATGATGGTTATGACTCATAGAATTGTTTCTTTGAAGTACTCTATATTTCAATTAAAAAGAATTGAATAATTGTTTTTTTTTGTATTCTATATTTGAGTTGAAAAGAATCGCCGTCCAGACTGTGGAAGCAAGGTTGGCCCACCTAATATGATGCCCCTGAAAGAGTGGCCAACAAATCTACCTTACTCATACCTTAATGACGATTGTCAATTGGGAGGGCATTGGGGAAAATTTAAAAGAATACACTGTAATAAATTATATATATATTTAAAAACAATTTTAAGATATTTAGTTTTGCAATCAAAATAAACAAATTTAAATAAAAAAAAGTGTCACTAACTTGATGTCTTAGAAGATGAAAATATTGAGCAGGTGTTGTAGGATTAGCTATGTGCCAATTAACATCATCACTATCGATTTTATCTTCAGAACTATCACACATCTACAATTAAGAAAAAAACATTATTTCAAAAACATCAATCAGATAAAGATAGTATCCAAATCTTTTTAAAATTATTTAAACATTTATGAATTAATGAAGAATTAAAATTAATGAGAAGCGCATAAATATTTATAAAACCTCTTCAAGCATCATACACACATAAAAAAAGCTAATTTGTGGAGAACAAAAATCCCTTCACAAATACAATGACAGGAATTTAACATGTTAGGAAAATGAATGGGAAAAAAGTAAACAACAAAGAGAAAAAAATAAATGAGCTGCATAAAAAAGATTAAGATAATGATCACAGTATTTATAAACAACTAAACAAATAGAAGTATTAGATAAAACTAATATTATTAAATTAATTTCAAATAAATTTTTTGAGAAGATGAAAATTTTACAAAAACATTTGGTAGATCTGGAATTTAACATTTTTCTTAAAATTAGTGGGAAAAAAACTGGCATAACTTATAGATAAGTGAATAGGTGTCCAATCAAAATATAATAATCAAAAAGGGAAAAAAATTTACATGATGTTACCCATTTACAATTTTAGAGTAAATGGATTTTTTATGTTATTTTTATGTATTTATGTTGAGTTGAAAGAAAAAGTATATGATTATTCATTCTTATTTTTTTAAAATTTAATAAAGTTTTAAAGCAACTTTTTTAATACAAGAATAAAAATAAATATGTTGAAACAATTTAGGAAAAGACTGGGCAATAATCAAATAAGAGACATGCTTCAGATTTAGACTTCTCATTTGGGAATAACTATAGAAAATTCAAACGAAAATTTCTTATTTTTGATTTAATATTAAAAATAGATAAACTGTTTGTGGATTTGAAATATAGATTTGAAGCATTAAATTCATAAAATTGTGATTAAAAAAAGGATAATTTTCTTCCCAACCCCCTGAAAAAATTGCTGTCATTGAAGTAATAACATGAGAAAATATTTTATACTGTCATAAATATACTTCAAATAGATATTTTTTTTTAAAAACATTAAATGCAAAAAATACATTACAGTCTAAGATTTAAACATATTTATTTTGAACTAGGAAGTATTAAATTTATAATAGACATTAATGAAAAAAAATTTCTATACATTTGAACAAGTAAAAATATTTGAAGGACATCTGGAATGCACGATCACTTCTTATAAAGTAAAAATTTTCAGTTTTACTTAAGTATTTATGATAGGATGAAAAAAAGGATATAATAAAAATGTGATTGCATAAAACATTTAGTAAAAAGAGAATAAATATACATACAAAAATAGTTAAAAATGTTAATGAACTATTCTAAGAAAAATTCTTTTAAAAGCTTTATCTGACATTTAAATGAAATAAAACATTCTTTTTATTTTCAAAGATACAAGTATTTATTACGGTATTTGTATCCTTTCACAAAGTTAACTGAACAATATATTGTAATATTTTAAATAAATGCACACCAAATAATAAATTGGGACTTAATTTTGCAAACCAATATTTCATTTTTCATGCAATTTAACATCATTTTAAAACTATAATAAGAGTTTTAAGATCAAAATATTCATTAAAACCCTTAAATATATATTTTTTTAGTTTTAAATGTTTAAAGGAACCTAAAGCAAGAGAATGTGGCACATTAAATGTTTAAAAAAAATTCAAGAAAGATTTGCTTCTCAAGTCATAAGAAGGAACAAGTTCAATATTTTTGTTATTATACAATATAAATGGGGAAATAGGTGTATGGGGAATAGCTAATTTTCAAAGGTGTTTCAAAAGATGATTTTTTTTTTTTTAGTTCTAATATCAATTATGTTTCTCACATTATTAGCACTTTACATATCTCAAATTTTTATTGGATCTTGCAACATAGATTGTATCACAACAGAACTTAATAAGCCCCATTCACATTTATTTACTTTCAGTGAAAATTACTTCAGTAACAGACTTAAGATGCAGTCTAAAAAATCGCACACAATAACTTAATATTCTATTCAATGTGCTAACAGAAAGTGAAAATAACATCTGATTTTCAATTACAAAAAAAAAAAAAAAAATGAATAAAGGAAATGCTTAGAAAGTTTAGGTATTAAAATTAATAATGACCAATTTAGATTAATGTTCAGACTTTGAAATAAATAAAAAAGAAAGATTAAATTATTAAACTAGTAAAATAATAACATATAATCATTAGAAATGATAATAGAAATACACCTGCAGGAACCGTTCCATTCTACACGAGGAGTGTTCTGGTCCAGCACCATCATAACCATGAGGCAAAAGAATCACTAATCTGCTGGGTAAAAGCCACTTTGCTGAAAAAAATATATAGTACACAAACTGTTTATAATATTTTAATGAAGAATATTACTAGTACAATTTGAACGTCTTAAATTTAAAGACCTCAAGATTTCAGGCTTTAAATAACATTTAAAGCAACATAAAATTTTTTTTAAAGATAAATCAAAGTTTGTAAACATATATACAGTGAAATGTTTTAAAAATTTAAACAGGGATAACTAGAATTTTGTTTAATTTAAACTATCACTGATTTCTAGATTTTCATTCTGATACTGATGAAATTTTAACATGAATTTTATTTTTTCATTTGAAAATGGTCACAAAGGATAATAAAACATTTGTATGAACCTGAAAGCTTAAATTTTTCAAGAAATGATAATGAGTAAAAAAGTGAATGAAATAGGAAAATAATAAAACAATGGATGAAAATAGAAATAAGATGAAAAAGTAAAATATTTAATGTAAGGTGTTTTTAGTTATAAAAAAATCATAAAATACAATCCTTTTGTTATTCACTTTATTTTAATACAGTTCAGCGAAAAAAAAGGGGAAAAAATGTTTTCTTACTTTCTCCAGATGAAATGAGTGTATCAAACACAACTTGAGCTGAGTTAAAAAAGTCTCCAAATTGAGCTTCCCAGATTACTAGATTGTTAGTATTTTCTACACTAAAACCATATTCAAAACTCAGCACACCTTCTTCTGATAAAACACTATTTGCAACCTTAAAAACAAAATATATAACATTTATGCAAACTTTATACAGTATTTTGAAAAAAATTTTAATTGAAAAAAAATTGCATTTATGTTTTTTATTTCATTTAAATATAGTGATCTAAACAATATTCAAACAACTTACCTCTAAATATGCAGGCTGGTTATGAAACATGTTATTTAATGGAATATGCATCTCACCAGAGGTTTGATCAATTAGCATAGCGTGTCTATGACTAAAAGTACCCCTGCCAACATCTTGCCCACTAATGCGAACATTGTGGCCTGGAATCAATTTTACAAAAAATAATGTGATCACTAAGTTCAAGATATCAAGGTTTGAATAAAATTTTTTTAAAAAATTTAAGAGGCAATCAAAAGAAAGCTGAGCAACCCACATAAAATATATTCCTCATTAAAGCCTGCAAACAATGTTGTTACACATCGATATTGTTGTGTAGGAGAAACAAGTGAAAACACAAAGATCAATATTGTAGATTCTTTATTGCTCTACAGTTGAGCTTAATAAAAACTGTGTTTTCCTAGCATAGAAAATGGAGGCAAGTAAAGAAAAATAGAGAGGTGTGGTTTGTTTCTTCATGGCTGAAAGTGCTAGAACATGTGAAATTCATCAGCTTGTAACTACAGTGTGTGGTAAACACTGCATGTCCCAGACAGGTGTGCAGAAGTAGTAGTAGAGACTGTGAAGTACCATACCGTTAAAACGTTCTGAAATGCTATTGAAGAGAGTCATCTTTCTGCATGTTAACCTCTGTTTTCATACTGACAGTTTGGTGATAGATGCACTTCAGAAATTTGGATGGGAAACTTTTCAACATCTTCTGTACAGCCCTGATCTTTCAATTTGTAAATTCCACATTTTTGGTGACCTTAAGAAAGACGTTCATGGATGTTGATTTAGGAGTGAGGTTTTGTTGATTTCATCAGCAATCATCTACCTTTTGTTACAGAACTGGAATTGATCATCTTATTTCACAGTGGGATTAATGCATTAACGTTTTTTACTATTGTTTTTTAATGAAACAAAGTCAAACAGCAGGCGTTTAGATTTTTTTTTGACTGCCCCAAATAAATAAAAAAAAAATCAAAAATAAAATATTTACAAATATAATTTAAAAAAAATTTAATGCCTAACTTTTAACAATTATACTTGCTGATAAATTTTCTATAAAATTAATTTTAGCACAATAATAACCTTGGTAAAGTAGTGATCCTATAGCCAAAGCTTCAGCAGTCGCCCAATCTAACTGGCTTCCTGTGCTGATTTTCTTGATGCGCTCTTGTATAAAATTCTTTTCTAATCTAGGATGAACTGCCTGCAAGAAATATCAATTCATTAGGAAAAAGTTAAGTAAAGTATATTAAAGTAAATTAAATAAATAAAGAAAAACTTACAAAATTTTTAGGAAGTTCCACAGACCTTGCACCCACAAATTTCAATAAGTCAACGTTAATACCTGTATCATAAACTGAAATTACTTTTTTGGAATCTTCGTTTGAGTTCAAATTATTACTGATGCCATAATTCTAAGAAGTAAGAAAAAAATATGAAAATAAGCTATTTGTTAAAAAATATTTCAAAATAAAAAAGATTTAATTTTCAACTGAACAATATTATTCTGACTGTTACACTGACCAAAATTAAATAAAAAAAGAAATAAAAATAGAATAATACATTAGTTTAGTATACAGAATTAAGCTTTGAAATATGCAATTATGAAAGTATTTATCTGTGCAATGATTTAACTTTGAGCTGCAAACATTTATACAGACTATTATTTTGCACAACACAAAGCCTACAAAAATTTTGTTTTGATTATTGTTTAATATTTTTTCACTTGACTTTGATTACTTTTGACAAAATGATTTCAAACATGAAAACGGTTTTACTCCATTAGTTCTATCCTACGTGATCCAGAATAGATAAATTAAAATACTGTATTTTGCAAGGCAATTCATTAAATAAGAGCTCACTCACATCATATGAGTTCAATCATGACAGTCAACTAAACATTAATCAAAGATTTCTCGCTAAATTGTAAAATTAGAAAGTAAAACAAAAAATAATTTCCATTTTTTATATTTAAGCAAATGTTTTAATGTTAAGAGTTATCCATACAGTTCTATTTGCTCGGAATAAGGAAATTACAAAAATACATTATATAATGCTTTGTCAGTGTTTGCCTTTTTAACACTAAATATTTTTCAGCAATTGATTTTACAAAAAAACTCTTTCAAGAAAGTACACATTTTATGTTTTAAAGACTTAAGAATTTAATTTCAATTTAAATTTGATATTACTTTTGATCATTTAAATCAATGGAATAAAGTACTAATGCATCCAGACTTAATAGTATACGAGGACTTTTTTTTAAACACTTGATAGTCACGAAAGTGAAAAGTCACCCTACCAAATACAGTTTTTCTTACATATAAACTAGTTTTCTCATGTTAATGAATGGTGAAAAGGTGAATAAGAAAAAGCACTCTTTTTACAAATTTTTATACTTGTACAACTGTCAAAGAAAAGAAAGAAGCAGTATTTTAATTAGAAACAATGCAAATATATATTAATGATAGGGGGGAAATTAGTTTTAAACTATTTTCAAGAAAATACTTTATAGATAAACAAAACAATAAAATTGCAGGAAAACAAATATAAAAATAAATACAAACATTAAAAAAAATAACAAAAATAAAAATAAATTAAAAAGTAAATGAAATGCTACCAACAATGTTAGTATATAGTTGAAACCCGTTTCAGCAAATTCCAAGGGATTGAATGAATTGCTATGCAATAAGGAAAATTTGTTAAACCAATATTACGAATTTTAGCATTAACCAATATTATTCTGCTGCTTTTGAATTTTTCCAATAAAAAAATTAATAAATGCTTTACAGTTTTGACATATTTGTACTCCACATCAAGGAAAATATCGATGTAATATTTTAAAGCTCACAAAAACTATTAAATTAAAACAAACAACAAATTTATTAACACTTACTTATCAGACAAATAAGTAATCTGTAATTTTTTCTGTACAAACTTCTCCAAACTTATCTGTATGTTCAAACAAAGTATTCAAAAAGTTTTTTATGCACATAAATATCACTCTACAGCTTCCAAATTCGACAGTGTTTGTGAAGCTGTATGCTCAAAAACGTGTTTAATCAACAAATTGTAAACTCTTGGAAAAAAAATAAAAGTGTCTTGATCAGGACAGGAAAGATGAATTATTGCTTACTTTTGCCTTTGTTAAATTGAATAATCAATTTTGTAATGTCGGTATTTTATATACATTGTGTCTATGGAAATTCGTTTGGGGATTCAGAAAGTATTCGTTACATTTTTTTCTTTGCTATTTCGGATTTCACTAAAATGGGATTTGACTGCACAACTAAAATATGTTTAACTATGAATACAAAGTATTTAGTTTATTAAATGTGTCATGAGATCTAAAAGGAAAATATTCCTATAAGGACTTTAGTCACTGAAAAAAAATAGTACATAAGAGAATAAAAATATTCAAATGTTAAAAACAAAATAATTCAATTTTTAGCATTTAAAAAGTGACATCAATATTTGAATACCTTTGTTTTATAGGATTCCGTTTGCTTCAAATTTTCGTTCAATAAATCCCAATAGCTTTTAGTAATTTTATTTACATCTTCTTTACTTAAAACATTTTCAGTCTGCCAAAATAAAAATAAAAATATTTCTTTTTAATATGATTCAACAGTCTTAATTTATAAAAACAACAAACTGTAAAATGCTTTTTTATGGATAGGAGTAGCCATAAAGTATTTCATAATTACAAAAAAAAAAAAANAAAAAAAAAAAAAAAAAAAAAAAAAAAAAAAAAAAAAAAAAAAAAAAAAAACATTTCTGAATATAGAGTTAGTGCATTAAACATAAATATATAAATGATGAAGTAAAATTATTCTTAAAATTTTAGAAGTAATTATCTATATTTGATACAAATCCTATAATTAAGATAAGAGTGAAAAAGGATGAAATAAAACTTAATGCTTTAATTAATATTTAGTTAAAAACTCCGTGATTCAAAAACGTAAACCTAATTTGAAGTTACTTGAAAAATTAAGAAATATTAACTAAGAAAAATGCTTTCACAAAATCAAATATTGTTTATTAAAAATAAATCCTAAAATAAATGAAAATTGAAGTAAAATATAAAAAATAACTTAGAGGAAAGAAAATGTATAGTCACTGTCAAAGTCACTTCGTTGCTTTAATAATTCAGTTTTTATTAAAAATAAAATAAAACTACTTTAAGTTAGGTGTGGATTGTTTATCACAACACAAACATTGAGCAAAATTATATTTAAAAAAATATAACTAATAAACCTCAAAAAATGTCACAACAATAAGTTCTTTTAACAGCAAAAAGTTTAGTGAAATGCTTACAATTAAACTTTCAGCATAAATGTCAGGAACACTTTTGCGGGAGTGGATAATTTTGTACATTAATGGATTTGTGAATGTTGGGTCATCCACTTCATTATGACCCCAACGCCTAAAACAAAACATGTCAACCAGAACATCTTTCTTGAATTCTTGCCTGTATTTAAATGCAAGCTTTGTTGCCTTAACCACATCCTACAGTAGCAAATAAAGAAAACAATATTTTAAAAACATTAAAAAAAATTGTCATAATTAATCAATATGAAACACAAGGTGCCCAAAAATAATGAAATTTTTTTTAACCATCTTACTAAACTAGAAAACTACTGGATTATTAAATGCACTAAATGTTGCAGCCATTTTTTTCAGCCTGAAGCATTTTTTGCATTTTGCTGAGAAATAAGTTTCTACAATAAAATAAAAATATTTAATCTAAAATTAAACAAACAAAACAAAAATTAAAATGGAAAACTTCGAAAATATTGAATAATTTTTTAAAAAAAATTAGACATACATAATTTTGAATTATAAATGCCTAACAAATATTAAAATCAACTTTTTCTCAATAAAAAAGTTGCGTCGTGAGGTTTTTGAATTTTGTATATTTTTATTGAAAAAAGTTAAAAGTATATATATATACATAATATAGTATATGTATAATATAGTATATATAGTATAATATAGTATAAGTATAGTATAATATAGTATAGTATAATATAGTATAGTATAATATAGTATAGTATAATATAGTATATATATAATATAGTATAATATAGTATATATATATACATAATCTAAAAATTAAACAAACAAAACAAAAATTAAAAAGGAAAACTTTGAAAATATTGAATAAATTTTTTTAAAAAAATTAGGCATACATAATTTTGAATTATAAATGCCTATCAAATATTAAAATCAACTTTTTCTCAATAAAAAAGTTGCGTCGTGAGGTTTTTGAATTTTGCATATTTTTATTGAAAAAAGTTAAAAGTAATCAAATTTTTAATTCAGACCTCTTTGACTGCAGATGTTTAGTTACCAAATTTAATTGCATTTAATCAAGCAACTATATTCTAACTATATCAAGCTAACTATATTGAATAACACCGCTTACAAAATTTATTATTATTCTTGCATATTCTTTACTAAAAAAATAATTAAAAAAAACATTTATGTAAAGATAGAAAACACAACAAGAAATGATAGAGAGAAAAAAAACAAATCTTCTACATCATTCTTTTGATTGAAACAAAAGCAACTTGAGTGAATAAATTAAAAAAAAAAACACTGTACAAGTCAATGTTACTGTCATAACAAAACAAAAAAACTTGTTTTACATATTTTTATCCACAGAATAAAATAATTATGACCTATGAAAAGAAATAGAACTTCACACAGTAAACCTATTAGACATTTTTTTATCTATGCATATAAATATGGTTTATACTCATTTTGTCTTTTATACAGCTTTGCAGTTTATCCTTTTCCTACCCTACTCACATTTTTTAAACAAAATATGGATTTTCTATAGGCCCATTGAACATTGGAGCAGGTTAAATTTGTCAATTAACAGAGTGAATGAAAACTGTTAGCAAATTCTAGATGTGATAATAATTTAAATATTGTTTAGACAGGGTGCGTAGTCAAATCTTTCAACAAAAAATAAGCATCGTTTAAGTACTTTTTAAGCACTCAAAAAATATTTTTAAGCACTTTATACATTAACAAAATGCAAAATAATTTTCAAAGATTTTACATGATCATGATAAAATAACTAGTTTCTGACCAAGAACTCTTTTCTTGACTATATTAGCCATTAAAAAATGATTAAGAAATTTTTCGGTTCGATATCAGAAAGTGGAAAATGAAGCCTTAAATTGAGAATATCTTACAAAATGCAACAGAGTTGCCCACGAGAGTGCAATAATTTCACTGAACCCAGCTCAGTCGCCACACATGCGGACTCGTAAGTATTTCATCAAACATGTAAAATGATTGGTACTTTCATACACTATGAACTGATGGTACGCCAAAATGGATTGCTGAATGAATAGTTAAAAAGTTGAATAGAACAATGCGAAAAGCACGCTTTTGCACAATAACTGGCGAAAATCGACATGATAAAGAAAAAGTCCCATTTTCAAAAAGGGAAAATTAAGCACTTTTTAAAAACATCCAATGAAAAAAGCACCTTTAAGGGCTTTTAAAAAACGAATATCGAAAATAAGAACCTTTAAGCACTTTAAAAAAACGTTTCGCACCATGTTAGAATAAAAAGAGTTCTGAAAAATATATTCATTTTAAGAAATTATAAATTAAAGAAATTTATATTACTTTTATACCTCTTTCTAAATTTTCAAAAGTACAATAAAACATTTCAGTCACCCTAAATTTTTATAATATATTTATGGTGATTATAATGAACATTAAAATTTAAAAAAATAAAAAATCAATAAATAGCAAAGTAAACAAAATTTTATTAAATATTAACTAAAAATTAAAACTAAATATGTTTTTTAAAAATATATAAAATACACTCCATTCTAAGTTAAGAAAAGACCATTGAGGTATAGGATTCAAGTCATCCACAACTGCATATAGTTCCATTTTATTCCATTATCAAATTATACAAATATGCCTTCAAAACAATATAAAAGCTTTTAAAAGTTAAACACGTCGGACAGAAATTTAATTTCTGCTATCTTTTAGGATAGACATCATAGAAATATTTAAAAAAAGGTTACAGTTTCGCAGTCTTACAGGATATATTTCAATAAATGAGAACATTCGTTCTTGGAAAAGAAACAACTATATGATGTTGCAAGAGCATTGGACTTGATTGGACCACTAAAAATAGCTGACAAGCCCTTAACTAATCAAATGCGAAATAAAGAAGTTTCACTATTCCACTGTTGAAGAAAATAATCTGCAAGAAACAATATTTATTATTCTTTCATCAGTTTGTTTAAATGGGAGCAGAAAGGTGCATATTTGTTAAGATTCCTAGACAAAATATTTATTAACACTTTCTACTTGTTAATTGATTATTCAATATGTTTTGTTTTTGTCTTTTTACACGATTTAAGAAAGCAAGTAAAAAGAAGGCTGTACAATTCCGTTTCAAGAATTGGCGATATTGATATCCAATCGGGCTGGGACCTTGACAACCATTTGGAGTGCACTTAGATGCAAACAGGCACTCTCCATAGGGATAATGATTTTTTCTTAACTTGCAGCAGAGTATAGATTTTTTTAAAAAAAACTTATAAAATAAGTTTTTAAAATATTGTATTTAATGAACCAGTGGGATAATAGATGACTTGTTTCATCTTATTCAAATTACATACTACAAAATATTACATCGAGCAACCATATTTAATAAAACATTAAAAATACTGATAAATAATTATAGAACAAAAATATATATTGGCAATTAAGTAGCAAAAATGTGTTTCGACTTGATTTCAAATATTTTGCATATAATTATCATTTTGATATCATGTATAAAGATATTAATTTTAATCTCTATAAAGGATGTAATATTATTTAAAGTATATTACAGTCTAAATTAATTCAGATATAAAAACTTTTTTTAAAAAATAAGATTTACTTAACCTCAGGAGAATCTCCATTGACATGTATTATAGGAGAGGAAATCATTTTCATCAAGTCACTGGAGTAAATAGAAGAGCTTTAAAAAAAGAAAAAATAGAAATAAGAAATCACAGTGAAAACAATAAAATCTTTAACTTTTAAAAATTTTTTCTATATTTATAAATGCCCAGAATATAATACAAGAAAAACTATTTAAAATATAAAGTGTCATTAAATGTAGGAATTAGAATGGCTTATCTATATATAAAGCTATTTGTTACAACTTATTATGAGTTAATTTATATATATGTAACAGAAAAAGCTTCTATTAATCTTTTTAAGTTAGCTTCTTCGCTATAAAACAAATCCTAATTAATTATTCAAATCGAAATGCTTTCTCACACTTTTAAAAGCCACATCCTGTTCTTAAATCTATTTTTGGCCCAAGTATGCATTAATTTAAATAAAGAAGTTTTCCCCTTTAATCTTTGTGGGAATCATTTGACCTATTTCATAAACCAATAGTAATTTCTAAGACTTTGCAAGATTTTTCCTAACATATAATCAAGAAGCACAACTTTTCGTACACACTTTCATGACTGCTCTGTCTAATAATTAATAAATAAATTTTGTACCCTCCTTCCCTACCTAAGACCTGTTTTAATCCTTCCACTCGGTAACGACGTTATATATATTTAGTTATTATGATTTATTTATGTTCTCAGTTCTATTTAGTTATGTTCTCAGAGATTTAAATTTTCATGAACTTTTATTCTTTTCTATTTTAATCTTATTTTGTTATGTTTTTCTTTTCTCAATGTTCTCATTTGTTCCTGTCTTTATGTGGTGTAGAAGTACTGAACTCTGGCCGTTGGAAATAAAAAAATTTTAATCTTGTTCAAGAAATTAACAAAGTAAATTCCAAAATAAAATTTTAATACTATAAAAAATTGAAGTTTTTTTAATTTTATCAATAGTATTTTTGCTACAGCAAAAGAGCCTTCTCTCCCTTTTTTAAAACAAGAATGGATGCTTATGAGGACATTAAGTTCAAATACTACTATTTAAAAATAAAATCAACTTAAAAAAAGTTTTTTCAAATGATTGCTTAAAAATTATACAAAGGAAAAATATATAATGCAGAAAATATTAAATATATTACCTGCCCCTTTCCTGTGGGGTAGTAAAACCAACTTGGTTATTTACTATTAAATGAATAGACCCACCAGTAGTAAAATGAGGCACATTTGAGACTGCAAGAGTTTCCATGACAACACCCTAAAAGTAGAAATCAATAGTTGATATGGCATGATAGTGGAAAATCTGGAGTAAAAAATTCAGAGTAGACAAAATTACAAAAATAACACCTGAAGAAGAACATCTGCATCACTTAACAGGTGACAAATGGGTAAATGAAAAGAGGAAAATACATATTTATTTTTAAATGCAAGATTTAGAACATCTGCATCACTTAACAGGTGACAAATGGGTAAATGGAAAGAGGAAAATACATATTTATTTTTAAATGCAAGATTAGAAGACATTAAAATATTAATTTTAATTACACAGAAGCAAAATCTCACTTGGAAGAAAGATATGCTGATAACATCAGGGGTGATTGTGACATAAAGTGAAAAACCCTGAAAATTTCATGTGCAAAATCTCAATATCAATCTATGCACCATACATGCACCATTAAACTAAGATTTATAATTAAATTAACTACCAATGAAGTGACCATTTCAAGAAAAAACTTAGCTTTTAAAAATAGCGATATTGGATTTTAATACCAATTAAATTTGAATTGTGATATTGGATTTCAAAATCGCATGGATATGAATTGTGATATTGGATTTCACAATCGCATGGATATGAATTGCGATATTGAATTTTAAAAATGCAAAATACAATATTGAAATCTTAGATGGAGTGAATGCGAACCACAATGTATGATATTTAACGCATAAATACGAATTGTAATATTAGAACGCGTGAATACGAATCACAACTTTGGATTATAAACTTGCATGAATACAAATCGCGAAATTGGATTTTAAAAACGTGTGAATACAAATCACAATATTCATTAAAAAAAACGTGAATACGAATCACGATGTGCGATTTTTAAATTGTGTAACTTTTAAATCAGGTAAATACGAAAATCATTGTTTGACATTAAATTTGTGCGAATATGAATCGTGATATTAGCAGATTCCAGCGCAGTTCCAAATATCCAAAATGGCAACAATCCATCAAAGCAAAGGAATCAAATTGGTGGAAAAATCACATGTACTCAAATGTCTCGTTAATGCGACTTAGCGAAAGTTTAAAAATTTAAATTTCAGGTTGCGGAATTCCGAAAAAATAGTTCGGATTATAAGTTTAAGATTTGCGAAAGTCCTCAAACCAAGTTTTGAGATGCGTGAAATTTCGCAAAATTCGCGAAAAAATCACAAGCCCTGTTCTTAGTTTTTAGACCCGGAAGAATGATATGAAAAACCCGGATTACAATCACCCCTTTAACTCAACATAATGACAGGATATGATTGATAAGTAAGTAAAATAAGAATGAAATGATTTATAAACAAGGAGAAATTTCATCCAAACATACAAAGTGTACTTCTAAATACAAGAAAAAATAAAATTTTCACAAATTACTAAATCATATTTTATTCAAGTATAGTAAAAATTTAATAGGTAAGAAAACTTTTTAAAAAAAATCAAGTTGCTTTAAGCCACTTACTAGAAACTGTATGAATAAAGAAAAGTTATGTAAGAATTTGCAGCAGACAATAAAAGTTTTTTTTTTTTTAATTTATTTACATAAAATAAAATGCAATGTGTGTTTTCATTTCGTTAAATTAAAAAAATTTTTTTAAAAATAAAATAGACGATTAGAGTTTTTCATATTGAATATTATAAATTCATTTTTACTGCTAAAATTAACTTTTTTATAGCAGCTAAATCTAGTTATATATTTGAACTTTGTGTGCTTGAATTTTTGATGTCAAGTGTGTCGTGAATTAAGCAATGGAAAAATGACACATTTAAAAATATCATCATTGTACGAAACTCAAATTCTTTATCTCAGCTTTAATAATTTTGCTATGAGGGCCGCACGCAACACTATCACTCAAAGAGCACTAAAGAGCGCTATAATATCACTTAAAAAAAGGTTCAATAAAAATGTAAGAAAGTCCTATGAAAACTAACTGCACTCAAACACTTAATGATTGAATCTATTAATTAAAATACTAAAATTGAAAGAAAAAAGAAAAATATACTTTATCAGTAGAGAGTTGTAAATTTGAAAATATCTAGAAGTGTTATACAAATCTGAGAAATAATCATAATATGTAAGAAATATTAATAAACATTACAATACAAAAATATTTCTAAAGCTTGCACATTTTTCTTTTTCATTAAATATTCATTTCATTAATATTCTATTTCATTAAGTTTTCATTTTAAAACAAATGGTTGAACTACGTTTGCTTAGAAAATAATATATTTTGAGAACATTTCTTTAAATATTTAAAATTTTTGAATGAAATTTAAATTTTTCCTTGTTTTTATATATAATCTTGATGTTTTCTTAGTTACAAAGTTTTAAAAATAATTTGCAATCTAGCAGGCAGTAAGCAAATATAAATGATTCAAGAGCCACATATAATCCCTTAACTACAGGTTGTGCACAACATCATTAAATGGTATTAAAATCAAAAAGAAAATAACAATGAGAATTAATAAACAAAACAATTACTACTAAAAAAACAAAATTAGTTACAATAAAATAAAAATTGAACCAATTTCACCTGGCCAGAGAAAGATGCATCTCCATGAACCTGAATAGGCAAAACTGGGTATTTTATGTTACTATCACTCTGTTCTGAGTAGTCAGCTGCTTTCATGGTTTGTAAACGACTGCGAGCATACCCAGCTACCACAGGTGAAATTGCCTTAGTATAAATTAAATAATATGTGGTTACAAAATATTCAAATGAATAAATACATAAAAATATATTAATGGAGTTAATTAATTTAAAAAATAATTTAAAACTAACAATATTAAAATTAATCCTTCAAAACAAAACTCTTACTTTGCCTTCTTGCAATACAAACCAGTTTTTACCCATCTTACTCAAAGAGAGTGTGTAGTAGAAAAAAATATGTACAATTTTTCATAATCTTAATTATAATTAGAGGCTTAGACATAATAATGGAAGTAGAAGAATAACAGAAACGGATCAATTTATTTTCAATAGATAATTTTATTAATGAAAAATACTTGGTATTCTACAGTAGTATAATAAATGCATCATAAAAATGTATGCCGCATTTATTAAAACATTCTAAGATCTATTTCTGACATATATTCTGATTAAATTGTATTTCGAATTTCTACATACTTATTACGTTCTAATATACTTGCATTGTGCCACTTAAATTGACTAAAAGCAAGCAGAAAATAATGAGAATATTTGCAAAATAACAAAGATGTTAATGCACATTTGTATCAAATAAATTTTGTAACTAAAACTAACAACTACAATTGAACTCGTTATTTAATTGCATCAGTCTCAGTACTATAAAAATACACACACAAGATTTTCAGTGACTGTCAATCCCCATTATGATCTCTAAAAGAAACGGCGAACTACTGTTTACATATTATGATATGAGAAGCATTCTTGCACCTTAAATTGCAATAAATTCACATATAAACTTGAATATCCAGTATTTATGCTTTTTTTTAATCTTAGAGTTATCATTCTAGTGCATGTTTAAAAAATTTACTTTCTGATAAATTTCATAATGAATCAAAATATTTCTATCAATTGCTTATAAAAATAGTCAAATTCAACAATGTAAAACTTACTTCTAAATGTGAAGGATTGGGAAGCAATGTGACATGCACATTAGAATTATTATGCTCATAATCCACAGAACTTGCTAAAGCAAAATCATAAAAATAAGTATGCATAAAATAAATAAAAAATAAATTTAAAAACACATTTTTAAAAATAAACTAAAAAAGTCTTGTATTTCATGCAGGATGCAAGGTTCATTGATTCAAATCAAAATCCTTTAATTAAAAAATTTACAAAATATGTTAATATGAGATCTTAAATTTTTTTCATTGATTTTAAAAGTTTTTAAAATGTTTTGTGAATATATTGCTGTGTTTATAGAATTCAATTAGTAAAACTATATTATCACTTTTTTCTGTAATAAGTTATAGCATGTTCAAAATGAAATTTTAAACATTTTATAATATCTTATAAAAATCTCATTAATTATCTATATAAAAATTTTATAATCTTGGGAATATTGGTATCCAAACTAAGAACAAAGTAAAAATTTAATTCAGTCATGGAATATACATTTCTTAAAATTGACCAAAGGAGAAAAGAAAATCTGAGAAATCAGTTAATATTTTTAGCTAGCTTTTCAGTAGTTAATACTGGTGTATTTTTTCCATTTTCAATAAACTTGAATCGTGAATGTAATAAACAATTTTTAATGCATTAAATAATTTGAAATTTGTTTATTTGATTCATTTTTAATATTATTTCAATTATAATAATATTTTTAAAATTTAGCTACTTATAAATGAAAAGTCTTGAAATATCTTTGAAAAAATTAAAAAAATAAATAATTTTGGATAAAAAAAAAATTGATTTAAATCAAATCATGCTTGTTGATTCTTCTAAAAAGAATCACAAATCTTAATTTCATGCAACAACAAAAAAAGTGCTAGTGTACAATAACTAGAGGCATGCCTTTAAGTAGTCATTTGTCAAACACTGTTTCAGCAATCATTTTGCATTTATTAAATTTCTAAAAATATTTAAAGAATCTACAGCAGCAATCGGAATAACAGAATATCATTATGGTTTTAACAAAAGAAAGTCACTATCTATGAAAACCTAAATAGCTGAAAGAGTATTAAAAGTAAATGATTTACAGTATTAGAACAGGTAATGCATGCAGTTTTATTCATTCAACAGCTTTTTTGTTTTTGATGCATAAATGTATTAAAGAACTTTTGATACAGTTAGTGTTATTTTTTTTATAAAATTTTTGATATTCGCAATATTTTTTGAATGAATGGACTAACATTCAAATAAACAAATTATATAAATATTACACAACTGATCTGCATACAGATCTACAGATGCATGAATTATTTTTAAATGCAATTAATGTATTTTAATACTTCAAGTAGCAATTCTAGATTCAATTTTGGGTACAATCTGGTTGTTCAACCTTCACATAGAGGTACAGTTCTTCTTATACTGTTCAATAAAAAAAAATTTGGATAGAATAACAAATAAAATTTATGAATCTTGGCTATAAATGAAGAAAACTGATTATATTTCAATAACAAGCTATATTTTTAGTATTATTGTTAAAGGAAATTATTTTCCAATTTTATTGTTATTTTAGAACTCTTTTACTAACCCTTTTTTTTTAAAAGTACCAAAGGTAATTAATTGTATAAATCTGAAAAAGAAAAGAAAAACACTTAACTAAATTTTATGATTTAGTATGAAAGTTTAAACTCACAATGTGACCACATTCTCTGCTTTAGTGCAGTTGTACAAAATTTTAATCAATAGCAAAAGCAGAAATACATTTAACTTTAATATGAGACAAAATCATTAAAATAAATAGCATTTAATTACATACACACACTGTACATGATCATTGTCACATTATCATTGATATTATTATGACCATTCAAAAGTTATTTATAAAATAATGCTTCTTATTCATAAGAATTTCAATGAGAACTATATAAAAGACTGATATTAGAAGTACACTAAAATAAAATAAGAGAGTGAGAGAGAGAAAAGAAAATATAAGTAAACACTTACTTAGATGTGATAAAACGTCACCAGTTGTTTTTACATCTGGAGGAAATTCAGAAAGTCCTGACATCTAAAATGTATTTTAAAACACAGTGATATGTTGTGAATATTTAATTTAAAATTAACAACTAATCATTACAAAAAATAATTAGCTAATGAATTAAACTAACTCAATTCAAGAATTAAACACAGCTGTTAAATAAAAATAAACATACAATGACACAGTGGTTACAGCACTGAGTTATAAATAGTGAAATATTAAGAATTTATTCCACGTAGGCAACGTTCACCCAAATTTAGATCAATAGGTTCCAGCTTGCTGGGGATAAAAATCCAGGGGCTGACCACAATTTGGAGACGGCCACCATCATGGTGCTAGTCTCAAAATTGTGAAGCCTTAACCAACATGATTCCTTCGGCTGTCAATTGGTTGTTTTAGAAACACTTTACTTTTCTAGTGTTAATAAGAATGAAAGAAATTGTCTTAATTTTCTTTAAACAGCGAAATGGCACAGTATAAAATTTCAATTATTTCTTTTAACAGTTTCATTTTTTAATAAATTTATTAGCACATAATAAATTTATTAATGCATAATAAATTTATTGATAAAAACTTAAATATGAGTGTATTAGAAAAACACAGCTTTAAATATTAAACACAACATTGCTAATTTAAAACAGCATTGAAAATAATTTCAACTGATTTTTACCTTCTGAAACATGGCAACAGGAGGAAACTTCAAAAGTCCAGTTAAAAGAGCTAGTCGACCTCTATGAGCAATTCCAATCTGAACATCTTTCACACCATCTGAGTGAAAATGAATAAACAAATAAATAAAATAATTAAAAAACATCCTTACATATAAAGTATAGGTTCACAGTATTTAGGCTAACCATAAGATGCATTTGCTTATAGATAAGAGATTAAAGTAGATTGAAAACATATCTACAATCTCTATTATTTTAGTATTTATGTTTCATATGGTGGAAAAAGCAAAAATAAAATAGGATTCATGTATTTTTTTTGAATGATTTTTCTCAGTTCTGTGACTTCTTTTAAGTCTTCCTCTTATAACTTTCAAATTATAATTTTTAAATTATAATTTAAATTTTTTTTTATACCTAATACTCCTTAAATATTATTTTATTTCACTTTTTAGCAATTCTATAACATTGAAAAATATTTTTCTTTCACAGTTCTACTACTGTAATGTATTTTGATGAGTTAAAACTTTGTACATAAAATTAATCAAAGAAAACCGAATTATTTTAATAACAAGGTTTGAATGTTTTATTACAAAATAATATCAATTTAATTATCCACTCCTGCATTTCATTAACCTTAGAATAAACTTTGGAGGAACAATATCATTTTGATTGTAAAGATTATTTATATTTTCTTTTTAACAAATAATGTAGTAAATTAAAAACTACCTTCAATTCACAATTTCAGGTTTTGCTCTAATGAAGGTTTGAATGTTTCATTACAAAATAATATCAATTTAATTCTCCACTACTGCATTCCTTTAACCTTAGAATGAACTTTGGGAACAATATCATTTTGATTGTAAAGTGTATTTTACGTTTTTTTTAACAAATAAAGTAGCAAATTAAAAACTACCTTCAATTCACAATTTCAGATTTGGTTCTAATGAACTAATTTCCATGAATGGAGCATTAGCAGAAAAAATATCTCTCTCTGCTTTAATCCTCAGACACTTTTTTCACAAATTTCTGGGAATGCAGAAATTATTTATTTATTAGGGTCAATATGATTAAAATCACTTAATTTAAATCAGCTGATAATTTAAAAAATTATTAATTCAAATCAATTGTTTTTTAAAGCATCAATTTAAGTATAAAAAAAATTACACAATATAATTTAAGAATATATTTTTAAAACAAAGCTTTTTTTAAAGTCAGATTTTATAGATAAAGGTTTTATCTGGAGAAATAACAAAAAGGGATGCTTATAAATTATTATTTGATGTTCAAAATAGAATAATAAATAAAAAAGATTTTAAATTTATTAACATAAAGTGTATTAATAATGTGGATAAAACTGGAATGATCAACATACTAGGCTCAAGTAACGTTTATAGGTTCACCAGGTACACTGAAACTTTGGTACTTGAACCTAGTATGTTGATTACATCACAGAAGTTCAAGTACCGAAGTTTCAGTGTACCTTGCAAACTGAGAAAAAAAAATCTGAGTATTATTGTCATAAGATTTTTATATGCAGGACCTCAGAAGGTTAAAATAAATTTTCAATTATAAGCTGCTTCAATTATTAACTAGCTTGATGCCAAAATATTCTAAACGACTATGATAATACTGTAAACTGAGGTCAAGGTTAACTAATTTAAATTATTAATTAACTTCACTAAAAAAAAGACACATACCTATGCAGCATTGATTCAAAATTTCTATAAAGAAAGCAATCATACTTTCAGCACCTTCTCCTCCATATCTCTTCACAGTAGAAAATTTAGTAGCCAAAAAGTTTTCAAAAACCTATAACATACTACCTCAAAATTAACACTAAAATAATTCCAAAATATTTTATTAAAATATTAAATGTCACAATATTTTCATTGAAGTTATTATAAAAAAATGAACTGTAGAAATTTCCTTGCTTCAAGTTAAGTGTCCAAAATAAATTTTCTTACCTGAGACTTTATAAGTTCCTGAGCTAAATTTTGTCTTTCAAAATTAGAAAATTGAGTTTCTAATTGGATTTTTTCAAATTCTTTTACAAGCCAATCTTTTTCGTGTTCCTAAAACAAAAAAAATAAAAAATTCTTTTTTTTTCATTAAAAATAATAAATAGGACAAATCATAAATATTTTAAAGTAACTTAATTCATTATTTTATACTAAGTACACACAGGTATTTCAAAGTTATAAAATACTAGAAGTATATTTTCATTTAAGGTATATTCATTAAGGTACATTCATAAGGTGTATTCATTAAGGTATATTTTCATTTACTTATTTAAATGTACTATAGTTCTTTAATATAGCTTGTATCTACACAACAACTCACAAATTTCAACATTAAAACCATTTAAAATACGGTACTCCATTGCAATACATGTAGAGGTGTTGCTAATAAAACTGCTTCCATTCGTCAAAATGAGGACAAAAATGTCATTTTCACACATCGTAAAAAAAAATTTAAAAATTCAAATTTTTTTCTTAAATTCTAATTTTTTAAAATTGAAATTTTTTAAAAATTTAACAAGTCAAAATCAAATGTAGGAAATGATTAAATGGAATGGAAATTATATTGGTTCTAAAATTTTGGAAAACTAACTTAGAATATGTCTTGATTTTGTGGACAAGGATCACTTTTAAAGGGGTTATTTTGATAAAGGAATGATTTAAGATAAAAGTAATGAAATATTCATTTTGGCTTGAATAAAAGATGAGATATATTTATATACATATCTTTTTGTTTTAAAAAACAAAGAGTGCATTTAAAAAAATAAGTGGCTGTATATAGATATTTATTTATTATTGTCATTATCTAATGTTTCGTATATAATAAATAACTACTTTATTGGGTTATTAAAAAGAATAAAAAGCATTATTGTGTTGTTTATTACCTCTAAGTGTTGTACCTCAATTCCAATTTTATTGCAATATATTTTTTCGATTAAAGGCAAAAGCTCAGAAATTGGTAATTCATACGGAAGAGATGAGGAGATTTTCGATAGTGAAATCTTTTCAGAACTGTTGTTACTAAATCCATAATTCACTGGATCAAGAACAGGTAAGTACCTATATAAAATTTTTGAACATAATTCAAATATATGAAAATAAACCAGACGATAAGGTAATATACATTATAAACTACATGTAAATTCTATTTTAAATTAACTCTTTCCTTTAGATTTAAAAATACAAATTTTTATGCAGAAGACTTAAAATTAATTTTTATAATAAAGATCTCAAACTATAATTCTATATAAGCTTCGTTTTTAAAAAAATATTCAGTAAGGAAATTAACTGATGATTTTATTTTTCAATCAAATTTTATTTAATAACTTCTAATAATTTTTTTTCTTAAAAAAATCTATATATTTCATTAAATCATGTAAAATTGTTTAACCCACTGGCGGTTAAGGAAATGGGCAAAATTGGGAGAATGTTTCTCCCCTACACACAGTTCCCCTATCAGTTAACACGGGAAAACCGGTTTTGCTATGCAGAGAAGACTGCAGGTTAAAATGCGACTTTTTACGTGCAGAACCGTCAGTGGGTTAAAAAATTAATAAAATTACACAAACCGTTTTTGGAACGAATTAAAAAATATTTCAAAACTCAAATTTGATTTTTAAAAAAACAAGAGTTCTAGAAATGAAATTTTTTTAATGAAAACATAATAATTAAAAATCTTTTAAATAGCACCAAACATTAATGAATAAGAAATTGTACCATATTACTAATATGGAAATTACTAATAGCAATATTTCATTTCATTAAAAAAAAACTAATGATTTTTAAATTAAAAATCATAAATATATTAAAAACAAGGATAAACTACGAACTTTTTTTCAGGATTCCTCAAGGGATTTAAAAAAGCTATTCTATGTCCATGATTTCTGTAAGCTTCAAGAATTTGGTAAATGCTACTTCCATAATTTTTGT
This sequence comes from Parasteatoda tepidariorum, assembly GCF_043381705.1. Classification (NCBI taxonomy): domain Eukaryota; kingdom Metazoa; phylum Arthropoda; class Arachnida; order Araneae; family Theridiidae; genus Parasteatoda; species Parasteatoda tepidariorum. The sequence goes on from NC_092206.1 coordinate 73,576,756, forward strand.
TAGGAAGGTTTTCTGTAAAAAGAAATAGACATAATAATGACAGTTTGATACATGAATTATACAATGGTAAAGAAATATTTGGTTAAACATTAGAAACCCATAAAACTTAGTGATTTTGACAGAATCAATCAGAGAGTAATTTTCCATGAGGGTGTTCAGAAATTCAAAGGTGAGAATTTAAAGTGAGGTTAAATGTAAAACTGGTGTCTAATATTTATGCTCCATAAATATTTTAAAGAATTAAAAATTTGTAATGTATTTTTAAATTTAAAACTTGTTATGGAGAAATGGGAAAATGACAGTTCAATTAATCACAAATTCCTCATTCGGAGAACGTTAGGAAGAAATTTATAACGCACTTTTTGTATCATGCAACTTTTCAGTGCAAATCATGCGCTTTTCAGTGCAAATTTTAGAATTTTGTATAGTTAAAGCAGCAAAAAAATGATTATTTATTTAAATATAAGCTCTTCATTACCAGAGTTAACATTATCGTTTGATTTCGGTTTGAATCCATATACACCGAGGGAGGAATGATATTTACAAGAAAATTGTTTTATCTGAAAAAATTTAAATTTTAATAACCGATTCATAATGCAAACAAATATGACGTCCCCACATGTGATTTTGTTTTGGTTTTGCTATTCATTATTTAAGCACTTTTGGTGCAAAATAACGAAAATGAATATCGCCAAAGAAGGTTGCTATAATATGTGGGAACACTTCCTAACTAAAAATAAAAAATTTATATCAAGTTTAATAGTTACATTAACCGAATGAGGAAAATAATTTTCAACGATTGAAAATCAATTATTTTCATTTAAATCAATAAAACTATTTCAAAGATACGTAAGTAGAATTTTATTTTTCATAAAACACAAGTACACTTTTCGCCAAATTAGCGAAAAAGATTTTAAGATAGATCTGAAACAGCCGTATTGCCATATCTTTTTTAGAAAAATCTTAGATTTATTTAGTCTTTATTCTTCCATTTTCGGGAAACGAACTGAACTGAGCTACTGATTTTTTACTAGAAGTTGGCAATGTTGCTGTCTCACCGAAAGGAAAACAGTTATTTATGTTTAGAGTTTTTTTATTAACTTTTCGCATGTAAAATTAAAAAAAATTAATATTTGTATATAGTAATATTAATAAAGAATTATACTTATGAATTCTCAGGCCCAAACCGAAGCTTCTCATGCTGCTGAAGCTACTAGGTAAATATAAACAATGATGGTATCTTGTCAAATAATAAACGTTTTATTTATTTAAAGCATATTATGTATAATAAAATTTTTCTTCATATTTTGAAATTCCATGTCTTTATTTACTCTATAAAAGTTTGTGGAAAGAATGGTTTATCTCGATTGCGTGTAACCTTTTATATATTAGAACGCACATAGGAGATAGAATTTAAAAGTAAATATACTTACCATATTTCATTTTTTTTGTGATGTTTTATATTGAGATCTTTTTGTGAATCTACATGCTCCTCTAGCCATGTAAGCCTCTTCAATATTCCTTTGGAAGCTGAATATTAGCCCGCACAAGATATTGTCATTTTTTTTAAAAAAGAGAGAAAAAACATTTTCATAATTATGCTCCACTTATGTTTATTTTCAAGCTTTTTCGACTTGTGTACTATTCAATACTGATTATGAAATGTGTTTTGAAATACTCTATTTGCCACTTGAAATAGTAAGAGTTAAATATTAAAAGGTCAATGTTATTTGATAGCTCTTTAGGTGGTATCTACTACAGTACATCTGAAATTTTTAACTATTTAATTACTTTAATACATTATAAATTATTTATTATTAAATTTTGAGACTAATAATTTGGAATGTTAGAGACACAAAACAAGAAGCTGAAAACAAAGAATATGTAAAGATATGTATGTTAGCAAAACAGCACTTCATCAGGGGTTGCACTATTTGCCAACATACAGGAGCCTTTATTTTCTAACAATTATTATGTCTCAATAATGAAAGACGTGGATGTCTGTAAAATGCAATTAAGAAATGATATAATGCTAGATTAATTCTAAGAATNATCTACTACAGTACATCTGAAATTTTGAACTATTTAATTACTTTAATACATTATAAATTATTTATTATTAAATTTTGAGACTAATAATTTGGAATGTTAGAGACACAAAACAAGAAGCTGAAAACAAAGAATATGTAGAGATATGTATGTTAGCAAAACAGCACTTCATCAGGGCGATTTTCAATAATTCACAATCATATAGGGATTTATTGTGTCAACAAAATGTAATGTATATCTTTGCTTGATAAGTGCAGCACAGCAAACTCTGTTAACATACGATTGAAAGAAATTGTTCTTCGTGTGTGTTAGAAACGAGCAATGCACTATCAAGAGCAATACTCTTCACCCTGCTCAATGTCTACAATGCACCGGGAAAGATTTTACACATTGCAGATTAATTGTAATTTCCTTTGCTTTGAAAAAATTGCCAATTCATCATCTGGTCGGCTGCATAACATTAATATTTTCCTATGCAGTGATTTATTGCCTAGTCCTTGTAGAGATATAAATAGTTCCTAAAAAATGTTAGTTGTGTAATTTACTGCTTATTGTAAAAAAGTATATGAGGTTAGCTGTTATTTCTGTTTCGTATGCTATAAAAAATTAAATAATGAAAAATAATAGTTTTTTTTTAGAAAAAATAACTAAGTTATCGATATAATATGTGTGGCCTTTCTTACGGAGAATAAGCTATGAATTTCTAAAATTGTTCATACCTTACTCTCTATATAAGTAATTATGTTCTGTGAAATAGCACTAGATATGAGCATTGGTTATATGGTCAAAAAATAAGTTCTGACTTAAAAAAAATTTTTTTTTGAGTGCTGTAAGTGTTTTGTTTTTTTTATGACAAAAAATAATCAGCCAGAAGTTATTTTGCTGCAGAGTAATCTTAAACGTTATAATAAAAACAATAATTTTATTAAATATTAAATGAATAATAAAATTATCTAGGAAATTTTTTATATTGAATTTCCCTGTCTCCCAGAAATAATTATTACATTCTATGCTGTAAATTTTGTGTGTAATAACAAAAATGCTTTAGAAAAAATGCAACAATTTTGCACTATTGCACATCAAATATGCCAGAAACCCTTGAGGAGATGGGAGAAATATAGACATTTTCTTTGCAACACAGTTTTTCATTGCCATAAAAAATTAAATAGGGTGCCAACAGATTTAAGTACTCAAAATTATACCAAACTTTAAACAGAAATAAGTTTTAAATAAAATTAAAAGTAGCTACTAAAAATATAAACAAAAAAAAACATATGAGAAAGATGTAAGAAACAATATATGAGGATAAATTTAAAGCAATTATGGTGATTTAAGCTCAGACTTGCTGTTAGTGAAGAATATCACATAAGAGTGCTGTCACTAAAAATTATAAATTTGAGATTTATAATGTTTTAAATAGGCCTTTTGTAAAAAAAATATTTAAAAAAAATCGTAAATTTTAACGTCCCAGGTTCTAAGGAACATAATTTTCACAGTCTCCTTACTGAGTTCATTCTGTGCCGGATTAAACGTACTCGGGGCCCTAGGCCATTCAAATTTTTGGGGCCCTTAGATTAAAAAAATTTTTCTCATATATTTTTTATTTATTCAAATATAAAAGTATTTATATATCTTTTCATTTAAGAAAGCATATTTAAAATTAAAATAAATAAAAAGTAAAATTTTATTTTATTTTGTTAAATTAGATCTAAAAAATAATCATAACGTTTTGAAAAAATTTGAAATTTATTAACACTTTACAAAATCAACGCAACTATAAAATTCGTATTCAAAAATTACTTATAAATAATAACTAAAATAAGTAATAAATAAATATGATTAATATTATGTAAAAAAAAAATTATCGTATTTTATCAATATATATTTGAAATTGATATTTTTTTTTAAATCATTGTTTTTTTTAATTTTTTAAAATTTATTTTCAAAAAATCCATTTTAAGGGGGCCTTAGGCCTTGGCCTAATGGGTAATCCAGCACTGAGTTTATTAATGCATGATTGTAAATTTTCTATAGAGCAATTTTATCCTATTTGGTAATAGGCAATAATTTTCTCAAATTTAATTTTATAAGTTATTTTATAAAGTTAACATTTAAAAGTTAACTAAAATTGTTTTCTTTAGTTGGAGAATTTTCTTACTGTTTCTCTTTTATTCAAAATTTTAGTTGGAATTTTATCTCTAAGTTTGTCCGTTAAGTTTTTTCTTCTTCTTCTGTTTAGGAAGCGGACTGCTGCAAGGAAGTTGATTGAACGATATTATTTCCAGCTTACTGATGGCTGTGGGAATCAGTCATGTGCTAATGAGAATTGTGCATCTTGCCAAAAGGCGCCTAAATTAGAGCCTGATGAAGCTGCAGCTCGTGCTATTCAGCTGTTCAAGTCAAAGGCCAAACTCTGTGTACCCCCATGTCCTCCTCTCAATAACTTTCCTCGGAATGTACCAAATGGTGCAAATCATTTTGAACTTCCTAGTACGCTTGCTCAAGCAGATGTGCGCTTGTGCCGTAAAGCCAAAAGAAATGGCTCCAGCAAAATGGACACTAATATAGAGGATGGTGATGATTCTGCATTGAGTAAATCATCAATTGATCCTCAAACTTCTGTTTCAGTTAGTCATTCTTCACAAAATACACCATCTCCTGTATCTTCATGTTCTGAAGGTGCAAGAGAATCTTCTCATCAAAGTATGAATTATTTACATTAATACTCGAAATTTTATTTATTTTGTTTTTAATCCCTGAATAAAAAAATCATAACTAAATCTGCTTTTACTCACAGTTAGAAAGTTGAAAAGGTTTGGTGCGTGCATTTCAAAATATATTTTCCCAAATCTAACAATTTTAGAATTGCTAAATAAAATATATTAAAGATTACTCTTTAGAGGGAAAAGCAATTACTATTTATTGGTAATTATTATTATTTTATTGTCAAGATTTGGGTTGAGTAATAAAGATTACAATTTTAAAAAATTTTTTAAAATTTTCACAATTTGTTTCATAATAATCTTTTCTGCAACTATCAAGCAATCATTTTAAAATTTTGTTGTTTGCTGCCAACATAGTTGTATTTGTTTTACCCCTTAAACAGTTCTAAAAGCAATAAATAAATATTAAAAGTAATTTGATACAAACTAGAAATAAAAAGTTATAAACAAGAGCAAAGAACAATATCTCATCTTTTCCTTTTCTACCAAGCTATTTTTAAAAAGACCATTAGGGTTAATTTAATATTTAACCAAAAACAGGGTTGGGTTTTTGACGTCAAAAAGTGGTTTTTGACATGACAAGGGTATAATACTGGTTTAAACCGTCAAANGTATTAATTAAATTTCACATATGAATATAGGTTTTTGACATTTTCGACATTTTTGACAGTGAGGTTTTTGACGTGACGGTTTAAACCATGGTTTAAACTGTCAAAAACTGTCACATGTCAAAAACCTGCCAACCCTGACCAAAAACTAGAAAGAACAATGATTCCTAGTAAGTAATCTATCATTCTATAATCCATAAAGTTTCAATCATTCTTTTCAATTTAGTACTTTTGCTTATGCATTAGCTTTTTTTATTTAAAAATAAAATATCTGCATAATTTTTGTTAATATTTTTTACCTAGAATCAAAGTAAAATATACTTCTTAAAATTGTGCTAAATTAAATTGTATTCTATTAATTATATTTATGTGTTATTATACTTCTATTTACTGATTGCTAGTTTGTAAAGTTGGCACATCTGTTAATTATATTATTTTTGTATTACTTTTACTTTTTTTCTAAAATTAATTATTTTGTTTTGTATTACATAGTGTAAGGTAGTGATTTCCAAATGGTGTTCCGTGGAAAGTTCACATTAGTTCCAAAAGTTAGGTTTTTTTTTTAACCATCTGTGATTTTACAAAACATTATTATCAGTTATGAAAACCAGTTATAAAATTTATATCCAATTAGTTTTCCTCTTATTATTTAATATTGAACTGATAAGTTTTCTCAACAAGGAATTTTGCTCTTTTTCATTATTAAATGATAACTGCATTTCAGCTTCTTTATTTTCAGTTTATGCACACAATGAAATCAAATTAAGAACTAGACTGATACTGTTCCACGCCTGTAAATTCAACTGTCTAAAATAAAACCCAATCTTAAGACTTGTATTGATAAAGCTACGCAATTAAAAAATTTCATTCATTAAATATTTTTTAAATAAATTATAAAATTGCACTTATTAGTTAATTTCAAAATAAATAATAGCTGTTAGTTGATTAAAAAGTTCGCAATAGCTTATGAGATTTCTTCTTGGGTCTCAGAGTTCCGCTAAATGAAGGTTGAACATTTAGGGTTCCTTTTCTGAGAAAGAAAATGGGAACTACTAGTGTAAGGCATTAATATATTCAACTGTTCTCACTATTTCACTTGAATTAAGAAATTTTTAATCTTAACCTCTGTTTATTTATGTGATGAAATCAATTTACTTGGTGAAAAGAAATATAAATCAGGAACAAAACTACTGGAAAGTTCATTGCATTAAACAAAAAATTTTTTTTTCCTTAATTGTTTGGTACTTATCAGTTCATCGTATTATTTAAAATCTTAATTCTGAAACTTTATCTGGCATACAATGATATGCATTTATCTGGCGTGTGTTTTTATTAATTCAATCTTAATTTCTCTTCTAAACATTAAGGAAAGAAATTGAGAAAAATGTCTCCTAAAATTCAGTGTTTTTTTTGTAGTTTAAAGTTGTTCCTATGTTTTATATGTTCTGTTAAATGCAAAGTCAACCTTAATTTTATTTAAATGTGTCACTTTTGACAAAAAAAAGTTTGAAATTGTAAATTTTAGTAATTATTTGAAGATTTAATTTATATAGTTGCGCATTAAAATAATTAGTACTGTTTTAACAATTTCTAGGTGTTTTAAGTTTGGATGAAAGCAGTTTACTAGAAATCATAGAGAAATGTCAGACTGATAACAATTTTTCCTTGTTAATAAGAACTCTTGGACATGTTTTTTCAAAAGAGGAGTCATTAAAACTAAGTTTTAAAAGAGATCTCACCAAAGAAAATATTTCCAAAGAAGATATCAGAGCAATGGAAGTTGATGAAGATAAAGACAAAGACTCATCATCAGAAGACGCTTGCATGGAAGAAACTGATGTGAAACCCGGTGTAGTTACTGTTGACATTTCTTCAGTGCGACGAGCTTTCTCTGCACTTTTTAAAATACCAGAGTATCCGTTTCAAAGAGCACTGATAAATGCTCTCATAATCTTATCAGAGAATTTAGAATTTGATTTAAAGTATGGCCAGAAACAAAATATTGACCCATCTCTTTTAAATATCTTTGTTATTGTTATGGAAATCCCCATGATGCAGTGCCCTGAGTATTTAGAAAAAGCACTGCCAGCCTTTTGTAAAGCTGCCTCTTATTTACCGGTTCGAAGCCAAGCGGTACTTGCTCGTACCTGGAGCACTTACCAGCCTGATCGTTTGCGTGAAATGTTGAATGTACTTCACCAGTTCATATCTCTTAAAGTGATTCAGGGAGGGTTCACCAGAGAGTACTGCATAAATGATGAAGATACAATTATTGCTGCCACAAAACTTATGAAAATTATTTATTATGCTAGTTTACTTGGTGGTGAAGTTGAAGACACAGAACTAACAGACGAAGATAATGAATTGGTGGAAGAAGATGAGAACTTGCGAGAACTATTAGGTGCCAGTGCTGGTAGTGAACCCAAAGAAAATTCTAGGTTAAAGCAGGATCCTCTTAGTGTCGAACTAAATATCAAAGCGATTGATTGCAGGAAACCTCTTTTATATTTTGATGAATTTTATAATGAACCACTTAGCGAACAACTTGAAATGGATAGAGATTTTGCATATTATAAAGCTGATGGTGGAAATACTGGCAAATTTTCATTCATGAATTACTCTTTCATTTTAACTCCAGCTGTGAAATCAATGGGTTTATATTATGATAACAGAATACGCATGTACAGTGAACGCCGGATGTCTGTCCTTCAAAGTATTGTGCATGGTGCTCCACCTAATCCTTATTTGAAGTTACGAGTTCGACGGGATCATTTAATTGATGATGCTCTAGTTGGGGTTTGTATTTCTTACCATTTCTTTTATTTTAATCTATTATTTAGACTTTTTCCTTAGAACAAACTTGTTTCAAAATAGTTTATCGTTACCTTCATGAAGTTGATGTCTTTAATGCATAATAATACAAAACCTATATAAACGAATCTATTTTTGAAAGGTCTGGAATCGCATCTGATATTGATGTTTACAAATGCAAACCAATTTTGTTAAGTTTTCATCTTAAAGTTTCAAAGTTGATGTCTTTAATGCATATTAATACAAAACCTATATAAAAGAATTTATTTTATTTTTAAAAGGCCTGGAATCAGGGCCGGATTAACCTATAGGCACACTAGGCACGTGCCTAGGGCCTACGAAAAACTTAGGAGAAAAAAATTTGTTGTCAAAAATAGTTTAGCTTTAAAAACAATAAGTGTATTTTGCACAAAATTATGAAGATACAAATAAAAATCTAATATTTTACGGTAATAAATTATTTTGCAGAATCTTATGATCTAATATATTACTTTTTTGCGATTTTTGGATTTAAAGAAATCTTGTATTATGCTGTCGAATTCCAAACTACGCAAAATGTCTGATTGGATAGACATAAGTGCGAGCGATGCCAAACGATCTTGATTCATTGTTGAAAGCAAATAATTTTTTATCAATTTTAATCTGGAGAAAGATCTTTCTCCTTCTGCATTTGATCCAAGAATCGACAAATATATTCTTAATGCAATGTGAACGTTAGGAAAAGTATTCACAAGTTTATCTTTAATTTGAGCCTTCAACATTTCTTGTGCAGATTTATGTTCATACAAATTTGAAAATAGTAAAAATTCATCTAAAAAGTTTTCCTCTAAATCGGATGAGTAAATTTTCATCAAATTTTGCGCTTTTAGTTTAATCTCAGATTCTGACAAATTTTTGTGAACAAGAAAACCGAAATTATCGTACAAATCACTGTAGGCTTTATGCCTTTTAGTCATTTCTGAAATTAATACATCTAAAATGGCGTAATACGTTTCCATACGAAGAAAATTTTAGCATATATTTTGAAAAGAGGGGAGGAGTGGGGGAAGGAGGGGAGGGCCCATAAACGGCTGTGCCTAGGGCCTACGAAAGGTATAATCTGGCTCTGCCTGGAATAGAATCTGATGTTGACAAATGCAAACCGATTTTGTTGAGTTTTCAAGCTTCATTAACCTATTTAGACTTAATGTTGAAATTGACATAATTAATGTACCAGGAATTGCAAAACTGTAGAGAGTTGAATGATTAAAAGTGATGTTTTAATGAGTTCTTTTGTTGTAGGAAATCACTTTATCATTCTTTAACTATGACCTTTCAAAACAACGATACAGATTAAAAGTATAGTTAATATAAAAAAAAAAATACTTAGAGTTCGAGTTATTGTGTTTTAAAACGCATTTGTAATAAAATTACATTTTCAAACAGGTAAAGGTATTCATATATCAGTTTTAAACAATTGAGCCCCCATAATTTAATGTTCTGAAAAAACTTAAAGAATTTTTAACTCATATTTTTAAGCCTTAAAATCTGATATTCCCATACTAAATATATCTTAAGTATTTGTCTTACTGATTAATTTTACCAATCAACTTCTTATTTAAATTGATTTATTCTATAATTTGCTTTATAATTCTTTGTCCTGATACTTTTAAAAACTTCTGCTTAGTAGCAAAGTTTGCTTTATGAACCAGTTAATTTGTGCTCATTATATTTGTTATTGATCAGCAAAAGAAATTGAATTTCCACCCTTAATTTACAGTTGGAGATGGTTGCGATGGAAAGCCCAACCAATTTTAAGAAACAGCTTGTTGTTGAGTTTGATGGTGAACAAGGTATTGATGAAGGAGGAGTGTCTAAAGAATTTTTTCAATTAGTTGTTGAAGAAATATTTAATCCAGATTTCGGTAATATTCATTATTTTTTAAACTTATATTATATATTCTAGTATTTTTGAAATATCCTTTTTATCGGTTCAGGAACAACTTTTTGGCAGAATTTCACCTTTTTTTTTCATTCAGTTTAATAATAATGAAGATAAAAAAATTAAATTGTCTGTTCAAAGTAATTTGTAACTCGTAAATTCTATTTAAAATTGCACATAACACTTCTTATTCAAGCAATTTAAAATTACTCATTGCAGTTCATATTCACATGATTTTAAAATCTGGTGTGGAGATTCCAATTCACACAGATAGATGCATTGACAAGTTTTATTAAAGCATTGATAATATTGTATGATATATGCTAGCTATATATTTATTTATTTATTAAATTTCAGATGTTCTTTTTTTTTTTTTTTNTTTTTTTTTTCAACTTTAAAAAATTTGTTTTATACAGAATATTTTGGAAATCTATTTTCATCTTTTTTAATTTTTTACCTGATAGGTTGTTTGAATAATAGGTTTTTTTTTTTTAATCAAAATTAATTTTATCAAAGAGCAGAAAAACTCATAACCAAAAACAAGAGAAAGAACAACTTTAAAAGCTTTGTATTTTGTTTCCTTACTAGGCTGTAAAATTATCGGTTAAAAAATAAAAAAGATTTCTGAAAAATATATTCTGTACCGCTTTTTCTTTATTGCTGGCTAAATTTGCTAATTAAATTGATTTTAACATTTGTCATAAAGTTATTTTTGAACTTTAAAAGAAATTTAAATTTTTTAAGAAGTATTTGCTCTTACATGAATTGTAATAAATTCTGATGTATTTTCATATGGTAATTTACTTAAATTTTCCAGAATTCAGTTTTCTGAAATCATTTCAATATTTTAATGAAATCTTTCATTCATTTAGTGTGCTAATTAGTTCTAATTTATTTTTATTTCAAGAGAGTAAAATCTATATTACTTATGTTTTAAAGTGGTATGTTTTTTAACAATTTTCAAGACAAATGAATGAAATTCTTAATTTCTAAGAGAGCTGACCCATTTTTATGTATTAATGTTTTTATGGTTGCAAATAAGAATTGCATAACTGCTTATTTCTATTAGCATTCCATTAATTCTATTAGCTTCCATTAGCACATTAATAATATATATTACAGAATTCATTATCCTAAATTACTGAGATTTAAAAAAAAATTCAAAAAATTCAAATGACTGTTAAACTTAAAAGTAAATTTGAAAAATTCAGATTAGGTAAATAATTTTAAATGTAGGAGTATAGTTGAATCCCAAACACTTTTTTTGCTATATGTATTGTTGATTTTATCATATTTAAAAGTTTTTATTGAATCCTTACTTTAAGTGTAGCATATGTTTAAAATGTAATTTTTTTTTCTTCACAAACATAGTTAAAAATGTGCCATTTAGCAGTGTCTCATATATAATTAAAATTTTGCTTTTCATTTTCATAGCAAAGAAAATTTTATTTAAGGACATTAGTCTCTCATGCACTTTTTGACCATTTCTTATGATATTACATTTTGATTATTTTATATTATTATTTTATTAGAATAAATATTTTGCTTACTAGTAGAATTACTAGAAAGAATTTTTTTTAAAAGATTGTAAGGAATGTAAAAAAAAAAAAAATAATAATAATTTAATATATAAAATTTAAGAATAAAATATGAAGTTATAATTTCTTTTTAGTGCTAAAATAAATTTGTTTAAAAGACAAGATTACTTTTTTTTTGTTGTTAATTTATGAAACTGATGTATTTTTAAAAATGTAATTTAGTTAAAAATACCTGAAACTACATTTAATATCAAAATTAACTTAAGCTATGATTAATTTTCAGTGTTATATTTTACAAATTTTTGTTTTATTTTAGCAGTTTTGAACTTTTTGCAATAATTTAATGCTTGTGTACATAACTGATGTATAAATGAACACTTTAAATTTATAAAAGTAATTAATAGTTTTCAAATACTAGTTTAAAAATTAGCTCAGCATGATCCAATTCAAATATTTAGATTAGAATTATTTTCTGAAAGAAGAAAACTTTCAATTTATTGGAAATTAAAGAAAGAAACAGAAATGTAATTTATTCAATGGCTTTGCCTAGTTAATAAAATTGCAATGATTCTAATATAATGAATATTTCTTGCAGCAATGTTTACTTTAAATCCAGAGACACAGTCCTATTGGTTCAATCCAACTTCATTTGAAAATGATGCACAGTTTACATTGATAGGAATAATTTTAGGACTAGCAATTTATAATAATGTCATATTAGATGTTCATTTTCCAATGGTTGTTTACCGGAAACTGATGGGGAAGAAAGGAACTTTTTATGATTTAAAAGATTGGAATCCTGTAAGTAAATGTTGATTAACATGTATTTGTATATTTATTCTTAGTTTGTTAACATATTTTTTGTTTATTATAATGCAGTAAATACAACTTAAAAAAGTTTTTAAAAAAATTTCTAAGTTTCAATGTACATTTTTTACATTAATTTCTTATTTACTGTCTTTTTTAATAAAAATGAACTTCTTAAAATTAAAAGTATTTTATTCTTTGTTATTCTTCTTTGTTAAAGTTTAGATTATATTATCCTTTTACAACATCAGCATAGACTGCCTGATGATAACAAAGACCTCAACAGATTTGGCATTAGCCAGGGAGGGTCTGTAGTACTGCACCCCTTTTTGCATTGTCTAAAATATTAATGATATTACTATTAGAGATTACAATTTCATTTAAGAATATTCTGCTCTAGGTTTTTATGCTGCTTAATTTATCTACAATAAATATTTTTTTATATTCCCTGAATTAATTATTAACATAATTTATAAATAATAGTTTAAAACTAGTTTTTTATTATTATATTTAATTAATTGGAATTCGATAAGAAAAAATTATTTTAATAATTTAAATTTAATTTTGCGCCCAAAAAATTGCATGGTATTGTTAAATTATGGTCTGGATTTACATTGAAAATTTTCCTAAAATGACCTAGAAAAGTCAGGGAATTTTTTTTTCTTTCTGAAATTAAGTGGGAAACCTGCTAAAGATAAGAATAAAATAAAACTTTTGTGTTGTTGCACCATATTATTTTTGAAGCAATCACACGAATCTTAATCTTCCTCGGGGCAAGTTTGTCCCCAAAAATAAAATGAAGGCGCTCTTTAAAAATTTATACAATTTCTAAAAATGTTTTTCTTTTTACCTCTAAGTAGTTGTATTATAATTTTTAAAAATGTTATTTAAATTTATTGCAATTATAACGAAATGGAAAGGATTATTAAAGAAAAATTGTATCTGCAATATTTATTATAATATATATTATAATGTTCAATAATTTTCTCCCTTATTAAAAAAATGTTTATTATACCTTATATAGCACTAAAATTAATATTTCAAAGTTTAACCCCAATAGTTATTTTGGGTGATATTTTGATTTAAGTATTTTCATAAAGACTTTTTTTATAATAAAATAATGTTTATTGTTTAACAATAAAAAAATTGTTTGTCTTTTATGTATATATTTAATATTCATTTAATGTGTTTAACAAATATTACGTTTCATGCTTTATTTTTATTTCAAATTACAGAGTTTGTGGAAAGGATTGAATGACTTATTATCTTACACTGGTGATGATGTGGAAAATGTTTTTATGCAGTCTTTTCGTATAACATATACAGATGTTTTTGGCACTGTTTTAGTGCATAATTTAAAGGAAAGTGATGAACTTTTAGTGAATCAAGACAATAAAGAAGTAAGCAATTATATGCTTTTCATATTTTCATACTAAATGTTACTTTAAATTTCTTTATTTTATCCAGTAATTCTTTGAAATCAAATGATTTTTTAATATCGCACTCTCTTTTTTAGGAGTTTGTTCGACTATATTCAGATTTTTTGCTTAACAAGTCCATTGCTAAACAGTTTCAAGCATTTAAAAAGGGTTTTCAAATGGTTACAGAAGACAGTCCACTACGTATACTTTTCAGACCTGAAGAAATAGAACTTCTTGTTTGTGGTAACAAGGTACTGTTTGCTTTATAAATTTTTTATATTTTATTTATAGCTGCATTCAACTTTAACCTTTTGCTCTCCAAGTACTTTAATATGCTGTTTGAACAAATGTAAACACTAGGACTGAGCACTGCCAGAAATTTTATTTTGTGATATATCATCTGTTAGACATCGTGATTTAACATATGTTTAAAAATTATCTATCAAAATCTTTAAATCAATGAAAAATAATAAATGGAATAAATCCATTACAAAAGAAAATATTAATTCTAAAAGAATGCTTCTATAACATCAATAGCATTGCTTAATTTTTTAAATTAAAAGAATGTCCTAGAGTAAAAACAAGCACAAGCTAAACAAATATACACTTAATATTTTTGAAATTAAAAATGGCTTAAGATTTATTGGTTTAAAAATAATAAAACTGTAACAAAATATTTGACATTCATGCATTAAAAATTAAAAGGAAAAAAAATGAGAGAAAAAAAATAAACCAAAGAAATGTTTACTTAAGTAAAACATTTTTTAAATTATTTGTTGAAAGAAAAAAACATGCTTTTGAAACATTGTTAGACCTTTTTTTCTTTCATTTATATATTTAAAATAATAAAATTGTATTGACTAATAGCCAACTTCTATACCGAATAAATGTAAGTTTTTTATTTATTTATTATTATTTTCTTTTTTCAAAATAAAATCGATTAAAAATTTACTGGTTTAAAAATGATACTGACTATCTAACAAATTATCACAGAAGCGAAAAATCAGGGAATTATAGAGAAAAACTGAAATTTTTTTCTTAATTTAAATTATTTGACCATCGTTATACCCACTTTTTTTAGACTAAAATTTATCACCAAAAAGTTGAAGTATCATCAACTAAGTAATACAATACACTGCACACATTAAAATTTACTCCATTAAAACCCTTTTAAACTAGAAGGCTTTGTGAAACTCTCCGATGGTTGCTAAATGAATGTAGAAACCTTTGGCCTCTTTGAAGACTAAGGCACTGTTCACTTTAGGAAAGGCAAAAATAGTGGTGGAGGTGGAAGAAGGGATTAGGATTTTTGTTTTTGTAGGTTTTTTTTCTTCTAGCCCGTGGGCTTGAATTAGTTTTATCGTTCAAGTTTGTTTAATGCTTTGGGGTTTTTCTTTTCTTTTGACAAAATGATTTAAAATGTTTTAGTATTTTTAGCCTCATAAAATTCTCCAAAACTTAGTTGGTTATAATTTAATAATAGATTTTATATTGCACTATTTTTCTGCAAAGCCAACCAATCACTCATGTTCTTACAATCGCTAACAGCAATGTTTCTCAACAAATCGTTAAAATTGTTGCATTGATGCTAATTTTCTGGTTTTCGTTTTTACCTTTTATAACATCTTATATTTAAAAACAGGTTCTTTTATGAACCAACTATACATTAACATTCAATATTACTGTTGGTAAATATTTTATTCAAATTGTGTAGTTATCCCGATTATTCCAACGCCTTGAAACTAACATTGTCTTTATAGCTAGGCGCAATCAACATCTTCGCAGTTACACAAAATCAAAATAGTTTTCGCCAGTGAAAGCATATATCGGCCTGTTGGNAAGTCCTTAATATTTTTTGATAAAAGTCCTTAAAAGTGCTTAATTTTTGCTTTGATAAAAGAGTGGGAACCCTGTAAACACTATATCATTTAAACTATGTAGTACAATATTTTAATGTAATTTCTGAAGACATTAATAAAAATTATGATGAAGATTATTATGATTAAGAAAATGTTGTTCAAAATGAAGTAATAGAAGCTTTGAAGTAATAAAATTAAGATAATAAGAGAATAAAGTAATAAAACCTTTCATTTGAAAACAGATTTTTTAACACATTTATTATTTTAAATATTACTAACTTGATTGCTAACTAATTTACTTGCAATGTACTGTTCAAATAATATAAATATTTATTAAACTAATCTATACATTATAGTTGTATTTAAAAAATGTTTCTACCTTTCTTTATTTTTCAATTGTATCATTGTCAACAGTCATGTTTTGTCTTTTTTAGAATTTTGACTTCAATGCATTAGAAAGAGCAACTGAATATGACGGTGGTTATTTGTCTGATTCAGATGTGATAAAGTAAGCACAAATTTATTTCTGGTGTTATTTGCTATTTAACTCCACCATGTTGAATAGGTTACTTATTCTTAATTGTTCACTTCAGATGGTTTTGGGAATTAGTTCACGATTTCACCCTTGAACAAAAAAGAAAGCTTCTTCAATTTACTACTGGAAGTGATAGAGTTCCTGTTGGTGGCCTGAGTAAATTGAAATTAGTCATAGCTAGAAATGGCGGAGATAGCGATAGGTATGAATAATTGTTTTGGTTTTAGTAAGTGTTTTCCAGTTGCATTGCCATTTTCTTAGCTTTTAAATGTATTTTAGGCATGTTAGTAATAAGCTAAAAATATGTAATGCCTGTTGTAACAATAACAAAAGTTGAAGCAAAATAACAATTGCCTTATTTCTGTATTAAGTTTAAGATAATGCACTGTAGCTGCTAGCCTACCAACTTCATATGTGTTCTGCAAACTTCATTGTGCAATTCAAAAAATGTCATACAAAATCAGCTAAAATTTATCTTAGTTATGTGCAAGAAATTTAGCTCAATTAAAAAACAGGCATTTTTTACTAAATCATGCTTAACTTATTTTAAAATCTAATTTTATTGCAATAGTAAAAATATTGCAGAACTTATTGCAAAAAAATTGCAAAGCTTATGCATTTTCTCTTATTTGTTGTGTCTGCATTTTGAGAACTCACTCTTATATTAATTTATCTTGCTTATAAGTTTTAAAAAAAATAGATAACTAAAACTTTCTACTATGAAATTTTATTAGGATGATGTGATAGCAGCCAACACCACAAAATCAAATTTTAGGTAGTTTTGGAGTGAAAACGCTATTTACAAAAAAAAAAAANAAAAAAAAAAAAAAAAATGAAATAAGAAATTTTTTACAATTAAAAAAAATATTTTTCAAAATAAAACAATTTATAGAAATATGTAATTTATGCTGAAACATATTTATTTATTTGAGGAATAAAAATGGACATAAATCTAAAAATATATTAATGTATTAAAAATTACCAAAAATAATATTAAGAATTAAATCTAAAATTATTTTAAAATCTTCATTTGATTAAACAAATCATAAAAGTACAACTAATAACTTTTTCACACAGTGAAAAGGTAATAAAGGTTTAGCATGGTAAAAATGCATTCTTTTTTTACAAATATAAAAAAAACAAGTATGCATTCTTTAAAGATAAATTCATTGGAAGATTTACATTTTTTGTAGCAAAAATCTACAGAAATAGTCTTTAAAACAATTTTAACTGTTGGCACACTTTATCAACAAAATTTTTTCTAAAATCTTATTACATAGAGAAGCTCTATAATCACTTTGATTTTCTTCCACTTGTTCATATTCTGTTCATGTTTCAAGATCTGTTCACATTCAGTATTTAAATGTGGTATTACCAGCAAGGAAAGCATAACTTAACCAATTTACTAAATTTCTTTTTTTTATAGAGTACTTTTAATTTTACTTTTTAGAGAACATTGTTTATCCACTCTATTTTCATTAATGATCTCTAATGATAAGTTCTTCACCTGTAACTAGCAAAATTGTGAGTGAAGCAAATCTATAGTCCATTCTTTTGATTCACTTTATTCTTATTTTTTACTAATACAAATGCAAATTTCAAAATAATTGATTTAAAGAATCGAAGGATCTGGTTTTTTCAACGTCTTTTTTATATTACTAAATAGTGCTTGTAAAAATCGCAAAATTCTATAGTTCAAACTGAGGGACTGTCCTCTAATTATATATGTACATGGTTCAAGTATATACCCTAGCTGCAAGATTCATTGTTTCAAATTTTTTGAGAATTCAGTCATTTTATGAAAAATTCAGTCATGCATTCATTTTAGGAAACTCAATTTACAATTTTACTTTATCAAATTTTTATGGTGATGAATTTAGAGGTCATATGCTTTTGTGTTATATTCAGCAAGTGCAGTTACAAATCTTCTTGGATTGAGTTTTGTAGTTTCACAATTATTAATTTTCCACTTTTGTTTTTTAAAAATAATCGATTCTAATCAACAATGCAGTATCATTATATTTTTTGGTGAATTAGGAGCTCATCTAATTAATTACTTTTGTTTGTTCAAAAATGTTAAGCTGCTCATTTTTTGTGCGCTTCAAGATTATTAAAACCCACCTTAAAATTATCTGATTAAAAAAATCTTGTAATTGGTTAAAAATGTAATTAAATGAGCAGGTATCAAAACATTAATTTATTTTGATTATTTTTTAATACAAAAAATATTTTTAACATTGTTTTTAGGTTTCCATTAATAATATTATACTGGAAACTTTTAAACTTTCTGTTCTTACCAAATTTTAAAACTGAACTAAAAAAAAATCTGAATTTTATTATTTTTTGCTATAAAATTTGTTATTATTATAATTACATAGATAAAATTAAATTTTTTTATAGTTTTCCATGTGCCCTTTTTGAAAGTAGTATAGTATACAGGGCTGATTCATGGTGGCCACTCCACAGGGAGAACAGGGAAAACCTGGAAAATACAGGGAATTTAAAAATCACCTAAAATGCAGGGAATTTTGATTTTTTCTTTACAAACTGGGAAAATACAGGGAATTTTGTTTTTTTATTTTTGTCTTTTAAAAAATGGTAACATGTACAGGGAAAACACAGGGAATTTTTTTTCCAGATTTGAGTGGCAACCCTGTGATTGTACTCCGGATTTCCGGAATTTTCGCTAAAAGTGATCCGGAGATTGAAGGTCCAGACGTTTAAAAAAAGCATTGATCACAGAAGTTTCCAGAAATCAAATTTTCAAAGGTGGAACTTAAAAACACAGTTTATTTTATTTGTTTGTAAGGGAGAGCCAGAGAGATACTTTATAAGCTTATATTCATGATTAAGTTTCATTTTTTATCCGTAAATAATTGTTATAATCATAAACTCAAGAAAGAAAGACATATTTGTAAATTTCAATTACTTCTCCAGGCCATCATAGGTATGTGTAAATGGTATAAGTATGTGTAAATGGTATAAGTATGTGTAAAATTTTAAATATATTTTAAGTGAACTAAGACATATTGAGAAAAAAAAACTTGTTTAAATTTTTTTTCAATTTAAACTGTTTTTTTTTTTTTTTTAAACAAGAAATTTTTCGGAATTTTGACTTGGGCTCACAATCACCCCTGAGTATACATATATTGTCCTGAACGATGTGTTGAGTTTTTTTTAATTTTTTTTTTTAATCTTTCCTTTGTTTTTCTCTTTGCACTATGTCTAATGCAATATAATATAATCAAAGGCTAAAATTCTATGAAGTAACTTAATTTTTAGATGCCTAAATAAAAGTAGTTCCTAAACAAAATTTGTCACTGCACCTAAAAACAGTAGATAAGAAAATATTTTCAATATCAATAAGAAATGAAAAACTCAAAGTGAAAACTGTTTTAAACTCTGATGGTTGTCACCTTTCTAATGTGCGTTGCAGTGTAACGAGCTGACTTAAAAGACTAGCTGTTTTTGAATTTGCTAGATAGTCTATCTCTTATCAGCCTGTTGTTAAAAAATAGGAAAATTAACTTTGGAGAAGTACCCCATCTAAAGTTTTTTTTCCAATGGCAGAGAACTTGACATAAAGGGGAAAAAGGACATGAAAAAGAAAAAGTCATTGACACATTCGGCCTCGAGCCTCCAAATAGCGCTCGACCAAGAAACTCCCTCGCAGCGCTCTGCAGTGTGAAATGTGATGACCATCCATGATGACGTGATCCCCACAGAAATAACAAATGGAGTCCGGGAGGACACCAATGGAAAATAGATGTCCAGCCAGACAGTCATGCCGGGATCGCAACCGCATCACGTCGAGGATACTCCGGAATGCTCAACTGATCTAAATGTCCCCAACTTTTGGAAGCAGTACATGTCCTTATATCTCTATAAAATAGAGAAGATACTCTGTTCTTAATAAGTCGCTTCATAGTGTAAAAAGGAACGTTATTATTCATGAGCTGCAACACCCCAGTGCCTCTCTTCGCCAGTGTGTCTGCCCGCTTATTTCCACTAAGCCCACAATGAGCCGGAACCCACTGCAGAGCAGTCGCTTTTCCCAATTGTTTCAGTTTTTTAATGGATAGTTGTCAGTCCAGTATATCCCTAGAAGATGGGACGAGTATAGAGCATATGGTCTGGATAGCAGCTCTGGAGTCAGATAAAATAACAGCATTTTGAAATCACTAAGATCAACCAACTGCTGGTTGTTCTTAGTGTTCATTTGTTGGTAGTTCATTTATGCTGGTAGGTCAATTACTGGTAGCTCATTTTATATGATAAACTAATTATCTAAAGTTAAATTCGTTTATCATATAAAATGGTTCATAAATTAAAATGGTATGCTTGAATTTTTCATTTGTGGTGTTTAATTTGTTTTATTAATTTCTTTTTTCAGGTTACCTACAGCACATACGTGTTTTAATGTGTTACTTCTTCCTGAATACGAAACAAAAGAAAAATTAGAAGACAGACTGTTAAAAGCTATCAACTATTCTAAAGGATTTGGAATGCTCTGATGAGCAGCTCTTTTTCCTTAAACAGTGCTTTATCGAGAGAATTTCTCTTCTCGCGCCACTTTTGTAAATAATAGAATTACATTAATTTACATTCTGTACAGCTCTCTCTTTCGGAATGTTTAATTCCCCCTTCCCTTGATGAATATTGTGTAGTGTTTGTTTGTATCTTCATTTGTTCATGTTCTTAATAATGTGCATTTTTTTTAAAAAAAATTATTCATGAAAGATTTGTGGTATATAAGTTATTTGTGTCTTAAAAAATTAATAATGAAGCTTCTGTAATACTCATATTGACTAAGGCTTTTTCAAAAAATTCAGTGATAATTTTCTTCTTTTTCATGCATCTAATTTTTTAAGTTAAGAAAATTAAAATGAAATTAGATAATATATTAAAACTTTAGTTCTGTATTTTTTGCTATGTTATATATATATATATATATATATATATATATTCTTATTC
>NC_092206.1:73598006-73675876 GCF_043381705.1 Parasteatoda tepidariorum
AATTATAAAAAAAAATGATTGCTCATGGAATGTATTTTCTTTTTAAATAAATTTATTATCTTAAGTTCAATACATTGATATTAAAATTGCTAAACTATTCTGTTTGATTGTATGAATTTAAGATATAGTTAAGCCTCTAAGTGATAAACAGATGCTGGGCCAAATATTTTATAACTATTTCTATATAAATAAAATTATCAAATTTAAATCTTCTGTTTTTGCCAACTAATTTTAGAATATGAATAAGTAGACTAAGTTTATCAAATGACACAGTGATTAAAACTTTAATCACTCTTGTAATGTTTGATTTTCACTATTTTATTAAATTATTACTGGCAATAATCTGTTTTTTTTTTTCTCACACATATTTGTTTGCAGAGAAATCACTTTATTGTGCTGCAAATTCAAAAGGAAATATGAAATACTCTGGTGTTTTCATTTGATACACTTGTACTGTATTTCAAATAAATAAATAACAAAAATCTGAAATCTATTTTAGTTAAAACAACATAAAAATGACATTAGTTTCAAGTTTATTCAATTTTTGTAAAATTTCAGCCATTTAATACCTTTATTGTACTGACAAACATGGACAAGAATGTGGCATTCTTTATAGGCCTAACATGTTGACTAATTCAAAATAAATTATTAAAAACTTGATTCTGAGCACAAGGCATTGTTAAGCTGCTTGCTGTTATTACTCTTTTTGTTAGAATTTTTTTTTTAGTTAAAACCTTATTAAATTATTGCTTGTTAATGTATAATTACATGCTTAAAATTGACATTCTGTGTATTTTGAAAATCCTATACAGTTGAAGGTCAAAAACTGATATAAAAAAAAAGTATTTGTGGTCTTTAACTGTATACAATTAATTCAAAATGTGAATGCTTAAATGCATGTAAATGGTTGCTCCTTTGCATCTTTTTATGTAACTTAATCTTTTGGTTATAATGTTGTTAATTTACAATGTTATTACTTAATTACAATATTTGTACGATATTTTTTTTAAAAAAACTATGAATACATTTAGTTAATAAAACTTTTTAATTATAATAAAAAATTTAATAAATTTCTTAAATAAAGATATGAAAAGGCTTCCAATTGGCTGTATCTGAGAGAACAAATCTACTACACAGAAAAGCAATTCCGAACTGAGTAACGGGCTTAAAAAAGTTATTAAATTTCATATCCATTTTCTCCTATAATGCTTCAAAGCGAAATGTTTCTATAATTAAAATGTAGACCTTGTATACTTTTTGGTAGAAGTTTTTACATTCTTTTTTCTTATTATTATAAAAGTTGCTTGTTAACTACGCTTATTTTATAAAGTTTAAAATATTGCAGATTTAATGGTATATAATTTTTAAATATCTGTTCCTCTTCCCCTGATGTTAAAACTTGATGTCAGTTAATATTTACATTTATGCAGAGATTTTTAATGAATTTTGCCAGTTGTATTGCTACATGGCATAGAAGATTCAATACTGCTAAGTATACAATGCTTGTTTAAGAAAAAATAAACTATATCAATATTCTTCCAGTACATAATATCTCTTGCAATATAGAGATATATTAGTTCTAAATTTGTGATTAAAAAAGATGCAATCTAAACCATCTAATGTATGCATAATAATTAATAAACACTTTGTAATGATTGTGATTCATGCAACTAAATTATCATTGAGGAGATAAGTTTTTTTACTAAAGTACAAAAAATTAGGTATTGATTCTTGTTTTAATATATTTTTAATGTTTTTTAAATGGCTGAGCCATATGAAAATGGTTCAGATTGTAGTCATTGATTGAGATCTAAAAGAAAGCAATAAAATATTTTCGTCAAAATTGTTTATCTCATTATTTGCTATAATTTCTGTGTTGATAGTAAAGTTAAAATTTTAAAAAAATTGTTTACTGTATAATAAATAATAAGTATAAAGTTACTGACTATATTTACCAGGTTGAAGATTAATGAAAATACAAGTGTACAGTTTGCTGCATTCTACTTCGGTAGCTAGTTATTTTTTTAAACTATCAAAGCTTAAAAATTAATTTCAGAGCTTGTCAATGGATGGTACTGCTAACAATTGAATAGTCTGGGAACAAAATTAGCATGTGCCTGTGCAAATACTGTAGTTAAAATGGTTTAATAATTTTTTCTATCATTGCCATCTATTGAGAATTGCTTTAACTATTTTGGATTTTAAAAGTCAAATAATTTAGGAAAACCGATTAAAATAGTGTTTTTTACAGAAATCTAATGAGTTAATGTTCATGAATGGGGGCCCTTGAGAATCTTATTTTTTATAAATTGTGTTTAAAGACTAAACAACATTGCCTTATATATTTTTTAAAATGAATATATTCTATTATATAAAGTGTGCATTTTTTTGTTCTACAAATAGTGATTGATTATCACCAATAATTTGAATAGTTTATCAACAAGAAAACTTAAAGAAGGCAACTGAAATCTATTTTTCTACGTTCCACTGAAAATTTTAGATACTTGGGCATTGAAAGACGTTTTAATAACTTTTTAGTTTGACAAAATAATTCATACCTTTTGAATTTATTTTAATTTGTTATACCTCTATGTTTATTTAATTTAATCATTTTAATTAAATTCCATGATTTTGAAAATTATTTTAGGATTACAATTATACGTAGTTTAAAAATGTTTTTTGAGGTAATCAAAATGTGTTTAAATTTGTTAAAATTGCATTATATCTTAAAACTGATTTATTTTATGTATGTGAAGCTTTTTAGTTCGTTTTTAAACATTATGATGTGTTATAAGAGTCTAAAATATTTTTGTGCCCGGGGACAACTTGACCTTCATAGTTTTGAATTTTCATGATGTCGTTAGAAGGCCAGTACCGGAGGTCACTGTTTTACTACATACATGAACAAATAAGGAATCGGTGATTCGTCAGTCGTTTAGGTAATCAAACAATAACTATTCATCAGTAAAAAGAACCTAGGCATGGGTGCCACTCTAAAAAAAATTTAAGATAGAACTTATTTTTTTGACCAATTAACGTGGTCTAGCGTTATTTAACAGAATTTTTCCGAAATTTATAGCTCTCTCTGAATGAGAATGATCCATATATTATATCAATGACTTGATTACTTTTTTTTAAAAAAAGGATACATTTTTTTTTATTTTACAGCAAACAAAACAAAAATAACCGCTAATCCCCCATCTTTTTACACCGCAATTTTTTTCTTGGAGCTATTCCATTATAATTTTTCCCAGTGGTAGTAAAATGGAATTTGAATTTCAATTGTAAGCAAAAAAATATGTTGTATTTGAACAAGCTTTAGCTCACAACCATGATAAGAATAGATGTTAATATATATGCTTACTTTTTTTAAGAATAGTGTTAATCAAAACCATTTTAAAATTAATCTTATAAAAGAAAAAAATAGTATATATTTACTACCACTTTAAATGTAAAAATAACATTTTACGCCAAATGCGTAAAAGTTGGCAGGTATGCTATTCCTATCTCAACTTATTTTTCACTTCGGCATCATTAAGTTACATCCTATTTCAATAAATTTTATTTTTAAAGAAAATTATCTTATATTTTTTTTTTTAATTTAGCGGAAAAGAATAGTTAAATTTTTTTTTAATAGGAAAAAAGAAAATTGAATTTTTTTTAAAAAACTTAATTTTCAAAACAAATTGGAAATAAATATTAATTGGCGGATAAATTTCAGCCCACTGATTTTTTCTCAAGACTGATATCAGTCCTTAGGACTGAAGAGTGGCACCCCTGAACATAGGCTCATTGTCCGACGTTGGTGCTGTCTGCATTGACTCAGGTGGTTTCTTCGGCGATTTAAAGTGTCAGGAAGGTATGAGATATTGGATTGAAGACTTAAACCCTAGTTAAACTCACTAACAACATGAGAGCTCGTTGTGAGATCCGTTGATTCCTAAACAGCAAAATTAGAGGAAATTTCATTTATTTCTGTTACAATACAGAAAAATGTTATCAATACATGAACATCACTTCCTTCTTACAATCTTAGTCTTTTATGCTAATACAGGAGTGTCAAACTCGCGGGGCGCATGCGGCCCGGTCAATACATACAAACAAAGTAAAAATAAAATAGAAATGTGAATTAGAAAGGAAACTAGCATATAAAATTATAATATACTTTATTTATAAGCTATACGGATAATTTTAGATTGTACTCTCAAAAATGTAAAATTCTAATTGGCTTGCAGTACCTGCCATTCCGGGGATACTGCATCGTATCAAAATTACGCAGAAAAAATTTCAAATCTTAGAATAGAGTTTGAAACAAGGTTTAAATATTTTAATTCTTTGGAAAACAAATTTTGTTTGTTTTCTTCGATTTTCTCAATAAATATAGACTCAGTACCCAGTAATATGCAAATGGAAGAGATTGAGATTCAGTGCGATTCAAATTTAAAGGCAAAATTCATTGAAGTGGGTGTGCCTGAATTTTATAAATATTTACCGGCAAGGTTTGAAAAAACTCGAAAATTCGCATATGAAATTTTTTCCATGTTTGGAAGTACTTATCAGTGCGAGCAATTATTTTCTGTTATGAATGGAAATAAATCTCCTGTCCGAAACCGTATTAATAACGCTCACTTTGGATCAATTTTGAAAGTAATCTCGGCCAATAAAATTTCTCCCGAAATAGGAAACATAGTAGCAGAGAAGAGATGTCAAGTATCAAGCAATAATTTAACTTTATTACAATGTACTATTCAAAATAAAAATATTTGTTTCTATGAACAATTTATTATTTTTTTGTGGCCCACCTAAAGTTAAGCATTGTTTATTTGGCCCAAGTTAGCTTTTGAGTTTGACACCCCTGTGCTAATATTTTATGTGGGCGAATATTGGCTAAGTTATCCTCTTTACACAAGTAAAATTCCTCTGATTTTCTCATGTAACCGGTTGCCCACTTCAAACGAATGCATTTTCTGTTGATCAAATACCTATATGTAACTTCTAGGCAGCTTATTACATTGAAATCCACATTAAGTGTTATCATTGAAATTAAAAACTGCTTGCACTTCATTTTAAAATGATAATTATCATTATTCATTAATAATGATAATTAAAAAAAGATAATTATCTTTTTTATTTCTATTTTAACATGAAACATGTTAAAATAGTAATATATGACAAATCCGCTGTAACGAACTCCATCTTGCTTTGATGTCCATTAATTTATGATTTTAAGTTCGCGCCCTTTTCGTTTTTGTCATATTTTGATGTATAAAATACCACTTAATTCGATTTGCTATTTCTTGGGTCATTCAAGAAAATGTGTTAGTTCCTTTATTTTTGGACATGAGTGTATTTTAAGCAAAGTAATAAATTTTATTAATTTCTTAAGGACCTTAAACTTTTGTGGGAAATTCAATCCTGTATTAGTCAGTTTCTTAATAATCTAATTCTTTCCATCACAACAATACTATATTGAATTTTTAGTTTAAATGTAAATAAATGTTAGGCAGTCTAAGTGAAAACATGTTACTAACTGCAATGTAAATCGATTGTTCATATTAAATAATTTGATCTTTTTGTTTTCCTACTTTGAAGTAAATACATGCTACAACATTTTTAAAGTGCAACACATTAATTACTTTGGCTGAACTGTTAAAAGGATATTGATTTCCTTTTACTTAAATTTTCAACATCAGTTTTTGTCTTTTGTGAATTCTTCAAGTGACGTCAAGGTTTGACTGCATTGCATAAAACTTAAAGAGAAAAAAAATAATTAAAACTTAAACTTAGTAAAACCTAATGTCATCTAACATTGGTGTAAATAAGAAAACAATTTATTTTCTTTCCTTTTTGAAAAAAATTGTAAAAAGTGTAATAATCAAGGGCTTGCGTGCAGTAGAAACCCCATATCCGGAATCGACAGGAAATTGATTTTTCTGGATAATAGATACCTAAGGTAAATAAATAATAATAGATTAACATCCTTATTCAATAACAAATACACAATAATTAATGTCAATTTCATTCAATAACATATAAATCCATGTGGTTTGCAATTTGGGCAGCCATTGTTGCAGATTTCGACCCGATTTTAAAAATCTCTATAATTATAACATGCCGCGAATTCTGAATCAGGCATTTAATTTAATCACTTCTCGACTCACTCGATTAGCGACGATTCCACTATGAATCCGCTTGGTTTTCTCGATGATTTTTTCCTTTTTTTTCCGGAATTTTGCATGGTTTTTAAAATCTCAATGTTTTCGTACTAAATTATTTCGTTCGGCAAACTACGAATCGTGCATCTGAAAAAATCGCATTTTTACGTACTCATTTAGTACATTATTGACGATTAACCTGTAAAACTACGTGGTTTCATTGATCGTATTTTCGTTATTGCAACGGATTTTCACTAGGCTTTTAAAATCTTAATTTTTAATACTACATTGTTGGGAACGGAAAGTTTTCAAGCATGCATTTAATATACTGATACTATTACGATTTGCGTATTTCGAATCGTGCTTTTAAATAATCACTTTATGACACGATATAATCGTGACAATTTCGTCTCAAATCCACAATATTTTCAAAACGCCAGAGTAAATGTACCTTTTGAAACTAAGTGCGTGTTTTTTGGCCGTAGTATATTTTTTTATGCAAAAAGAGAGAAAAAAAATATGCGATTCCCCCCCTATGAAATTTTTCTGTAATCACAAAATTCTATTTCCATGTTATGCAAAAAAAATTTTTTTTAGCTGCAATTGCATTAATATCAAATAAAAATTGGAAGTCAAGTAAAAGTTATAGAAAAGCAATGGATTTCCGTCCCTTCGTACTTTTTTTTTTTTTTTTTTTTTTTTTTNATCTACAATAATTTTTAAGATAAATTTTTTTTTTTTTGAAAAAAGAAAGAGTTTTGTTGATCTTTATTGTTAAAAAGTGTCCGGAAAATAGACTTCCAGTAAACGGCCATCCAGATATGGGACTTTATTTTTTTTTAAAAAATCAAAGAAAAACAAGAAATCTTTAATTCATTCAGAAAAAATTCACTTCATCAAAAAAGTAGCACTAATAAGGATTTCACAGTAAAATTTTGTGCAGGATGAATGATTAATAGTATCAGGTTGTTTGAAAAGCAATATCGTTTTTTAAAATTTTTTTATTAATAGGTGATTTTCTAATTGCGAATAAATAATTTATTGAATTGCATATTTTATATTCTGGTCCAATACCTCTAGCCATCTTTTTGGCAATAGCATGATTCTACGTGCATAAAATTTTTGTTAATGTTTTGGATGATGCGCTTTAAAAATGGATAATTTTCTTGAAGTTTGAAAAGCAAATCTCAGAAGTCAATGCGATTATTCAAATTTTTTTTAAGAACATGAGTAATCCATACTCAAGCTTTAAGATTACGCTTTTCAAACTATCACGAGCGGTCGAATTCAACAAATTTAATGTCTCAGAGATCTCACAAGTAGAATTTACCAGTTTGCATCATTTAGCTCCTTAATTGCATCATCAGCTTAAACTGGCGCGGTGCGTCATTGTGTATCTTAATCGAAATTTCGCAAATCAGTTTTGACACTGGCGTGCTGCAAATAGATTTTCTCCACACAACAGATGATTTTTTTTCTTGCTTACACAGTATTTAGATCTTTTTGGTAGCAAAAAAGTAAAATATGCCGACAATTCCACTTTTCCCTTTCATATTTGAAAAGGCACAAACCAAAAACAACAGCATAGAATCAATCAAACTTTTTAACAAGCAAGCCTTGCTAGGTCAGTTGTCAAAATATATAATGTTTGTGTGACCTAAGTATTAAGTTGATTGTGAAAAAATATAATTCAGTTTTTTTTGGGAAAAAACGAAATTACTTTCTAAACAACCCAATAAATTTAGTTGTTCGTAGTAATTTAAATCATTAAAAACATGCGTCAAAAGAATTGAATATTGACTTAGAGATATTTCAAATTTATTTAGAGGCTATGATAGGGACGAGCGAAAAAATTATTTCCTATGCACAATTTTTTGTCTTTTTTTAATATTTTATTAAATTAGGTATTTTATGAATATCGTAAGTTTTTTTTTTCTTTAAAATTGTTCAAAACCAAATGTCATTCTCAACGCATTTAAAGAGCTAACTTATTGTAAAGTTATGTTCAACACTTGTTTACGAAAGACTAAGTAAAAAAAATTGTTTAGTTTTTAAAGATTAATTTTTAAGTGTTCATTATCTAGTTATCAGCTTGAACAATCGCAATGAAATCATTTTTATTGTTTTACTCGTCGAAACTAAATAGGTTAGAAATTTCAAGAAATATACCGTGAAATCTTAACTACCACTTTAATACTTCACTACATTTAACAACGGCATTATAATACCCGAAATGTAGAGGGTAGCCACAATCGGGTAAATATGGTCCCAATAGTTTGGTCAAGAGTTCAAAGTTTGAACCCCTTACTNTGACTAAATAATTCATACCTTTTGAATTTATTTTAATTTGTCATACCTTTATGTTTATTTAATTTAATCATTTTAATTAAATTCCATGATTTTGAAAATTATTTTAGGATTACAACTGGTTAGCAGATCAATGTTTTTTCAAATTATACGTAGTTTAAAAATGTTTTTTTTTTTGAGGTAATCAAAATGTGTTTAATTTGTTAAAATTATTGCATCATATCTTAAAAATGATTTATTTTATATATGTGAAGTTTTTTAGTTCGTTTTTAAACATTATGATATGTTATAGGGATCTAAAATATTTTTGTGCCCGGGGCCCCTGCATGCTATTAAGACGGCTCTGGAGCTTGACCTTCATAGTTGTAAATTTTCATGATGTCGTTAGAAGGCCAGTACCGGTGCTCCCTGTTTTTCTACATACATGAACAAAACAGGATCAGTACATGAACATCATTTCCTTCTTACAATCTTAGTCTTTTATGCCAGTATTTTATGTGGGCGAATATTGGATAAGTTATCCTCTTTACACAAGAAAAATTCCTCTGCTTTTCTCATGAAACCGGTTGCCCATTTCAAACGAATGCCTTTTCTGTTGATCACATACCTACATGTAACTTCTAGGCAGCTTGAATTGAAATCCACATTAGGTGTTATCATTGAAATTAAAAACTTCTTGCACTTCATTTTATATTTTTTTTATTTCTATTTTGACATGAAACATGTTAAAATAGTAATATATGACAAATCCGCTGAATTATCATTTTTACGAACTTTTTCTCCATCTTGCTTTGATGTCCATTAATTTATGATTTTGAGTTCCCGCCCTTTTCGTTTTTGTCATATTTTGATGTATAAAATACTACTTAATTCGATTTGCTATTTCTTGAGTCATCCAAGAAAATGTGTTTGTTCCTTTATTTTTGAACATGAGTGCATTTTAAGCAAGGTAATAAATTTTATAAATTTTTTTAGGACCTTAAAATTTTGTGGGAGATCCAATCCTGTATAAGTCTGTTTCTTATTAATCTAATTCTTTACATTACAACAAGACTAAATTGAATTTTTAGTTTAAATGTAAATAAATGTTACATATTTAGACAGTCTAAGTGAAAACAAGTAGTCAACTGCAGTGTAGATCGATTGTTCATATTAAATAATTTGATCTTATCGTTTTCCTACTTTGAAGTAAATACATGCTACAACATTTTTAAAGTGCAACACATTAATTATTTGACTGAACTGTTAAAAAGGTAATGATTTTCTATCTTTTACTTAAATTTTCAATGTTAGTTTTTTTTCTTTTGTTTATTCTTCAAGCTTGTGACCTCAAGGTTTGACTGCATTGCATAAAACTTAAAGGGTAAAAAAATAATTAAAACTTAAACTTAGTAAAACCTGATGCCATGATGATGTTTTTCTCTTTTTTTAAAAAAAAAATTGTAAAAGGTGTAATAATTAAGAAGATGTGTGCAATAGATAGAAACCCCATATCTGGAATCGACAGGAAAATAGATTTTTCCAGATAATAGGTACCTAAGGTAAACAAAATCGTTATTCAATAAAAAATAACAAATAGACGATAATCATTCAACAACGTATAAATCCGAGTAATTTGCCAATTACAATTTGGGCAGCCATTGTTGCAGATTTTGACCTGATTTTTAAAATCTCGATATTTTATCATCGTTTAATGTCTTGATTGCTGCATCAGCTTAAACTAGAGTGGTGCGTCATCGTGTATCTCAATTGAACTTTCGCAAATTAGTTTTGACACGGGCGTGCTGCCGATAGATTTTCCCCTCACAATAGATAATTTTTTTCCTCGCTTACACAGCATTTTTATCTTTTTTGAAAAGGCACAAACCAAAAACTACAGTTTAGAATCAATCAAATTTTTCAAGAAGCAAGCCTTGCTAGGTCAGTTGTCAAAATATATAATGTTTGTATGACCTAAGTATTAAGTTGATTGTGAAAAAATATAATTCAGTTTTTTTTTGGGAAAAAACGAAATTACTTTTTAAACAACCCAACAAATAGTCTGGACCGCAGGCTACTTTTAGAAAATCATCAGTATCCAATTTAGATTGTGTAGAAAATATTAGAAAAGATGCAATAATATATATATATGTTTAAAGTAAAAAAATATTTATTTTACATTATTTACAACAAAGATTCAACCTTTTTCTTTTTGTCGTTTGTAAAAATAAAAATCAGAAATATTGAAAAAAAAGTCTGTTAAACCAAACAGCAATAAGAAGTTTTAACATCATATGTCAAGATTTTTTTACAGCCAAAACACTTTTTAACGCTTTACGACCAGCAAGCTTTTTCCTTAATTTTTCTCGACTCTCATTTATCTTTTGAAGTTCTCTGAGTCTTAAATTGCGGATCAATTTCTCTTTCAAAAGTCTTTCTTGTTCTAAAAGCATATTTTTCTTTTTCTTCTCAAGATGTGAATCACTTATTGATGGTTTCTTAATCTTTTTCTTCAAATGTAAGTCCTTTTCTTTTTTACACATATCTTCATTTTCAATTTTCTTTTTCCTTTTAGCATTTTCTTGAGAAGGATGAGCAGCTGATGATTTTAAAGGAAGCTCCTTTTCTTTTAATTTCTCGGTTTTCTGAAATAAAAAAAGCCTTTATCAATTAATCCTTTCATATTAACTGAAAGAAAATAATTATAAATAGTTAAACAATTTCGCTAAGTGAATTATAACTTTTCATTACTTTTTTATGGAAGGATACATTGACTGTTTTTATTAATAAAGTTTATATAAAACATGGTCATAATTTTCTAAAATAGTCTAAAACCTAAAGATTTATAACAGACCTTTTGTTAGTACATTATTTACTGTCCTTTAAGCTCGACGAATATATTTTATGCCCTACTCAAACATTTTTCAATTATTAGGTTATAGCATGGTATCAGGAAGTTAAAAAATTATTAAGTTTTCCAGTGATAAATATATTAAAAAAAGTTATTTTTTAACAGTTTAAACTCAGTCTAGATTTTTTTTTTAAATCAGCGTTTATATTTTGTGATTGATTTTTAACCAGTGTTTTTTTTTGTTGCAATACTTATACAGGTTGCGTAGTCAAATTATTTAACAAAAAATAAGCACCTTTTAAGCATTCAAAAAATATTTTTAAGCAGTTAAAAAAATTATTGTAACTAAGCAGGGTTCGAAAGTTTTTGACAATTGACGGTTTCATCTGTTTTCAACGTCATGTCAAAAGAAAAAAAAAAAAACTTTTGGCACTGTTTTTGACAATTGTCAAAAATCATCAAATTTTGAATCATGCAAAACGAATGGCGTTTTCATACGCTACGTTCTGACAATACGCCGAAATAGATTGGGTTGGAGTTAATTGTGAAAACGTTGAATAGAACAATGTGAACTGTGTCTTTTTGCATAATTCAAAGCGAAAATCAACATGGTAAAGGAAAATTCTCATTTTGAAAAAGGGAAAATTAAGCACTTTTTAAAAATACCCAATGAAAAAGCACTTTTAAGGGCTTTTAAAAAACGAAAATCGAAAATAAGCACTTTTTAAAAATGTTATGCACCCTATTATACCATTTTAAGTGTTAAAATGTTATGAATATTGCAAACATTTAAAATAAAATGTAAAATTAAATCTCACAATAAACATAAAATATGATATGAAACATAAAATATTGGGCCAATATGAGACACTAACAGGACTAATCTGGAACATCATTATTTTGAATTTATCTGAATCAAGAAGCATTTCTCAAATAAGCATTATGTTTACTGTTTTAGCTGCAGCATTTTCATACTTTTTTAAATAGTGTTTAAATTCTTCAAAATGAAAATTCACTAAGCATACAAACTTTCTAAGCTTTAGATGGTAATTTATAATGAGAAAAAAAAGAAAAAAGTTATTCATCACAATAAAATTACATTTTTTGCAAGGTTTTAAACTTAAAAAAAGTATTTTATAAAATACACAGTTAATCAAATTAGAATTAATTGTGTTAATCATTTTTTGTTTCATTAAAATAGGAAGAAAACAAAAACTGTTATTATGTGTTCAATACATTTTAATATGAACAGATATAAAAAGTGCATACAGCCAGGGGTCTGTCCAGACCGAATTTACTACCATATAGCGGTACCTTCTCAAATTCAACTTAATCAAAAACGGTAGTTTCACAAAATATTTTTTCTTAAAATTTTATCTTCGTATCCCTTAAGAAACGATAAATCCATATTTTTACCATATTTTTGAGTTGATTTTTAATATAATTTTTAATTTTTCACAAATTATGTCTGAATTTTCACAAAATAGGTACCTCTCAGAAAAACCTAGACAGACCCCTGATACAGCAAATACAGATTATTGGTATAATGGATACATGATTTTTATAGAGTAAAAAAACTTGTAACTTGGAAAACATAACGTTCTTACACATTGCATGTTTTGAAAAGCTAAACCACAAGATGGAAGTTCACACTAAGATTGATTTTTCATTTGTTAATAGCTATAACAACAAACTGATATAAATTCTTATTATAAGTATAGCAGAAGTTATGAAGAATTAATCATAAAAATATATGAACATGGGTACTTTAAATTTACATTACAAAATACATTTAATTATATTGTGTATTTTAATAATCATTAGGACACATGAAATAGAGATGAGACATGCCATCTTGCTCAAATGTGTAGAAATATTACAGACTGAAATTTAAAAAAAAGTTCCGTAATGTACTTTAGATATTTAACCCTTGGCATTCCAATTGTAGTACAGTAAAACTAAAGAAATAGAGTCATCTTTATAAA
This sequence comes from Parasteatoda tepidariorum, assembly GCF_043381705.1. NCBI lineage: Eukaryota > Metazoa > Arthropoda > Arachnida > Araneae > Theridiidae > Parasteatoda > Parasteatoda tepidariorum. Next base: position 73,611,284 of record NC_092206.1, read on the forward strand.
GCAAGATTCTAAAATTTACAAGTAGAATCTATTTTAATTTTGAAAATATGGAATATTTTAAAAATAATAGTAAATATTTTCAAATCAGAACTACAGATTTGACTGTCGTCGCATGTCAATTCTTTTGTTGATATGTTCAAAAAATGTTTATATATATATACAGTCAAACCCCGCTATAGTGAACTCCCGGATATAGTGAACGAAATGTTCGGTCCCGTGCCTTGCTATACTCGGATAATGTTATTTTTTTGTGGATATAGTGAACCAAAAAAGTGAGGAAGTTGGATATAGTGAACTTTTTTCTGTCTTTGACTGATTTTTTAAAAAAATTTTTTTTAATAATTTTGAAATTTCTACTTCAAATTAAATACATATACCAATTTTCAAAATCATCTATAGAGGGGAATGTAGCGATAAGCATTTTTTCTTGTTTGCTTCTTTTATCTCACTTTCCCATCCCTAAACAAACCAAGCAGATGTTTCCAACCCAGGCAGACAATGCACCTGTAAGGTGTCACCGGGATCAATATGCATATTTTTCAGAAGGAATGAGTAATTATTCATTATTGGTCAAAGAGTTGGACACCAATATGTGTTGATAAGGCCATCATTTCAACTCTTTTTTGCTCTCAGTTCAGTTAAAATAAATCCTGCAAACAAGTGTCTCAAATTTAACTATGTCTAGCAGTAAACGTAAAATGAATTGATGATAAAATGGGCATAATCAGAAAAATTGAAAATGGATGCAATCAAGCTGATATTTGCAGGGAATATAAACTTTCCAAATCTGCAGTTTGTAACATATGGAAAAAAAAAGGCAATTAATATTTTCTGCTCATGAAAAAAATTTGGATGGTGGAAAAAAGTTGAGAAAAGCAGATCACAAGGATAATGAAAAAACATTGCTGAAGTGGTTCACCAATCGAAGAAGCCGCAATCTTCCAGTATCTGGCAAATGTCAATGAATTTGCTAAGCGATTTTATGAAACTACTTTTATGTGCTCGAATGGCAGGTTAGACAGGTTTAAAAAGCGGAATAACAGAAATTCAGGAAAAATTATCTGAGAGTCGGGAAGTGTTTCCATATCTGATGGTGAGGATCGCTCATCAGCTAAAGGTTACAAATTTTTTCGTAGGCAAGACGAAGAGTAATGAAAAATAACACATTTTTTGCTGCTACATAATATTTTACAGTCATTTATTTGAATAATGTGTAATAAAAGGGAGGAGTTAAGGAACCATTAGTTAAATTGACTGTGTAACGGATATAGTGAACTCCCGGTTATAGTGAACCGAAACTTCGGTCCCTTGAAGGTTCACTATAGCGGGGTTTGACTGTATATACACACACACACACATATATATATATATATATTTCTTTGTTAACTAAACTAACTTTTTTACCATGTGCAAATCCATAGCTAAAAATCTTCTACGAATTAATAAAGATTATTTTTCAATAAATGTTAGTAATTTCTCTATAAATCTTCAAAATTAAAATTTGACCTTTTATTAATGAAAAACTTTGGAGGTATAAAGTAACTAACAAATCAAATGCGGCTTTGTACTTCTGTAAGAATGAATTTGCTTCTTGCTCTATATGTGTTTGTGTTTTATTTTCTGTTTTTTCTTGAATTTTTATTGGTATCTATTTTTTGCTTTATCTGTTTTATTTATTTTGTATTTTTTGTTAAAATATGTTTTATTTCCTTCTCAATTTTTTTTGGTGCTGCTCTTTGGTGATACAATTGTATTGATATATTTTGCTTCGGCTACATTAATGCAATATTAGAAAGCACTCTATTTTGTGGATATAATTGTGTGAGCTGAGAAAAAAATAATATCTTTTCCTAATTTTATTTTTAAGCTTTTTTTTTAAAAAAAATTTAAGAACAATTTATTTGTTAATAATTTTTCTTCTTCTCTTTAAAAATAGTTTTCATTGTTTTCTGTGTATTTTTAACATTGTCTAGTATTGCCAAATATGCATAATTGAATTCTGAATTGAAATATGTAAACTTGCTCTTTTAAACTTGGAAATGCTATCAAGTTAACCTTGCTCTGTATACGTATCAGCATCCAGAATACAGCTCTTTTCCTTTATTTATTTCAATAACTTTTGAATTCTAGAATTGGTAGGAAGTTCAGTACCTCAGTTTTATCTCTAATAAATCTGTAAATCTGATACTTGCCTTAATTTGAAAAAGATACTTAATAACATAGAACATCTGTATAAAATAATACAAATAAAATATCTGTATAAAATAATACAATTAAATATTAATCTAAAAATACTTATGTCAGGATTTGCCTGAAACATTAATAAGTGAACTTACCTCTGCACGAAACAACAATTCTTTCAAAAGAGATTTGGCTTCATTTTCATACAGCGCTGGAGAGATTTTCTCATCCTTGATCACATCTGCAATGGAAGTGCCAGGTACTGGATTTGAAACCAAGGTATCACATTTTTGCCTGTACAAAATTAATTATTTAATTAAATATGCATAAATTACATCAAAGTATAAATCTAAGAAAACTTCAAAATTAACATTCAATTAAAAAAAAAAGAATAGAATGATTCGGACACAGTATCATCCTTACTAAAATACAGTAAGTATATTTCCACGCACTTTGCATTTTCTGTACAGGCATCACTATTAGACTTTGATAAAGCAGCCCGTTGTTTGATACATCTTTCACTAAGATAGTTGGTACGGTCAAAATCTACCTAAAATGATCATGGAATATTGTAATGTCTTAAAAACGAAGTGCATGAAATATTACTGAAAACAAGAAAATAAGTCAAAATTAAGGTAAAAGTATACAAATAAAGAAAGCCATTTAAATTTTTGTATAAAAAGATACAATTTAAATAATGTTTGCAACACAATAAACCCTAAGTTTATAATGAAGGCCTACTTAATAATTGTGTAGAATTCAAACATTATGCACAATAAGATTAATTTTGAAAAAATTATTTTTTTTATGAAAATGGATGATATTTATCTCTCTTTTTCTTTTTAAACAAATGCAAGACAAGTTTTTTGCAAGTAAAAAGAGATTGGCCAAACTTCTTCACTAGGAACTTTATACTTAACAATCCTAATATTTTTGTTCTACACAATAGCTTTATACTAACTATTTAAGACATAACTATATATTAGTTCTCTTATTAAAGTCATCGATTTCTTTAAAAAAAAAAATGAAACTATTTTTCAAATGAAACTCAAATGATGCACAATAGATCAATTTCAAATGAACTTTACAGACTAGAAACACTTATGAACGTTCCTAACTGGATGTTCATAGAAAACTTTTTCCCCGTCAGAATTATTTATTTAAAATCATTATAATTGTTTTTATTTTATTTTAAATAACAGAAATGAATAATAGAATAGAAATGAATTAATTTTATAGAAATGAATTTTATTTCAGTATACGTAGTACAAAACCCGTTATCTGGAACGGCCGGGACCATCGTTATTCCGGATAACTGATTTTTCCGGTTTTCTGAATCGCTACAAAAAGCCGTTTTTTTTTTATTGTTAAACCCAACTGAAAAAAAAAAAATTTAAATAATCTTAAAAATAAGAAAAAACGATGAAGTAATACACTAATGATTATTTCCAAGATGATGGTAAGGTAAACATCTTTAAAAAAAGAAAGAAAAATAGTAAAATCTTATGAGGAAAAAAATTATTTTTTTTAAAAATGGCGAGAAAATTTATCAAATTTCGTTCCGGTTTTTTGGTTTTTCGATTTCCGGTACATCAAATTTACATGTATTTCCTACTAACTACATTCCATTATAATTACCAAACTTGTTTTTAAAAACTCATTAATTCTTTCATACATTTCATTAGAGAAAATATATTTTCGTTAACAATACCAAATCACATTAGATATTTTAGTTTTTAAAAAAACTTTGATTTGAATTTAATGTTGCAAATTTAAAGGAAAATATATCAAAATGTTTTCATTACAATAAAAATTTGAATGCTCAGCCATTTTGGATTCTGAGGCCTATAATAAAATCAGCTATCATTGAAGCAGGTGATGCTCAATCAGTTGCGGTAATAGAAACAACTGGTATTCCCACGTATGGGGTTCCTACATTGTCACGGTGGCGTGGTTTGTGTATGTTATTGATCTCAAAAGCTATGCTGGCAGTAGCTTAGCTACAGACAGGGTCACCCCAGCCAGTCAGATTGCAGAGATCATCTGACAAAGAGAAGCAATCTGGTACTTAGTGGGACTGACCTTCATGCTATCTAGAAAAGAAACCGACACACAAGTCTCAACACGGAATGAAGTGGAGTATAATTCAAAGAAGGCTGTCTAACCAAATTCTGGGTCTGGCTCATCCTGGATTGTCAAGCGAAATAAGATAACTTGGTTGGTTACTAATGCCACTCGGTTTCACAAGCCTGCTTGGTGAAACCGAGCAAGTTTAAGGCAGAGTGACCATCTATGGCCAAGTGGATAAGCTACTGCCAGCATAGAGTGTCCATCTATGACCAAGAAATCGATTTCGCCTCAGTTGTTTATAAGGCGGACCCATTTATACATCCACAGATCATAATTTTGACCTGAATCAGAGAACGATCAAACTACAATCCAGTACCCCCCGACGTATTGATTTGTTATGGGAACATGGAGGACTTTGTGAATCGACAGAATTTCAGAGTGTACCAGTCACCAACTTCGGCCGGCGGGGTTCGAACCTACGAACTCTCGGACAAGGGCGCAGCTCCCTACCGACCAGGCACACAAGGGCATAAGGCATTACAGTAATAAGTATCTAATATAATTTGAAGTAACATAGATAAAGTGATAATACAATGTTGAATAAGTATGTCAATAATTTATTTATTATTTTTAAATTTGAGATTTTAGAATAAAAAGTTTGGTTTTACCATTGAGGTTCACTGTATATTTATCATTAAAGTTTTCACCCACGAACACAAATTTATACTATAGATAAATGGTTTACACGTAATCATACTTACTTTAATGTCAGCTGAATAAACTTTACCTTCTGTGTCTTTATAAATTAACTTCTTACCTCGTAACGAGTCTATTGCAATTGAAAATTCTACATATTCTTCATATTGTATATAAACTTCAAACAATAACTCACTGTGAAGCGAACTTTTTTTAGCAAAAGTTGTCTCATTGGAAATATTGTCTGGGGTAGGAATTTCAAGTCTTCGTATTCTACCAAAACCACCGAAGGCTTTTCGCAAAATTTTCTCACTGGGCCTTACAGATTTACTCGAACTGGCAAACCAACGAACGGGCATGTCTTGTAGATGAATAGTATCCGGTCGTTCACCGGGTTTCATTTCATTCACGCCTTTTGCATCACGGTAAAAAGCTTCCCATTCATGACGTGTTGGACCACTGCATGGAGCATGGGCAGCCCTCAGTTGCAGTTTCTCTGTAAAACCAGTTAACTTTAGGCTACTGGTAGTCCGAAGACGAGCCAGTGCTCGCTCGCAGGTGGTTTTATTCTCGAGTTCACCTTCTAATTTAATGACATTTGCAGTAATTTTAAGTGATTTCAATGACATGAATTGATCTGGTCTAATAGCAGCCTTTAATTTTTCCATAACATTCCAGCTTGAAATACTCTGACCTGGAATTTTGAGTTTAGGTAGTTGAACATTGATTTTTATCTTGGAAATGGGTTTTAAATATAAACCTAAACTACTTTCTAAGGCAACAGCCTCAGTAATGTCATTGCAAGTTTGAAGAGACATGATCAGTCAAATAATAAAGAATAAGTTTCACAGGACACAAATATCACATTATTATCCCACTAAAATTATACAGACGGAAATCTTATAATTCAATTGTACCATTTATATGAAAATAATTTCTTTTAATCTCAAAATTAAGTACTATAAAACACAGAACTTATATATACAACACAAATATTATAATTTACTTATTAAAACGGGAATGGCAAAGAACTCCACTTCAAGAAAAATAAACAAAATAGCACTAAGATGTGTTATTATAATACGACGTGTGACACTTTTTAACCATTTTAAATGGAAAATATGGGTTGCACTCTGTATTTAAGCATATAAAATTGAGAAACATTAATATTATTAATTGAAAAAACTGTTTATTCCGTTTTAATAGTACCAGTTGTATTTAAAAATCCCTTTAGGAGCTCCCTGCCTCATCGCTTTAAAATTACGCTTGTAGCTTTCATGAATTTAAGAGATGACAGGGCCCCAGAGCCGAGATGTTTTCGGAGTTCGGAAAATAAATCGTGTAAATCAATTCGGTGAATGCAGATATGATTTTATATAACCTTATATATATGTTACCGTTAAAGTATATAATGCAGTTATTTCATAGAATACCTAGTTATTCCGTGAAATAACTGATCGTGTCCGTTAAAGTGTGTAATATGTAATTAATTTGACACTTTAACTAGTTATTCTATGAAATAGCTAGGTATTCTATAAATTAACTAATGAGAGACAGTTAAAGTGTAAAATAAACAATTGATCTAAAATGAAATAACTAGGTATTCTATAAATAAACTAATGATAGACAATTAAAATGAAAAAATTTATCTAATTTATGCAGCGTATAAATGGTATTTATGGAAACGTACCAGAAAATCATTTGTTACAACAAGGATTACTAAAATGACACTATGGAATTACAAAGAACATTATTTCTACAACAAAAACATTTTTTGTTGAATAGTTCATAAATGCAGTAGGGGTGGAAGGTAAATGTATTTGTCGTGCGAGATATATGATTATGATATAGAATTTTTTACACTTTAACGGGCTGCAGATCGTTATTCTATGAAATAACTAGTTAAACCGTGAAATACAAGAAAGTTTTACACTTTAACGGATACGATCAGTTATTTCATGGAATAACTAGGTATTCCATAAAATAACGGATTTCATACTTTAACGGTAACATATATATATTATAGCCTTATGCGGATATGATTTGAATCAGTAATTTGAATCACTGATCCGAATCACTTGATTCGAATATTGATCAAACTCACATAATTCGAATAGTGATTCAAATTACTGATTCGAATCATGTGATTGAGATCAATGATTCGAATCAAGTGGTTCAGATCAGTGATTCGATACAAGTGATTCAAATAAATGATTCAAATCATGCCATTTGAATCACTGATTCTTATGAAGTGACTCGGATCACTGCTTCTAATCATGCGATTTGGATCACTATTCGAATTAAGTGATTCATATCAGTGATTCAAATCAAGTTTTTCAGATCAACAGTTCGAATCAAGTGATTCAAATCACTTATTTGAATCATATATGATTCGGATCAAGGATTTAAATTAATGAGTCCAATCATGCGATTTGGATCACTAATTCGAATCAAGTAATGCAGATCAGTGACTCGAATCAAGTGACTCAAATCACTGATTCATATCATGTGATTCGGATCAATGATTCAAATCAAGTGATTTAGATCACTGATATGAATCCAGTTTTTCAAATTACTGAGTTGAATCATATGATTCAGATCAATAATTCGAATCAAGTGATTCAGCTCATGGATTCGAATCATGCAATTCGGATCCCTATTCAACTCACCGATTCAGCTCACGGATTCAGGTCACGTGATTCAGCTCACGGATTCAAATCATGCGATTCGGATCCCTATTCAAATGATGTGATTAGGATCAATATTCGAACCAATTGATTCAGATCAAAAGGTACGAGTCAGTGACTTGATTCAAATCACTTTTCGAATCAAGTTATTCGAATCATGACATTTGGATCAATGATTCGGATCAAATGATTCAAATCACTGATTCGAATCATGTGGTTCAGATTAATGACTCGAATCAAGTGATTCAAATCACTGATTCGAATCCTGTGATTCATATCAATGATTCGAACCCTGCGATTCGGGTCACTGATTCGAATTAAGTGATACAGATCAGAGACTCAAATGAAGTACTTCAAATTACTGATTCGAATCATGTTATTCAGATCAATGATTCAAATCAATGATTCGAATAATGTGATTTGGATCACTAATTCGAATTAAGTGATGCAGATCAGGGATACGAATGCAGTGATTGAAATCACTGATTCGAATCATGTGATTCTGATCAATAATTCGAATCAAGTAATTCAAATCACTGATTCGAATCATGCGATTTGGACCACTATTTGAATCATGTGATTTGGATCAATATTCGAATCAAGTGATTCAGATCACTAATTCAAATCTGATTTGAATTGCTTGTTGAATCAAGTGAATCAACTTAATTGCGAGTCGCATGATTTCTTTTATTGGAAAATATTAAATCCTTAATAATGGATGCTTAAGAATCTATTTAAGTTTTACAAGAAACTTTTAACTTTTAACAAAGCATCACTGTGAACCCAAACTAACTGTTTAAGAAACAATTATTGATTATAATTTAAATCTTTTTCGATTAAAAAAAAAACTGATTCTGATCAAATGATTGTGATTGATTCGAATCAACTAATTTGAATATATTCAGTGATTCGAATCAGTACCCAAATCTAATTGATACCTTTCAGATGGAAGTCTTTTTCTCTATTTGAAGAGAAAGAACGTCAACAATTCTCATCCCTATATTCATGTACAACGATGCACCTGCATACTATCTAGTATGCTGTTGCGTTATAGCAGTGTTTCCCAACCCTCGGTTCACCCATTTCATTGAAACTAAATTTAAATTCCTAGGTTTATACCCCAAATTAAAAATGTCTGTATTCCATTCAAGTTTTATTAATTTTTTTAAAAAAAGGGCCCCCCGAATGTAGTGACATAAATTTTTTAATGTTTGTAATGTATCATTGTCCCAGATTACCCCCAAATAAAATCGTCTCATTGCGAAGAAACAAGCTCAGGGCTCTCATTGATTTAACGTTCTAGTATAAGTTAAAATGTTGAATAATTTTATATTTATTTTTTCGTGTAACTGTATTCTATTTTGAAGGCATGTTTAAATACAATTAAATTAAAATTAATAAATCAAAATAATCTGAAATATAAACAATCAACGCCCCCCCCCCAGAGGGCCGAGGTATAAAATTATCAAACGTTGACAGGTCAGCGGCGATTAAAAGGTTGGGGAACACGGCGTTATAGTATGCGTGGAAAAGAATTATGGGTGAAACTAGATTGAGACTAAATTGAGACTCGACAAAAACTGGAGGCAGATGCTCGGCAAAATATCTTTAGAAGAAGAAAAAAAAATAGGTGAATAATAGATAATAATATTAACTTATTAAATTAAGTAATATATATTTTGTCTAAAGTAAGAACTCCCCTAGCCATTCGTCTAGACCCGTGGTGATGACTATGGTAACGAGGTATAACTATTTCAAGTAAGGGTGTGGGGGCATTGTTTGGGGCATGTTTTGGCTCGGGTCGGCGAGCGAAAGGGAATCTCTTTCTTCGGCCTATTGTGTTAGCCCTAGAGAGAAGAAAAGCTACCCTTCCTGGAATGCACCATTCTTGTTTCCATAACAGCAGAACGCCTCAAACTTTGTGACGGGGGGAGTTCTGACAGTAGACAAACTATATAAAATATTTCTTCTCGGGAACTCTGTTCCATTGAAAGATCCAAGCTTCACCTATTGTGGCGTATACCGCCTACACACCACTGTATTATAGGACATCTCTTGGTTATTTTTCGCCGCTGAGCATTAAATGCGACCGAGGGAGGCAGAAAGATCTTCCCAACTTGGAATAAATGCTTTGTTCAACCAACTTCGCCTAATTATTCTGGTTTGCCTTGGACTTTCTAAGGTGGATCTTTTTTAGTTCTCTAAGTTCATTAGTATTACGGAATCGTATGCTCTTTGACGCTTGTGGAATTACATCCATTCTAAAAGGAATCAGTTTTGTTCTGACCCGGCAGCGAGTGAGGTTGTCTGGTCTGAGATTGTTTTTGTCTTTATTTTTCTTTCTTAAATGCTGTGTAAAAATAAATAAATGGATAAAAGTTTCTTCAATAAGTTTTTAGCAATCAAACCACAGTTGCTACAAAATGTTATTAATTTTTCGCCTTTTAATAGTATGAAACGTTACACACACCGTCTTAAATAAATTTTTTTCCCCTCGAATTATTTACAGTTCGTTTTTTTCTTTTCTTTTCAGATAGACATTTATAACAGCAAATAGAAGCATGCTTATTAATATAATTATAATATCATAAATTTAGTCTATTAATGACATTAGCACACGAAACATCATAACGAGCAAAAAGACTCGAAAAAGCGATTAGGCAATGGAAGTTAAAAGATATTGGAATGTGAACAGTATCTTGTTTGTTAAAATTGGGAACAATATGGCTTTCTTATACGATTATCGAGAAATTGTTTTATTAGTATTGGTTTAAAGTTTTATTGCATAAAATTAAGGTTTTTAAATTTTCAGACAAATAAATAAAAACGTGTTCTATCTCACGTCAGTACTGTGGTCGGTGCAAGACGGATGCGGATTCGTATCGAACAGCCATCGCTGAGTTTCGAACCCAGTTCACCTCATTGGAAGGCGAACGATCTATCTTCTGAGCCAACTCGGCTCACCTAAGTTTTATAGTAAAAATTTGCCATATAAAAATATTACACTATATCCCTAAGGATTTTGTCTAAAAATTTGCCATATAAGTATGGCAAAATTTTGTTATGCATATATGGCAAAAAATAAGGTGAAATTTTACCATAGGCAAAACCCCACAGGGATATCCTATGGTATTTTTTCATGGCAATCCTATGGCAATTTTTTCTAGTGGACTAGAAGGAATATTAATCAGAAAACATAAGAAATACTTCCCCAAGGCAAATAGAAAAATTTCGTCTTCGTGAATTCTAAAGACTTACGTACAATTAATTATATAATAATAACAAAAAATAAAATAAAATAGATAGTAATAAAATCAAATAGTACTAATTTTTAAAATTCGGCGTTTTTGAGGTTATGTTTAATTTATTGAATAATTTGTTTGATCAATTATTATATTAATAAATAAATTTTTAACAAATTATATTTTGATTCACAAATTTGAAAATTAAATTTCAGCTAAGACAAAAATTTAATTTTATTGATGTGCAAATGAATATCATGTATCATTCGTAACAGTTCATGAATATTCACTAAAAATCTTGTTGTATTAAGATGTTTATGTATGTACGCGGGAGCGTGTGAAATTTAGATATCCAGCTCTTTTCTTATAATGAATTTCTCACAAATTTTAATGATTTGTTCAATTTTTTTAAGGAAATTTATTTCTGATTCTCCAGTGCAACTCTTAAGCGAATATAAGCCGGAGTTGGAGTTGAACTCTCCTAAAAGTCCAGAGTCGGAGTTGAACATTTCAACTACTGACTGACTGACTCCACAGCTTTAGTTTTGACGGTTTATTAGAGTTCTGTATGAAGCATTACAGTATGAAATATTATGTTTTTATCATTATACGTAAAATCTAGGAGGAGTGGAAAATACCCCCAACGCATAATTGTTACAAGGGATCAAAACCAGGTTTATCCCTTGACCTCCCGTGTGACAAACGTACCCGGGCTGTTCTATCAAGGCTTGCTAGCGGTCACATCAAGTGCCTCACTTTCAACGAGGGCAGGAAAACCTTCGTCACCTGTACCAAGTGCCAAATTCATCAGATTTTTCTTGAGCACCTCTTGGATTGCATGAAACTCTCTAAGGAGGATCTCTTTAGCAATCCTCTCCTAGTCTTCGACTTCATTTCAGTTAACGAACTCGTGGATCTTGTCTGGCTCCTTCAGACAGTGAGGATAAGCAACAACAAAAACTATTATATGTCAGCGATGCCAACTTGCTTCTCTGAATTTTCTAATGGTAGCAAAATTTATGTTTTAATCTATCGTATCTTTCAAATTAGTTTTTAATAATAATAGTATTAAAATTGTAATTAATAATGAAATTGTAATTATTAATGAAATTGTAATTAATAATGAAATTGTAATTAATAATGAAATGATAATTAATAATGAAATTGTAATTAATATAAAAATTTTAATAAATAATTGGATACATATAAATTACGTCATCGTAGGCAAATCGTGGCATTTGTCAATTAAGAAACCATTCATGTTCGACACACACATGTGACGTGGCTTCAGGTATCCGATTAAATCTGATTTAAATCACACGGTTAGACATAATCACTTCATTTCTTCTCGAGTTGCCAGTACCCAGTTAAAAGTTATTTTGCACACCACAACAAATAAATTATCCAAATGTTCATAAATAAAGCCACTTTGGTTCGTAATTTTGAGCTGAATTTCTAAAAGTGTGGTCAACTTTAATCAGTATTTTGAAAGTTCTGGTTTTGATTTTCTGCCATTTTATGTAATATTACTTTATAGAAAACAGAGTAGTTGGCATATCTGCTTCAGAAAAAATTAATTATAAAATAAAATAAAAATTACAAGCATAAATTTTCAAGTATCTGGAAACTAAGAAAATTTTATGAGTGATTTGTCGTTAGTGGTTCCTTTAAAAATGTTGGATGTACTTAATAGTGTCTTCTTGTGTGTCTATAAATGAAATTTTTTGCAAAAATGATTGAATAAAAAATGAAATTTTCGTAAAATAAAATAGAAGCTTTATTTTCTCTACAACCAACTGTATCCATTGAAGTAGAAATTCGCCTGAAAGCTCGGTTTAGCATGAATGAAGGAGCTCTGTCTGGTTGCTATAGTGATCATCATCTCTTTATTCAGGCGTGGGCGTACTTGGTACAAAAATACCTTTTTCGAAGTCCAGGACAGATGCACTTAGTTAAGTCGAGAATTCTGTCTTAAAATCGAATGTAAAAAAATAACAATTATGAGAAAAAAATGAAAGGGAAGAATATGGATCGATATTCTTTGAAAGGAATTGATATAACTCTTTTAAGTCATATAAAAATGAAACTTTGGCATTTCAATACATTATTTTCTGTCAGTAGTATGAAATTTTCTGTTCGATAAATTAAGGGAAAAATTTTGTGTTTTAATAAATAAATAAATAGAATAAAATAATGAAATAATTTCATATCCAAGCGTAGATTTTATTGTATTAAACATTTTGATTAACCTGTGAGTCGATGTTCCCATGAGCTTTTTCTTAAAAGATAAATGTTAAGTTTCTTAGTTCATTATTAAAAATTATCTGAAAGAAGCATAACAATTCGGCTCACAATGGTCCAGTTCACTATAATATAAGATTCTGGAATTGGGATACTACCATATTTTAAAATTAGGGAATTAGTAGAAGTTTAGAAAATATCAGAAAAGCTTACGTATATATACATCACTACAGAATGTTGAGTTTTTGCAACAGTTGTAGTCTAGTGTGAGCTTTATTATGTTGATTTAAAATAATTGCACCTTCACTTTAAAATTTATTTAATTGTTTGTGTTTAAAATAGTCTTTCTAAACGATACTAAAGTCCGACCGATTCTGAATATCCTTTTATAATGGTTCGATAATGGCTATAATGGTTCGATGATGTTTAAACTTAAATAAATTTTAACCAATAGTAATTTTTTTGACAGGGATTTATCCTTAGAAGAGGACATTAAGCACTAACGGGTACATTCTTAACTGAATCTTATCAATGTATTATAATTATGCACAGTCAGCAGGAAAGAAAAAACGGATAACCTTTTTATAACTTTTGAACGGTTTGACGGATTTTCATTCTGTAAAGTGCTTTGGTGTTATCCCCCCAAAACTCTCTTATATGTATAACAGTTACAGGGTTCATATGCACCTGAAAAAAATTAAAAAATGGTAGTAAAATGAATATAATTTTGATTAATATTAATATGATTGTAGCTATCATAATATTTTCTTTTCCTTAAGTAAATATATATAGATCCAAAGGTGGCGGATATGAAATTTTAATTCACCAGTTGAAGCTGTTACGAAATTTTCAGCTTCCTAATTACAAAGTTGATACCTACTATTTGTTTTTTTAAGATGCTTACAAGCCCTGCAGTTAACTCTAACCGTGGCAGAAAAGGCTTATTTTGACCCAAAAAATGAATTTTTTCTTTCGAAACATTCCTTTTCCTCCGCATAATTCGTATTTATCATCCTCTATATAGAGACAATAGACAAAATTTTAAAAGCTGGCTTTTATAGCGCATTAGCTGTAACGGTGAAACTTGTCCTATAATGTTATTTTAATGCGTCACGTTTCTCTTCATACCTTTTGAATGATTGGTTCAACTACAATAATTCTATTTTTTTTTTCACTAAAAGTTATAAGTCCTCAACTTGAAAGAAAAATATGCAAATGTAATGGGGAATTTAGACTAATTAAATAATTTCATTAACTAATTTATTAATGATGGGAAAAAAATTACACAAGTAAGATATGGAAATTTTTTATATGTTTAGAAGTTTCAGATTTTTTGAAACCAAAATCAGAATTTTCACGTATTTTGATTTAAAAAGAAAGGTGTTTAAAATTGATGGAAAGAATTATAGAATGGTATTAGAATGACACCCCGTTTTTCGATTGCATTGCCAAGTTGCAATACTTAATATTATACGTCATACCAGTTAACTTATAGATAAAAGAGTTAATCCTTTCTTTAATCATTTTTACATATATCTTTCTTTTCTTTCTTTATTTATAGAAAATTGGGCACCTGGGCCGCGCAGAAGGCCCATATCCCATACATTATGAAAAAGAATAAAAGGTTAAAATAAAAGACAGTTTGAGTTCAGCAGTTTATGGGGGGGGGGGCTGTTACTGGGAGACAAGAACCTTGCTTGTATAACTGAAAGAAAATGAAAATAATAAGAGCAACTTGGTGTAGTTTTTTTTTCATATAAAATTAAGAAATGCCCATATTTTTAAAAATTTTGTACTTAGAAAACTGGTAGATTGTCATCTTTTTTAATTTAATATTTCCCCTTTTATTTGTGTGTTTTAGAATATACTTCCATTCCAACCCTCTTCATTAGTAATCTAGTAACAGATTCATTAAAGCTTTAATTTCCAATAGTAGTTCTACTGCTTTTTAAATTTTACAAGATTACGTTTTACAAACATAGATTTGGTTGAAAAATTTTACTATAAAATTCTAGATAATTTGTAATCAGCTGTAAAAATATTTTGAATTGAATGCTAACGAAATGAGAATGGTATGTGAAATTACACTCCATTTTTAATTACATCGCCAAATCGCAATACTTCATTTACACATATTGAGCCGTGGTGGCTCAGGGGATAGAGAGTTCGCCTTCCAAGCTGCAGAACCGGGTTCGGATCCCAGCGATGGCTAGTCGATACGAATTCCTCACCCGACTCGCACCGACCACAGTGCTGACATAAAATATCCTCAGTGGTAGACGAATCACGAGTTAGAGTCCCCTTCCTGTCAGGCTAACCGTGGTAGGTTTTCGTGGTTTTCCTCTCCATGTAACGCAAATGCGGGTTAGTTCCATGAATAAGTTCTCCACGAAGGCAAATTTCTCCCAATACTTGATCCATGAGTTCCCTTGTCTTCTGGATTGGATTTAAAATTACAAGGCTACGGAGTTGAACATTAGTAGTCGTAAACCCAAAATCGGGTCGGCTGATCAATGACGGTTATAAAATGAAATACTTCATATTAAACTTTATATGATTTAACCTATAAATGAAAGAGCTAATCCTTTCTTTAATCATTTATGCCTGGCAAATTAAGAAACGCCCATNCTACTTTATCTTGGAAAAGAAGCAGTTTTATATATATGCCAGAATTATAAAAGAAATCTTTATAGTTACAGATATTTCATTTTTTTCGAAAAAAATGCTGGAATGAAATGTTTTACGTACCAGGTTTTTCTCTTTTCCGTCTTGCTATATAAGGGCTTTCACCCATGTTCCAACCGTCTTCATTATCGATCTAGTAACAGATTCATTAAAACGTCCCCCCCCCCCTGCAATATTGTTACTGCGCTTAAATTTAACAAAACTCCGCTTTACGAATGAAGATAAGGTAGTAAATTTTAAGGGCGAAACAATTGAAATTTTTTCTTTAAAATTCTGGGTAATCTGATTTAATATTTTGAATTAACCCCTTGGAGACGGGTGATTCAGAAAAGCATTTGTACAAAATCAGAATCAAGTTGTAATTAAATAAAAAACGATAACTTAAATGTAGTCGCTGCTAATTTGACAGACTTACTTTGCTTTTACTTTAATTATTGTTAGTTTAATCATATATACTAGTGGGCTGCGCCCCCTGCTCGCTAACGCTCGCCAACCCCCGAAAATTGCCACGCAATCTTATATGTTTTAACCCTTTGTCGCAGAATTTCGATAAAACATATTTTCCATACTTTTTTCCTTATTTTGAATGAAATAATGTCAAAATAAGTAAAAAAATATTATATTTAGCATTCTAATAATTTATGGTTATGAAATATAGCATGAAACACAGGTTGTCTTTTTCTGCCTTTAATCAATTATTGATACATTCTTGAATATGAATGGAAAAAAATTCAAACCACTGTTTTTGGATTTTATACTTTAGTACTATATAATTCCGATAATCTGACAGTTTTTTCAGTAATTATTGGACTGTATTTTATAATTAAAAAGTATCGAAATATATTTTTGCTTGTAATCAGAGCGTCAAGAAATCTATAACAGGGGCACCGGTGTCCAACTTGTATCAAAGGGTTAAAGTATAGGTCGATATAACTTATAAACATTCTCCGACTATCAATTAAAAACGCTCAAGTAAAAAACGCTGAATTAAAAACACTCAAAATTAAAAGATATATCATAATACTTTCCCCCCTTGAATTTAGAGTTTTTAAATAATAAAATAATTGTTATAAAACAAGAAAAGTGAGAATAAATTCACTCGATATTCTTTGGGAAAAAAATGTGAAGGCGTTTCAAGCTTTGTTTTCAAATTATAATGAAATATTTATTACCGTAGTTAATTTTTAATACGTCATTAGTGTAATACGTTTTATTAGTATTCTAAATTTAAAAAAAATTTTGTTATCTATAATACATTTTATGTTCTTCCTAAAATCGTTTTACTCATGAATCTAATGGCTGAGTTAATGTATTATTTGAAATATGGCGTGTTACAGTGATAGCCAAAAGTAGGTGACTGTGATATTAAAAAACGAATTTTAAAAGACCATTTCTAGTTTTAAAAAAACAAACAAAAGTGAATTAAAAATTTTGAAAACATGAAATCAATAAAGCGAAGCTATATTTAGCTTTTCATGAATTCCTCCCGATAGTTTCAAAATATTTGAATGAAATAAACCGTCGCGTAGATCAGAAACATGAATGGATTCGGATCAATCACATTCTATAAACGGAGGATGAAGATAAAATGGGTGATGGGGAGTTCTGAGAAAAGGCTCCGGTTGCTATGGCAATCATCTTCTAGGGCATGCGCAGACAGTAGTAAACACACTGCCTCTAAAGGTATTCTCGAACAATTGGATTATGTTCTAAAAATGAGGTAGGGACTAAAATAGACCTCGTTTTATAACGAGAATGAACGTCGTGGACACTCCATCGGACACCAGAGCGATTAAAGAAGATTTCCACCTCGAAAAGTTTAACAGTTTTTACCTCAAAGACCTCCAATATTTAAATCTATGTGGCTTACCATTGACTCGACATGTACTTCTCGATGACGATGTCGAAAGCTCGTTGGCGTACTTGAATCTAAATGGCTTTCTGGCCAAATTGATTCTGTCGCCAAATTTTCGGGCTTATTTTGATGTCTTCATGGAACTGAAATTGGGAGACTGTTTCGATCAGTATCAGGAAGTAGTAAATCGCAGGTATCAAGAATGCCAGGAGCCGAGAATTTTGGAGGTTTACATTGAGACATGTGTGCGGTTTTCCCGTTGTGAGACGAGGTCTCAACGGAAAGTGGTATTCGATCGAGTTTTGGACAATTTGTTCGAAGCTAACAGTGATGATGTTAGTCCTTTGGAGAGTATGATAAATGTGATTAAGAAGAAGGACTGCTCTCTAAGAGAGATATCATTTATAAGCATGAGCCCATTTAAATTAAACTATTTTTTTCAACAATTGAAAAAGTGCTATGCTGATTATCTGACAAAAGATGATTGTCTCAGCTGTCCTTTGCAGGTATTGTTGAGTCATGATCTTTGGGGACCAGTACACAAATGTTTTGCGGAACCATCAGCTTCAAATCTAGCAGTAGCCTTGAATCACGGGTTCGAACTGAAAATCACGAAGCCACAATTACAATGGTATCTTAAAAACATACTAACCAGCAAAAGAAATCCAATATATGATGAGAATTTCTATTTTTGGTGAGTAAAAAAAAATTATCTGTAAAGAAGTAATAGGTAACATTTCTTGATTTTAGAAATTTAATTATATTAATTTATTATGTTAAGGATTTAATATGTTAAAATTTAAAGTTAAATGGATAATATGTTAAGTGAAATTTTGGAAAGATCGTGACAGTGAGTTTTGAAAAGCCTAACTTCAAAATTTGGAGGATGATTGGCTGGAAACACTATTTAACTAAGTTTTTTTTTAAAGGGAAGTTTATTTTCAAAGATATTGTAAACAGCTCATTAAGTTTCTATTTATTCAAAAACTTGTGGTCTTTACTCATTCACATTTATCTATTTTATTTACCTTTTACCTGCCAAACTCTTGTCTAACAGTAATTACTAAATTACCTACATTGAAAAAAGTGGTAACAAGTTTGCATTTATATTAGATGGAAATTTTCTGCAGTAAGTAACCAATTCAGTTAAAAACATAAAAATTTGATTTCAGGACACGATATATATCACAAGATAAGTAATTTTATATTGTTATTATATTCTGGTTGATAGGTATATTTAGCTTCTCCAACTGTAATAAAAGTTTTGAGTATTTAACATTTTAAAAAAGAAACTCATACCTGCCAACTTTTACAAAAACTTTTTTAAAAAAATGAAGCATACATATGAATATGTAATTCTGCAGTGGTAGTTCGCATAAGCTTTTTCAAAATACAGTGTATGTTTCTATCTAAAATTGCAATTCAAATTCCATTTTGCTACCACTTGGGAAAATCATCCTCGGAAAGATTAAAAGTGGGCAGGTATGCATGTTCCAAAAATAGAGAATTGACGTTTAAATGGTTAATGAGAATCAAACCGAAAAAGGGGTAAAACTGGTTCATTTCATTTCTAACTTAATTTCGTGGAGGAATAAATGCCCATGATTACCAAGACGTACTGTCAATTACTACCCATAACCGAAAAAGCATTCCAGTATATACGTTTTAACTTTTAATAAGAATTGGTAGCTAAGTCTCTTTATTTCTCCCGAAAATAAGTTACAGATTGAACAGTTTTACGACCAGTTTTTTCTCTTTTCCGGGTAACAAACAGCCCTGATTAATATAAAGAAATTTCTTCTCAAAAAATAATAGGAATAGATAATTTCTAATTAAAAATAGTAGAAGCCTAATAGTGTGAGCTTTTAATTCAGCATTTAAAAAAAGGGGTAAGTGATAAAATTTAAGCTATAAATATATGTATTTTAAATTATTGATACTCGTGATAAAATATTCATTATTTTACTTCTTTTAAAACTACTTTTTTCCTCTTCTATTAGCTTTCTCGTTTTCCAAATACGTAGCAGCATTGGAAAAAACAAAATATAATGATAATTCTATTATTATTACTCTGATTAGATTTGAACTAGAATTCTTGTTTCCGAACAAAATTTGATTTCGTTACTATTACTATTATTAACCCTTTGCACTCCCAGTACTTTTAACACGCTGAATGCCACCCTAATTTTACATGGCTTGCCCATCTGGCCAAACGGTAAAGAACTACGAACTAAATTTGCAAATATTAGACAGATTTTCCTAGTCCTAGTGTTTCGATTTTATTGGGCACCTGGGCCGTGAAGCGGCCCCTATCCCATTCATCTGGAATTTTAGAACAGTTTTGGTTGAGCAATGAGGTAAGCAGGCAATGATTAGACAGATTTTTTTATTTTTTATTATTAATCCAAAACAGGGTGCCTGGGCCGCGCAGCGGCCCCTAACCCATCCATCATGAAGTATTTACAAGTTGAATTAAAAACATTTTGAATTATGCAGCATTAAGGTAGCAGAACAGAAGATCAAGCAAATTTGCTTGATAAATTAAACATGAATTGATATTTAATATGAGTCATGATTTATAAAATAATCAGAAATTTTCATGAATATAAAAAGCACAATTGATATTGAAGTATTGAATGGGATTAAATTTGATGCAGTTAGACAGATTTTGCTAGTTTTTTTTAAAAGGTTTAGCATGACATATCTGAAAAAAAGTGGTGACTTATATAAGCCTAAGAATTGTTTAGAAATCGAGGTACATAAAAATCTAGTAAATTGAATTTATTTAACCAAGAATCACTATTAATAAACTACCACTTGAAAATATTTATTCGCTGTCCGGAGAAAGTTGGCATCTCTGTGTACATAAATAAAACTATTTTTGTGTGTTCTATATTGCATTAATTTCTTCAAACCATTTTAGTAACGATAATAATATTTAAAAAAATTAAAAATTTACTCGAATTTAATGTTTTGAATAATCTTGGCTTCGCTGGTCACCCCCGTGGCGCGGCGACTAAACGGTCACCGGTGACCTCCATGGCATTCAACGTGCTAAATGCTGTTTGATCTAATATCAGCACTATAGCATTTAAATTTCACAATATACTAATGTTATACAATTTTAAAATTCTTAGTCCTAGTCCAGGTATTTTGATTTTATTGTNAGTTCAACAGTCACTGGAGTTGCTTTTATGAATGTTTCAAGCTCTTTGCTTGAATAACTAAAAAGGAATCAAAAATAAATTGAGCAGCTTGCTCTATACTGTGTTTGTTTGATTTTGGAGTTGTTCAGAATTGTATCAGCATGAGTTAACGTTATTTTCAGAAAGGTTGATGAAATTATTTGTTTTGATAGTTATGATATGAGGCGTCGGAGGTGAAATGTGCAGCTATTGGTCTGTAGTTTTTATCTTTGATATAATTTTCAAATTTAAAGATTTCATTAAAATTTGCTGTTTTACATTCTATGGCTTTATTTAAAATTCTTAAAATAATGCTGTTACTAATTATTTAGGTATAATTAATTTTAAAGTGGTGCCTCCGTGGGGATATAGGAGCACAAAGGGTTAATAAGTGAGAATGCTCGTTTCCTAACTAGATATTTTCTTTTATTAAACAAAACGTCACAGTTTTACAATGGAAATGTTTAAACAGTAAAAACTTTTTTAACTATATCAACTCAAAACGAGCCGAAAAAACTTTCGTAAGATAAAGTTTTTGTCTAGTCGGAAGGAAATTAAAATGTTACAGCGTAATGTCAAAAAATAAAAGTGTTACTAAAAATATGTTGAAGGTTTGTTCAATACTCAAGGTTTAACTTTCAATTTATTTTAAACATATTATGGATTGTTGCCGTATATCTAAATGTATATAATTTAGGTTATAAATGTGTTAGAGTAGCTTCGAAATCCTGTGTTCCTTACAATGATAGACAAATAAATCAACACTCCCCTGGACTCCCAAAGGTCTTAATGTTTAAACTGGTAGTAAAATTTATAATATAAACTACATTCCTTGTTTTCAAGTATCGATCATTAAACTTTTCTGATTGCAGCAAAGGTTTGTAAATTTATTGAACATATACAGACCGGCCAGTCAACTACTATGCTTTTTGCAAAATATTTAATAGAGTGATAGACAATCAAAAACTAAAGCTTCCGGAATTTTGGTTCATCTTGCGAAAAATTTATTAGTCTCACCATAAGTGACCTGGAACAAAATGGTTCTTCATATGTACTTTTAAATCATTCATATGTAGTGTAGCGGAAAATAACTTTAAATCAAATTCACTAAACAATGAATTATAGATTAAAACATAAACTTTGCTACCATAAGATGAAATTTTCCCACAAAGCGCAAAAAGTTGACAGCTCAATATAGAATTCTGATGCGTGCTAGATGAATATTATCTAATTTGAAGTTGTTGCGAAATGAGGAAAACCTTAAAATACTTTGAAGAGTAGTTTGTTACCACTAGAATATTTTTGTCGAACATCAAGAAGCCATGACGCTAAAACTTTCTTCTTTCGGATTCTTTTTCATTATGGGATACTGCGACCCTATGAAACCCGGGCATAGGAGACGTTTAAAGCTTATTCCTAAAGTAAAGCAGCATTTAATTTTCGAATTTGGAAGCATGACTTATATGATAGTTGCCTTGTTAATTTATGAATTGTTCCTTTTCGTTTTTTTTTAGTTTGAAAAGCAGATTCATATGGCTGAATTCTTTAAATTAACTAATAAAATTTAACACTTTATATTAATACTGAAACAATTTTGATTTTGCTGTTACAATAATTGCCCCGATCGACAATTTTGATTTTGCAATAACAATAATTACGCCCGATAATTCGAAACTAAAAATGTTTTATTTATACCTTTTATCCAGAAGAAATTAAGAACTTGTAGCTACTACAATTTGCTATGTGTTATCATCATCATCAAATTTTATCTGGGCGACTGAGGCCGTTAGCGGCCCTTTTCCCATCCGTCTTGAAATGTTGTCTTTAAGGTGGCTCTTTCTGGTAATTGGAATGCAAATTGGAGTGAAAGGGAAATTAAATATTTTGGATAAGATTACGCCACTACAATAGTAAGCTGCCATCGGCCTGAGATTTATGTCTTCTCTTAAGTTTTCAAAATTAAATAATGAAACTTCACGTGTTAATATATATGCTAAACTCAACCAAAAAAGTGGTAGTCAAGAATCGCTTATTTTTTGTGAATAAAATAAAGAATTGAAAAATCTTCATAAATAATTAATTATTTGCTACAATACCAGTAGCCAAATGACGAATTAGTGTCATTTAGCTACTAAGATACATTGCTTTTTAGATTGACGGGAGTATGAATAGAATAAGTTTTAGTAAGTTTTTCTTAAAACTAAATTTTTTTACTCACAGACAAGATAACTTCATAAATTTTTAACAAATTTACCTAGAAGTAAGTGTTACTAATGTTGATTCCGTAGCACGTAAACTTGAATATAACACATGAATAATTTAAGATCTAATAACCGGTACTGCTGTCATGCACACTGCTAGGATGCTGCTATCAACATACTTGCCATCTTATCTTCTTTTTCGAGAAGATTTTCTCAAGAGGTAGTGAGGAGAAAATCAAATTACAATTGTAGAACAGTCAAATTTTGGAACAACTTACCTATACCATCGCATGTTTCTCAGGCATTTTTTATTTGCTGCCTCTGTTTATGATGACCAAATTCATTTAAAATTAAATATATAAATTCAAGATATAAATGAAAAGCCTACATTTTGCTACCGCTTAAAAAATAAATAATATTATGAATTCATGAATGATGGAAACTCTGTGTTACAACCTCATCAAAGCACCACAAAGATCTAGCTGTCTTAGGTGCACAGATGTTTTATACAGTTTAAGTTTAAGGCAACTCTGTGCTTCTTAAAAAACTTTCTCAAGAAGCTTTCACGTTCGAAACCTATGGGTGGTGTCGCTTGCTGGTTCCCAATTAAAGATTAGAAAACTGATAAAACATGATAAGAAACGAAGCCTTATAACTGTAACGTTAACACGACCTCTTGTTTATACACAGGCAACTGATTTTAGCAATTTTCTTCTCGAATTTCAGGTATAGTGCTGCTTTCAGGAGAACTCCTCCAGACAACAGTCTCGTGACGTAGCGAGTACCATGGTTACGAGGAAAAGTCACTTCGAATAGGGGTGTGGGGTGAATAGTTTTGTCTTGATTTTTGCATAAGGTCAGCGTGAATAAACTAATCGACACTTTCATTCCTCCAATGCACCCCCCATTAGAAATGCGCTCTCGCTTGTTACCATAGCAGCAGACAGCCCCAGACTTTTAGTCTGGAGCAATTCTGAAAATAAACTCCGAATCAAATTCACCACATCTCCACGAGGGTTGCTATTTATATTTCTGGCCTTGGCAACAATAAGTGTTGCTAGGCGACCGCAGACGATTTTAATCGAAAGTTTGATATTTTTAAACATAAATTCAGCAGACGATTTACCATTATAGCTTCATTTGTGTTGTTGACAGTAAATTGAAAAGTTCTTCTCTTTCAAAAAATGGAATTGAATCGTGAACATTTTCGTGCCATTATTTTTCATAACTTTCGACGTGGATTGTCAAGACAAGAGTGCTTCGATGAACTTAATTCTTTATTCAGCGATAAAGCGCCATCCTACAGCACTGTAAAAAATTGGTATAACGAATTTAATCGTGGTCGATGTTCGATCCAGGACGAATCCCGTGCAGGTCGTCCAAAATCCGTTGTTGTGCCAGAAAAGATCGATGCTGTGCGTGAACTGATAAAGCAAGATCGTCATGTGACATACCGTGAGATAGAGGCGTCTTTGGACATTAGTATGACTAGCATCAATAAAATATTGCATGAACATTTGAGCGTAAAAAAAATTTGTTCGCGTTGGATCCCGCATAATCTGACAAACGCTCAAAAAAAGGCTCGTGTCGATTGGTGCAAGGAAATGTTGGAAAAATACGTTCAAGGTACATCAAAGGCTGTGTATAACATCTACACAGGTGACGAATCATGGATCTATGCATATGAGCCGGAAACAAAACAGCAATCAACTGTATGGGTCTTCCAAGACGAGGCAAAACCAACAAAAGTTGTTCGAGGAAGAAGCACATCGAAACAAATGATTGCCTGTTTCTTCGGCATTAACGGTCATGTGGCAACAGTGGCGTTAGAGCAACGCAGGACGGTCAATTCTGAATGGTACACGACCATTTGTTTGCCAGAAGTCATCGGAGAAATTCGAAAAAAGCAGAAGAACAGGCGAATCATTCTTCATCATGACAATGCGAGCTCTCACACATCGACTCAAACAAAGGCATTTCTGACGGAGCGAAAGATCGAACTGATGGGTCATCCGCCGTACAGCCCTGATTTGGCACCCAATGACTTCTTCTTATTCCCACACATCAAAAATAAATTACGTGGACAACGATTTTCGACCCCCGAAGAAGCGGTTGATGCATTCAAAACGCATGTTTTGGAGTTACCTCAATCGGACTGGAAAAAGTGCTTTGAAAATTAATTCAAACGCATGCAAAAGTGTATTGATCATCACGGAGAATATTTTGAGAAACAATAAAACCAATTTCGATCCTACATATTTGTTTTTTCATTATTAGGCCAGAAATATAAATAGCAACCCTCGTAGAACAGCGGTTCCCAATTTTTTACTTCTACGGAACTCTCAATTTTCGAGCATCTTTTGGCAGAACCCTAAATATATAAATAAAATTCATCAGCAGTTGGTATCATACTAACCAAAGAAAAACTATTTATTATTTTGATAATGTTTAATGTGAAGATTGAAATTTTTCTCGATGATCCTTTTATCAATAAAACTTTTAAAGTAATAGGTTTTATGTCAAACAGTTGAATTCACAAGCTAGAAATAGTATCTAGTTTAGTTCTGAATTTGTTTTTGGTGTATAAATTAGCTGAAAACTAATAAAATAAGCTGAATTATAGTTTAAGAAAACGAACTTTTATGAAAGTTAAGGATATCTCTTAACTTTAGCTATCAGAGAAAAATAATTCGTTATTCTAGAATTTGGTCATTTTATTTTGAATTGAAAAGTTCGTCGAGAATTTCTGTTGCAATTTTTATAAATTTTGCTATTTCTTTTTTTACTGACATTTTATTGAAATACTATAGTTTTATAAAAATAATCAACATAGCAAATAAAGTATGGTTTGTTCTTTGGATACAAATGTAGTAACAGGTCTCAAAAATCATTACCCAATCAAAAAAATTTAAACTTTCGGAACCCCTGTGACCCTTCCACAGAACCCTAAGGTTCCTCGGAACACCTTTAAGGAGCCGCTGCTCTAGAACTATTCATAGAAACAAAAATTTCTTCCATACAATTATAAAACACGTTTAATTTATCCAGTTATAAATGTACAAGAATGAATTTTTATACTTATTTATTATTTGATATAATGATGACTGAATAATTTTTGAAACTTTGGGTAAGCAAATTCTTACACCATTTTAAATAAGCAATTTTTTATGAAAATGTGCAATGTATGTTTTATAAGTCCCAAACTTGAACGATATTGATTAAATAATTTCTGATATTGATTTATAAAATCATATTTTTCAACGATTTAATTTTTTTACCTAAATTATATAAATGACGTTGTTTTCTTCTTTTTGACATGGAAACTGACCTAAGTTGGTTTTGTGCTTGTTTTGATCTCAGTGTGGTGCTGGTAGAAATGACATGTCTTTTTTTTCCTATTACAAACATCAATTATCTTCGATAGGTATTGAGTACTGGTGTAAAATTTCAAACAGTTTAAAATAACGCTATAAATGCTACTACTTTTAAAATTTTTTTTGATTATCGCGAATCTATTGTTAACCATTTGTGCTAAGCGTTATTTTAAAAGCGCGGTTCATTTTTCTTAAAAAAGTAACAAGTGGTATTACAAGTGTTTAACTTTTAGAATTTATTTTCCTGAAGTAATGTAATTTAGCTTTCCACAATATATTATTACATAGCTGCCAACCCGAAAGTCTATGGTTCTCTGAATATTTAACGGCAGCTAAATAACACTTTTCTAAACTTTAACTTTACTTACTTTGCTTAACTTAACTAAATAACATTTTACTCAGTTTACTTCCAAGAGGTAGTGAGTTCGATTCCCGTCGACTGAAGACTTCCCGTGTAGTAAATGGTGACTGGTACACGCTAAATCTCTCGGGTCACATAGTCCTCCATGTTCTCATAACAAATCGCTACCTCTGGGGATACTGAATTGTAGATTGATTGTTCTCTGATCCAGGTCAAAAATTACAATCTGTGGATGAATGAATGGATGTATGAATGTGCGTGACGTGTGTGTGGCTGAAGACGAATTCTTGGCAATAGATGGCGCCACTGAAAAACAAGAAACACACCCTCTGCCTTAAATTCGCTTGGTGTCACCAAGCAGGCTTGCTGGTATTGGCAAGTGGCATTAGAAACAACAACAACAAAATCGCAATTACATCCCTGCAAGCTTTTAATTTTTACGAAGATGATTTTCTCCAGTGGCAGTAAAATAAATATTGAATTTCATAATTAGAAATATCTATTCAGAAATATTTATGCAAGAAAAAATAATTACTTTCAAGCTATTTCTGGTCTTAAAAGTGTTAAAAATCCTTAAACTATGCCGAAGTGTTGTCGAATGCTGGTGAAATTAGAGAAACTGCTAATTACGCTTTTACTTTGCTTTTTCACTACACTGAAAGAAAAAAAACATAAAAGTTGGCGGCTCTGCTTAGCCAAGACTTCATACGATACCGTTATGTTAAAAACAAAGCATGCACTATCGGGAAAATTTTAAAAAAAAGTTTTGCAGAAGGAATGACGATAAAATTGTTTTTAATTTTTATCAACAGAAATATAATAAATTAAGAGAAATCTATCTAGATGTTAAAACTGATCAACTTAAATTTCCAGAATTAAAACCTTTAAAATTTTCTGAATTTTTAAGAAATTTTTATCACCACTTTTTAAACAGGGTTTGTATGCACCTGGAAAAATTTGTGGTAGTAATATGTAAATTCAAAATTATTTTGTAATTATACTCGTAACTACCGTAATATTCTGAAAGATTTATTTATATATATTGAGTTTCACTATCTGCTGTTTAGTTGTATTTTTATTTAAAAGTGAAAGTTCAAACTTAGAAATTTTTAATTTCTTAACCCGTTTTATCCCGACTTTTTATATTGAAGTGGTGCAAAAAGTGGTTTTTTGAAAAAAGTGGTATAATATGTTATTCAACTAAATGGCTAATGATCAACTATTTGTTACCATTTCAGTTCGAAATGTCCCTGCACCTTATAGTTATACATCTAGTGATAGAATCACTAATAAATTATGGTGGAAGAGAAACTTTCATTTCTCCTAGATAAAAGACAAAATTGAAACAATTGTCCTACCACAATATATGTTTTTGAAAAAGGAAACTGTCCCATAAATATGACGCTGGACACTAACAGGTTAATGCCATCTTTTGAGATTTACAAGTAACGTACGAACCCGTTGACAATTTATAAATATGAGATGGTCACAGCGTAAAAAAATGTAAGAAATGGTGACAAATATTTAATGAGGTTATCGTAATTTTAAAAGGCATTATTTTGCGTTAAATTTAGAATTTGATGTGGTCAGTTGTATAACAAATGTTTAATTAACATATATTTTTGGTCAGTAGTTGTTAAGAAATTTTGTTTCCTCTTTTTATTACTAGTTTTTACATTTTTCTGGAATGTGGTTACACTGAAACTCAACTAGGGTGCTATACCTTAGATCTTTTCAGATTGCTTTTAGATTCCGCTCCATTATACTCTTTAAACTTCTTTCTTTTAAGTCTTTCATATCTTTTAAACATTACATTAATTATATTAGAGTTTACAATGAACAAAGAGCAAAATACAATGGAATGAATTGATATTGGTTCATTAAAAAAAGAAAAAAAACGCGGCTTTTCAGATCAATTGCTACGAAATTAACTGAAGATATAAAATATGAGAGACTAAGAAAAACCACCATGTTTACATAAACCCTTTGCACTCGAATTTACCTCTCCGGCTCTATAAATTACCTACCACTCTGAATGTTTAAGTTTTTCCCTTTAATGTTCAGTAATCCATTTATTAATGGCTTCTATGTGATGCTGATTGTGCAAACTGTGAGTTTTGTCTTAGTGGTTGCGTTTTATTTTTAAGTTCATGAAGAAATTCGAGCGCAAAGGGTTAATTTAACTTAATTTTATAACCAGCGTTGAACAACCGACATAGTTATGAGTCAATGAACATCATTGTTCAACTCCATAATCTTGTAATTTTGAACTCGATCCAGAAGACAAGGGATGTCCTGAATCGAATACTGGGACACACTAGTCTTCGTGGAAGACTTTTTGATAGAACTAATCCGTATTTTCGTTACTTGGAGAGGAAAACCACGAAAATCTCTCATTTTTAGCCCGATGAGTAGGGGATTATAGCTCATAATTCATCTACCATTGACGATATTTTACGTCAGCACTCTGGTCGGTGCGATTCGAACCCGGCCACAGCTGAGATTCGAACCCGGTCACCTCATCGGAAGGCGAAAATGCTCGAATCCCTAAGCCACCACGGCTCGTGAAAGGCTAATTTTATTTTATTTTATTACCGACGTTGAACAGGAGACGCAATTTTTGGGTTGACGACTACTAATGTTCAATTCCGTATCCTTGTAACTTTGAAACCAATCCAGAAGACAAGGAAACTCCTGGATCAAGTGTTGGGAGACATTTGCCTTCATTGGGGACTCTTTGATGGAACTAACCAGCATTTGCGTTACATGGAGAGGAAAACCTCCCATGGTTAGCCGGACGGCAAGGGAACTCCGTCTACCACTGAGGATATTTCACGTCAGTACTGTGGAAGGTGAAAGCCGGATGCGAAATTCGTATCGACCAGCCATCGCTGGTATTCTTACCCGGTTTACCTCATTGGAAAGCGGATGTTCTATCCCCTGAGTCCTCACGGCTCTTAAAAAGATAATTAACATAATCCTGATGTTTATGTTAATTTATGTTTACCTTCAGCACGTGGCGAAAAAATATTATTCATTGATTCATATAAAAATATTCATTGCTTATAGTTTCTTCTAAACTAAATTACGTCGCCCAGTAAGAAAGAAAAAAACTTCAATTTTGATTTAAACTGAGTCAATTCTGAGTCTAATGTTCTCTTATTTAAACTGTATTAAAGTGTGCTATTTAGTGCTATCAGCATCACTTTATTAAATATTTTTTCTCGACAAAATGTGTTTGGTTATTTTAATGAAGAGGAATATGCTCCCTGGTGTTAGGGAACATAATATATCATAACGATATAAGATACCGAATATCATACACTTTCACTGGCTCGTCTATTGTTTGTTAATTTATTTTATCTTGTCTGCGAATTTGCTACTTATTATTCTTATGGATTATGATTATATTATTTTTCTTCCAGGTTTAATTATTCAAAAGCCTATCATCTCCATGGCGAGACCAAATCATACAGAAGGCTACTTCTCACATTTCAACTCTTATATGTGATCATGCACAACATGGACACGATGCACAGGCGGTGCCTTAGACTCATATGGAGGACACTCCCGGACCACTATATAACTGCAGACGAGCTCGAGCTAGTGACCAAAGAGTTGCCACTCAGGAAGAAGATGATCCAAGCTTACGAAGCCTTTGTGAACACGGAAAAGTACTTTGAAGTGAAGAGCTACATCAACAGACCAAGATACTTGAAGCATTATTGTCGATGCGTCATCAGGAAATGCTTGATACAAAACAGGAAGCTTCCAGAAGGTATTTCTTCCCTAGAGTTGCCGACAGTTCTGCAGTCATACTTACTGTTAGAATGCACTGGAATCAGCACACCATTTGCATTTGCGTGATATTATTAAATGTAATGAATAAATGTTTATTTTGTAAATGGTCAGATATCATTCTTGTTTGTGACACTGCTTAGAGTTGAGACCAAATTTGAAAATTTTGGAATACATTTGTTAAAAAAGAACTAGAACTTAATATTTTTATATTACAATTGGAAAAAATATTCTGCTTGTAACTGTCATTTAAATATTCTTTTACTACCACTAGCAAAAGCATTCATCGACTAGTACAAATGTTGGTATATATGCAAATCTGGGTACGCAAATTCCTTAACTAATATTACTAATTTTTGTGGATAATTGTTTTAGTTACTTTAATTTATTTCAATGAAATAATTATTTTAACTATTCGAGTTCCTAGTACTTTAAAAGGCGGTTTTTAACTAATGTATCCACAAAATCGTTTAAAATCATACCCTCCAACTACTACGGAATTTCCCTACTTCCAGAAAATATTTTTTTAAGTGGTAGTAAAGGTAATGTAATATCATTTTAACAATATAGTATGAGAGGAAGGTTGTATACCATTACATATAAATTAATGATACATACATACATAATATAATACAAAAAAGATCAGAATTCATAGTCATCTCCGATTACTTCATCGTCTGCATATTCATTGCATAATCTATATTCATGAACTTCAGTCATTTCATTACATAGTCTATATTCATGAACTTTATTCACTTCATCTCATAATCTATAGTCATGATATACAGTATAATTCTCAACAAAATTTGGTCCCCATCAGATTCGTCAAAGTCATGCTCATGATCTTAGGCTCTGAAAAAATTATTATTAAATTTCTATTTGCTTTGGAAGATTTCTACTTTAGTAAATTGTCACAAAAAGGAAATTAATTAAAAATCTTAAATGTTGCAGGATGTGTTTAAAAACATAATACAGTATATATGTATATTTTAATTACTAGCAATTACAGGGCAGACAACTTTCTTCTCGAAATTTCTTTTAGCGGTAGCTAAGTTTACGTTTTAATGTATAAATCCTTACTTTGTAAATATGATTTAAAGTTATTTTCCACATCACCACATGAAAATTATTTAAAACTTCATTTGAAACGCCAATTTGGTTCAGCACTCTCGTGAAGAGGCTTTTAAAATTTTGGCAGAATTACCAAACAATTCTGAAAGCTTTAGTTTTTAGCCCTGGCAATCTTAAAATTATGTGATTATTAAATATCAACCCTTTTCAGGGCAGTGTTGACATTTCGGCAACACTTAATCCAAAAATTTTACAAACCATTGTAAATGAGCCGTGGTGGTTTAGGAGATTGAGCATTCACCCTCCAATGAGGTAGCCCGGGTTCGAATCTCAGCAATGGTTGGTCGATACGAATTCCGCACCCGGCTTGCACCGACCATAGTGCTGACGTAAAATATCCTCAGTGGTAGACAGATCATGGGTTAGAGTTCCTTTGCCATCAGGCTAACCGTGAGATGTTTTTGTCTCCATGTAACTCAAATGCTGGTTAGTACCACAAAAAAGCCCCCCCCCCACGATGTAAAATTCCTCCCAATTCTTGATTCCGGAGTTTTCTTGTCTTCTTGATTGGGTTAAAAATTACAAGGCTACGGAGCTGTACATTAGTGGTCGTAAATCCACTTTCTTATTTTTGCTAGATTTTCTATTAAATGGCTATTTCGTAAACAGATTTAACTTCATAGTGGTCAGATCGGACTACTTGTAATAAACCTAGTGGAGGAGTTGACTAATCACATTCAACATGTTAGAAATAAGGCAAATGCCGCAGTAATTAAATTGCAGAATCTACTCGATCAAGGACACTTACAACTGAGTGAAAGTGATTTCATTTAAACCTAGAGTAAACCATGCTAAGAGAGCGTTTCCAAAATATCAAAATGCAAACAAATTACTGGAGTGGATATTTTTCACAGCGTAATCCTAAGTAATCATCTCATAATTCGTCAGTATTTTGATATTTTGGAGAGAAAAAAAATTTGTCTTCAGTATTTGAAACTTCATGGCTTACTGTAGGTTTACTTGAACTCGCTTTTTCCATATTTGAAATTTTAAATTATTTATGAAGATGACGGAAAATTTGCAATTTAATGTTTCTCCCGTGGCGTCCTCTTAACTTGAGAAGTTTCCCTTACCATCTTATAAAATACCTATCACTCTAAATGTTAAAATTTTTGTAAATTAATCTTTAGTAACCACTTTATTAAACGTCTCCAGGGTGTTTTATGCTCTCGAGTATTAGGAGTATAAAGAGTATTAAATTTGAGTAATGTTATGTAAGCCTAAAATGGTTGCATCTGTTTTTTTAAAACCATTGGGAGAAGTGCAAAGGGTTAATATTAGTGCTCCTTGCTGACGTTTTAGCTCCTCAAAAAACTTATTGATGTAGTTAAAGAACCAAATAAATGTAGTAAATAAACCAATAAGTGCTAGTAAATATATTTTAATATCTGAAATTCTGCCAGCATCAGGGATGACAAGTATTTCGCTTTGCATAATAGACAATTAGATACTAAATTTGGTAGAATTTCAGCTAATTCTGAAAATAACTTGTACCAACTTATACTAAAATACCTTATACCTTACCACAAAAAGAGTGGCGCATTTCATAAACGTGTTTTAATTATGTATGCGCAGTGGTGGGTAATATCTCCCCATTTATTTAGGTGGTTTACTTGTTTACGATTTCCTTAACAACAGACATGTCTGTTATTATTTTAATGATCAATTTGTTATTTTACCAACTAATATTGGTGTTCCACAGGGATCATCGCTGGGACNTATTTAAATAATTATTATTGTATCTTGTGGTTTTGCTCTAAACAAACATTTCACCCCTGGACTGATCCATCACCTTCTACATCAGAAAGCCTTCACACGGTTTTTTATAAGTAGTTTGCACAGGCTATTTAAAAAGTGAACCAGCTGTGCGCATGAACCCAAATTCTATTTTAAAATTCGTTCGTTCGTCCGTTGTAGTGGAACTGGGCATCTGAGGCCTTACGGCCCTTTTCCCATTTATCCTGAAATTAAACTAAGGAGCATACATGACAAAAATAAAGTTTGGGGAGCGAAATGGAGTTCATGATAGGGGGGAAAAATAGCACTTTTGCCATTATTAGGTAATAACAAAATTACAAGTAATAAAAAAGTACATGAAAAAAGGTAAAATTAAAGTACAATGAGAAAATAATCACTAATGAATATTTATAATATTTACAGTTTGGGAATACATACAAAAGGGGGGCGAGTTAAGGGAATGTGAGGATGTGTGTATATGTGTAAGTAAGTGTGGCCCTGCTAAAGTAGAGACCCGGCGGCCCTGGTAATTACCACTCGTGCCAGGTTGCTCTCTACACTTAAATTACAGGGATTAGCTTACCCCTGATCAGATCCCGAGGGGTCTATTTTAGAATTACTTAAGAGAAATTTATCGTATATATTTGAGAATTGAATCTGTAGTAGTTGACAAATAAATAAGACAAACCAATCATATTCCCAAATCAAACAAATTTTTGGACATATCGCTGGTTCAAAACTAAAACGACACTTCTGCACCCACTTCTCATTCAAATGACATGAGAAGTGAGTGCAGGAGTGTCGCTTTAGTTTTGAACCAACGATATATTTGAAACCACTTTCTTATTTTTGCTAGATTTTCTATTAAATGACTCTTTCGTAAATTGATTTAACTTCATAGTGGTCAGATCGGACTACTTATAATAAACCGCGTGAAGGCTTTCAGTTATAGGTGGCGTTGACTGATCACATCCAAAGAAAGAGGCAAATGCTGCAGTAATTGAATTACAGACTCTACTCGATCAAGAACACTTACAACTGAAACACAAAATGTTATTATACACACAACTCCATGAAAATACCAATAATGACACACTCATCGGCTCCCTGGTGTAATGCCACAGACAACCAACTCAGGAAACTTGCTACACAACAAAACATTATTGTGAAGAGAAATTACCAAGGTCAGGTGGTTTCAAAAGAAAACTGGCATACGCACAGACCTAAAAATCGATTCATTTGATTGACATTTCAAGAAGCTCAACAAAAACTTCTTTGATAAAGCTTTTGACTGCAATACTGCAAATTTTAACAATATATTTAAATTTGAAAATCTTTAAGGAGATGCCAGTCTTAGACCTGTTTCACACTTCACGAGTGATGCGATTTCAATTCACCAACATCATACGTAAATAGTTGTCTTCATTTGTATATAGACAACATTTACATGCATTCATTGTTTGTTTCTCTTCATCAATTGTTAATCTTCATGCATTATTTTGTGTCTGCAAACTTATAAATTTCATCTCGATCAACTAAAGGCTAATAACCGTTTATTCCCTAGGCTTCATCCTATTTGTGTACCTGTTACCTCATTGATCCACCACAAAGTCCTGTATTTCAAGATGAATAGGAAAAGGGTTGAGTTCGAACTTTAACACTTAGCTGACCGGCAACTTTTCTGAAAATTACCCCATGAGCCCGGCTATTGTTTTGAAAGCGGATGTGGAAGTAAAACAATATAAATAAACTTTAAAAATTTTAATTTTTAATGCCGTATGATAAAAAGTTTGCAATCACCTACGTGTAAGGGTACATCACAAGTTTTGCAAATATATGAGGTTTCGTAAAGTTATAATAAATTGGCATAGAATTAAATAGTAAAACTTGAAAAGTAAGGAAAATTACGCCCACTTTTTAAAATAGTCACCACGAGATCAGTGCTAACGAAAACACGAGTTAACTCGTGATCAGTCACCAACGTTTGGCCACGAAAACACGAGTTAACTCGTGACCGGTCAGCAATGTGTAAAGAATACTATTAATATTGAAAGTTCATAGGAAAGTGAGTTCATTTAAACCTAGAGTAAACCATGCTAAAAGAACGTTTTCAAAGTATCAAAATGCAAGCAAATTACAGGAGAAGATATTTTTCACAACGTAATCATAAGTAATCATCTCATAATTCGTCAGCATTTTGATATTTTGGAGGGAAAAATTTTCCTCTTCAGTATTTGAAACCTCATGGCTTACTATAGGTTTACTTGAACTCGCTTTATCTATATTTGAAATTACTTATGAAGGTGACGGAAAATTTGCAAACAGAAAGGTTACCCATACCATCTCATAAAATACCTATTACTCAAAATGTTAAAATTTTTGTAAATTAATCTTTAGTAACCACTTTATTAAGCGTCTCCTGGGTGTTTAATGCTAAGAGAGTATTAAATTTGAGTAATGGCGAACTCCATTTTGCGCCCCAAACTTTATTTTTGTCATGTATGTTTCTTAGTCTAATTTCAGGATGAATGGGAAAAGGGCCGTAATGGCCTCAGACACCCAGTTCCACTACAACAAACGAACGAACAAATTTGAGTGATGTTATGTAAGCCTAAAATGGTTGCATCTGTTTTTTTAAACTCTTGAGATAAGTGTAAAGGGTTAATTTCAATGTTTCTTGTTGGCGTTTAAGTTCCTCAAAAAACTTATAGATGTAGGAAGCGTATTCCATACGTCATGCACACGTACATATATCATTGCGCACCTTCCTCACGCATATCATGGCGTACCTCCCCACACATCGTATGTGATGGTAGTCGACGAGGCAGACGGCCTCTTCTAATAAGTTAAGTGTCTTGTATTTTGTGTATTGTCCAGCGTTATGTCCTTTATGTAAATAAATGTTACTTAACGTAGTTCTGATGCTCCTTGCCTTTCCCCATATAGATGCAGTTAAAGAACCAAATAGATGTAGTGAAAAAAAAGACAAAAAAAACCAATAGGTGCTAGTAAATGTATTTTAATTTCTTAAATTCTGCCAGCATCAGAGATGACAAGTGTTCCGCTTTGGATAAAAAAATTTTTAAAGCAATAGACAATTAGATACTAAATTTGGTAGAATTTCAGCTAATTCTAAAAATACCTTGTATCTATCTATAGCCTTACCACGAAAAGAGTGGCACATTTTGTAAACATGTTTTAATTATGTATTCGCAGTGGTGGGTAATATCTCCCCATTTATTAAGGTGGTCACTGACGTTAAAAATTTAAAATAATTGAGAACCGAGATTGAAGAAAAAATTGTTTTTGCTGATTTTTATCAACCAAGGGATTTTATAATTTTATAACCGTCATTGAACAGCCGACCCAATTACCAAAAGGGATTTGTAAATATAGAGAAATATATCTAAGTGCTAATTAGAATATCCCCTATTAATTAGAATATCCCTAAAGTGGAATTAAAACCTTTTAAGTTTTCAATAGCCTCATGAAACATTTGCCACCACATTTAAAATCTTTCCAGTTGCGGCAGCCCTGTAACTATTGAAACATAAAAATGCCTTCTTTAAATTTTTTTTTTCCAAAGTGGCTTCGCTGCATCCCCCAAACAAAGGAGCAAGGAGGATCCACTTCTCTGGTGCGTAGGAAGTGGTAAGGCGATAATATACTTCAGTTAATTAAAGAGGATACGTTAAAGTCATAGGTTGTTTTTTCAAGTGTTATTTACAAAGGACAAGACAAATGTATATGTATGTATCTTTACGTTTTTTTTTTTTTTAAATCTTTAACTTTTGGAACGACACTAATTTCAAATCTCCACAGCCAAATTAGGTAAGATTACGTGCTTGCATAAATACAGGGTTGTTTACTTTCTACGTTCTATGGGAAAATTTCTTCAAATTGTAGCAAAGTTTATGTTTTAATAGTGATTTCTTGTTTAATAAATTTGATTAAAAGTTGTATTCAAAAGTTTATATAAGAAGACATATTATGCCAGTGTCTAGCTGGGAAGTTTTTAAAAGCATTTTAAAATGTTAGCGAAATTAATAAAAATTATCAAAACTTAAGTTTTGATTGTCTACCTCTCTATAAAATAGTTTGAAAAAAGCGTAATAAATAACAGCCCTGTAATTACACGAAAAAAGTTGTTCCTCAGTGCAATTAGTTCATTAGTTTAAATAAGAAGTTACCACTTTTATAAAAAATTAAAATATTTTGCTATTTATGAACAAACTAAAAACTGTTATTTAATTATTCAAATCTAATAAGCTAGCCAATATCTCAGTTTTGAAGATAGAAGACAAATAGAATTTCAAAATTTTAAGTGCAAAAGACAAGGCTTCAGTGCTTGGTAGTGCCATCTAGTGAACTTCTTTCGAATCTATACTCAAAAAATTAGCAACTGAAATTAAAATTAAAAAAAAAAAACTATTTTTATATTTCTTTTAAATTATACTGCTGTAATAATTCAACCTGGATCTAAATAAATTTTTTTGAAATAAAAAAAAATCAAGAAAAATGCAATTTTATTTTTTTAGTGTTAATTTTGTGTCACAGCATCGCTGTGAGTCATATTTTTTTTTCAAATAAATTGACTTTTTAGAGAAAACTATTTTTTAACATTGCATTGAAGACATTGAATTTTTTAAAAAAAAATCACATTTTCAAGCTAAGTTTCTATTTTTTTAATGGGATACCTGCAAGTAACGTAGTGTGGGTATCTCGATCCTAATTGGTTTTTTAAACGTGACATTTGTTTACGTTAGCAACTTTTCTTTCCATTCTATTTCAAGTAAGCCAAGCTCGTCAAGTATCAATTCTCTTAAGTGACACATTCTATATTCTACCACAAATATTTCAATTCCTTCACAATATATTTCTTAACACAAAGACAGACACGGAGCCAAGAAGAGCATAAACAAGCTAATTATGCATCGAAGTTTCCACGTACAAAAAAAAATATATCATGGTTACAATAAAATGCGTAAACAAATATTAAATATAAGTTAAGTAAAAGAAGTAGATGAGAAATAATTAATTATATTTTAACAAATTCGATGTGCGATATGGTGTTGTATTTAATTAACTCCATATAAATTAACCTCCTAACTCATAAGGAGAAATTTCAGTTCGACTTTAACTCGCCATCTTGTTTAAAAGTGATTAGCTGGAGCTGACGTCATAGGTCATGTGTCTGTGTATCTGTGATCGTCTTCTTCACTAGTTGCAAGTACTCAATTACAAGGAGCCACCACCTCTGTTGACTCCGCTCACCAGTACCCGTCCTTGATTCCTCTTTTTTTTTAAAGTAAATATTTTCAACAAAAAAAAGAGAGATAATTTTGTTTAGAAATATGCGATTAATATAATTCTACATGATAGAAAATTTTAATATATGTTAATCATAAAGAAAAGAAGATAACCTGGATTCGAAAAATAATCAATTGTACTTGGAAAAAAATATTGAAATTTAGGAATACAAAATGTTATCTACAATAAGAAGTAATAAATAAAAAGTAGTTTTATTTGTTAAGAATCAACATCTCTCACTTTCTTATTTTTTTAGTAATATTTATTCAGTTTTATGTTACTTTTGTCATGAAGTCAAGTTTGAGCTTATAAAATAAAGATCTCGAGAGAATTAAATTTGTCTACAACAATGGATAAATAATCATTGGTCAAAAAAGTGAAAAAGAAAAATCCGAAAAGAGCACTTAGAATTGCAATAACTTTCGAAAAACCTTGCATTTAGAGCAGTGGTTCCTAAACTTTTTTGTCTCATAGACCCCTTGCCATGATTTTTGGTTTCGGGTAGACCACCTACTTACCTGATATTGATTTTTTGTAATTTCATCAACTTAAAAAGTATCTTTGACAGCTGGTATAGTGCTACTCACTGTGAAAGATTTAAATTTCTAACTGAACACATGCTAATTTTATACATTTATTAATTAAATTCAAATTAAAACGAACCAAATTAAAATTTAGTATTGATTATATAAAATAACTAAGCAATAAATAAATGCTTTTAATGGGAGGGATGAACTTGATGCTTTAACAATAAATTATCAACATTTGGCATGAATTTAGTTGGGTTTAATCTCATATCTCCTTGGTTAATGATGTCGAGTCTGTTTCTTTTTTCTTTTTTCTTTTTTTGTTAGGAGATTGGCTACTGCGCTGAAACCCCTTTCCACTAGGTATGAAGAGGGAAAAGCAATTAAAAACTTTCTCGGGAAATACCGTATAATACGGGATAACTAATCAATCTCCGTGATCTTGTGCGCAGATAAAGTTGGAGGTCTAGCTAGCTAAAGAGTTGACACAGGCAAGGTACAATTTACAGCGGAAAAATACTTTTTTGTTACAAAATAAAACCTTACACTCAAAGAAAATAAAAACGCACGCGGGCGGAGCTCCAGGCAACTGCTAGTTTATAATAATTCAGTTTTTCATATATCAGAAAGTAATCCTAATAACTTAAATTTTAATAACATTTTTACTTCATAGCTACTTTATAAATTATGTAGAATGTAGATAGATATATGTCTTCATATTATAAGGAAGTTTAATGTAAGTAAAGAGGTACTATCAGTCAGTTGATTATTCCATTCATGAAATGCCAATATTAAAGTAACGACCTGCTTATATGAGATCCATTATTGTTGACACCCATTTTTATTTCATGGACCCCCAATTTTCTTTTCACTTGACATGGACCCCTTGCAAGTTGTCATCGACCACTGGGGGGTCGATATAGACCCCTGTGGGAATCACTGGTTTCGAGCATAAATGAAAATTGCTGTTTGATCACATCAAATTTCAATTCAATAGTTGCATTCCAGCGGATAGCAGATCGACAGACATGTTATTTTTTAAAAAAATTAATGATTGATAATTCTCGATCGAATAAATTATTAAATTTTAAATTTTTTTATTCCCTCGAACATTTTGTAATGTTTTCTAATCAGCTTCGCACTTTCAAGTTTCTAAGTCTTATATATTTTGCGTAAAACGAAATGCTAAAAATGATGCGAAACAATTTTCAAAAAAGGTGCTTAAAATTTTAATAACTTTCGAACGAATTGGAATTTAAAAAAATAAATATTTTTAAACACGTGTTTGGAGCTATATTAACTTTCTAAAACACGTGTTTTGAGCTATGTCTTTTTTCTTAAACACGCGTTTTGAGCTATATCCATTTACTTAAAAGCGCGTTTTTAGCTGTCTCCATTTTCTCAAATCGACATTTCGAGCTATGTCCATTTTCTTCAATCATTTTGAGCTATGTCCATTTTCTTAAACACACATTTCGAATTGTGTCCAGAATTAAAAGCTCATCAACGATCTGTAAAAAACTTCACCTTACTAAGGAAAATATATATAAATACATCATAGTAAAAGAAATCACAACTTAGGCACAAGTTTTTGATTGCTTATATCCAGCCAGTTCGAAGTCTTTATTTACAATCAGTGTGCCGTGTCAGCAAAACTTCGTGTTAATATACCCTTCACTTTTCTTAATTGCATTTAAATATAAGAATCCTCAGTAAAAATGTAAATATTGGGTTGCATTTTATATAAATTTTAAAGTTACTCAAGTTACTAAGAATAATACACTAACTTAGTTCATGTGCAAATGTGTTAAACATTTTTTTTAATTAACACGTTACCGCTTTTAATGTGCCGATCATGCTCAGAAACACAACTTTTTTTATTGCTTATAATTGTCGTATGAAATTCGGCGTCAGTCGTAAGTTTGGAAGTGTAAATTATCATATTTTATAACATTTTGACCTTTAAAATTCTCGACGGCTGTAACTGTTCTTTGTTCAAAGCGACATTTTTTTTCTTCTTTCCTACCAAACAATTGATATGTTATCTGGAATGTTACATCTTTTATTCGATGTTTTTCTTCTTTCAATTATTAGCAAATAAATAAATGCATTAATGCACTTTTTACTTATGATATTACTTTTTGCAACCTTTATCCCAAGATTTTCAAGTATTTTAGAGGTAAGTAAGGATACCGCAGGTGACTAAAAATGTTAAAAGTGGTAGAAATTTAATTCATTTTAATTCTTTTATTATCTCTGCAATTATTCAATTGTAACTGCCACTATGACTTATATTTCAAAAAATTCATATTTAAAAGAAAACATTATTCAAGCTAACGCTAAAAAAATTCATATTTCTCGAAAGCTACAGATTTTTTAACACAGATATCGAGTTAATTTTTTGTCTGAGTGTATGCACAAGTTTAAAAAAAAGAACGTGTTGGTTTGCATGCATGTATACATATACATTTATCTGCTCCTTTGAAAATAACTCTTTAGACAAAAAAAAATTACCTTAACATATCGTTTCAAAATCCGAAGCGCTTATTCCTACCACTCCCTACGTATCTGAGAAGTGAGGAGCAATGTGTCTGCTTGATATTTTGAAAATAATACCTAAGACAAAAATCATATGACTTTAACTTATCATGTCATGAATTAAAATGTAGTATCGTCACCTACTTCCCTTCCTACTACTACGTCCTACGTACCAAAGAAGAAGTCACACTT
Organism: Parasteatoda tepidariorum; assembly: GCF_043381705.1. NCBI lineage: Eukaryota > Metazoa > Arthropoda > Arachnida > Araneae > Theridiidae > Parasteatoda > Parasteatoda tepidariorum. Next base: position 73,653,295 of record NC_092206.1, read on the forward strand.
ATTAATCACTCGACTGAATTCCAAAAAAAATTAAGATGAATAAAAAATGTAGCTTGTAGAGAAGACCGATTGCAGATTTTAAATCAGTGAGGCGGAAGTATCTAAGACCTGTTAAAAAATTTCATGAAACAGAAAAAGATTTGTTCTCCTTTGCAATGGATTCATCAATTTTCAGATATGAAAGGATTAGGTAAAACTGATTCACTGAAATTTTACTTCAGTGAAACAGTTTCAATGAAAATCGATTCTCCACAGCGATAGAAAACATTTTCCAATACAACTGAAAGTTTGTTATTAGAGCGCATTATTTAACACAAAATCTCTTGTTTAGAAATGCAAGAGTAAGAAAGATTTCTCACTCCTGTCTAAAATTAAAACTGATTGAACTTTTACAACTCATTAACTACGTCAACGGTTTGAACCGCTCTAACAAATATCGAGCCTGCTCCAATGACTCCTTTTTACGGAACTAGCCCAAATGTCACGGAATTTAATGTTTAATAACCAGACTAAATATATTGCACAGTCAAAGCTCAGGCATTTTTCAGATAAAATTATTCGGAGAATTTTTGATTTGTTTCAGAGATTATGGATTCGCTAAACATACTTATTGATTTCCGGAAATGATTTAGAACGTTTTCAAGGGTGCAATTTTCGTGATGTTTAAATATTCGATCTTTTCTCGCAGATGGAATTGATGAGAGTTAAAACAGATTTGTCGATTCGAGAGAATGATTTATGATCTGGTAAATGAGAAATTCTTTTTTCATTGTTTATATTTTTCTTATTGTAGATATTTTTCAAAAAAACTAGAATAGTCTTTTGTTCGTTTGGCTCTCCCCCCTCCATAATTGTTTCGCATTCATCATTGTTTTTCTTCTCAAAAAGTAGATATTTTCCACGAAAACAAAGAGCATTTTGGTTATAAAATACATAATTATTCTCCAATTAAGAAAATTTTGTTAGCATGTCAATTGTAACGAAATGAATGATTAAGTTGATTTGAAAAATAATCAATTGTACTTTAAATAAAAAAAAGTAATGAATATAGATTGTGTAACTCAGTGTTTTCCAAACTTATGACTTTTGTGTACCCTTTCTAAATTTTTCGTAACTCCGTGTACCACTAATAAAAAATGAATGTATTTTTTACTATAAGCAGTTTCACAAAAGTTAAAAATCACTACTGGCTGTTGATACCACTAATTATTAACTGTTATAACTCTGCAAAAAATAGCCAATAGAAAAGTACATAATCGTAAATTTTCATGGCTAGCTTTGATTTTAAATAAGAAATTTTGAAATTTTCGCTTGTTACAAGATAGTTTGCATAAGAACGCGTACCCCAGCTAAAGTGTTCTCGTACCCGTAGGGGTACGCGTACCACACTTTAGGAAACACTGGTGTAACTCAATAAATAGAAAAAAATTATTTTACGGTTTTTATCTTTCTTTTATTATTATTTTTTAAAAACTTTCCTCTAATGAATGCTAAAGTTATATAGTATATTATGAAAAAATCATATTATTTTGTATTTTCTAAAGTAAGATTAACGAAGGCTTAAGTTTACAATCTTTGATAATTGGATTGTGTTCTTGAATTAATTTTTTATGGTTGATCATCCCTTCTATTCATGACCACTAACCTGCATCAAGTGCTAAAAAGCTAGTCTATATAGCAATAACATGATAAGCTATATACGAGCATCTTATGCTTATTTGCTGGTTAAGCTTTTTCCAAATAGAGAAGTAGACACATTAACGAATTATTATATGCTTTTTAAATAGGCTATGAAGTCATTTTTGGTATGAACAGTCAGCATGATGCACAATAATTTAATTACTACTAATATCTTATACTATAATACGAGGAATGGTTGCCAAGTCGAAAATCGCCCCAGAATTAATAAACTCCGGTAAACTTGGGGGTCTGGGGTTTTTGGCCACGAGGAATCGATTGGCGCCGGTTTTGAAGCGCTACGGTCGAGCAGTTCGGAGTTACAGATAGGATATTTTCAAACTTTATTAGTTCGCCATAATGGCTATAGATACTTTTCTCCACTCTTATAAATGTATGCTAATGCGAACTTTACAATAAGGAAAAGCGACGGTGACAACTTAAACCAATAANAAATTCCAACACCCCAATTTGGTAAGCCTTGTATGGATGCAACGAAAAATTATTTCCCAGTGTTATCAAATTCTTTACTCTATAATTGAACCATAATTTTCCTGGCTTGGGAAAATATTGAAACAAGTACTGAAAAGTATATATTTTAGTAACTTCCATTTTATAACTCTTGAATGCAATATCGTATACAAGTAACCTGGTCTTTCTCTTTTCTTTCTTTCTTTTCACTTATGTATTTCCCTTTTGAAATAAGTCAACAGCTTTAAAATGAAAATTCCGAAAGAATGGAGATGTTTCATATAAAATGAATATCTTTGTCGTTATGTATGCTGCGTGACCATCGAAACGAGTAAGCATTCATCTTAGTAACAAATCCAACCTTGAGGAAGTTTGACATCTGGTTTAGAAGAGGCTCTTTTTTTCTGTTTCCCAAATAGGATTCTTTCACATTCTTGAAATTTCAGTAAAGTGGAAAAAATGATAGGGAGATCAAAAAGACATGGGTTTAGGTTTGAATAACGTTCTTGCTGATTTTATTTGATCGAATTTCAGTTTGCGGAAAGGGAAAAAATGAAACCTTTTTTTCAATGTCTTTATACCGTTATATTTTTTCTTCCGTTCAACAGTTTCTATAGTTTCAAATAACGATATTTTACAATTTTTGATTGAAAAAATAGTTGAGTATAACTCATCACATTTTTAAGGAGTTCTAAATTTTTGATACGTGAATAAATAATAATCCTTTGTACCGGAAAATTCCGATGCGATTCCATTTATAATATCAGCCCTGACAATTTTATTACTTTAACGTCTTCATATTTAGCAATCACTACACTTTAGGATCACTAATTATTACATCAAAGAGAAAGATATCCATATCTCGCGTTTGTATAGTTGGCTATAAAATGTTCAAAGTGTTCACCCTTTAATTGTGGACATAGTCAATCTGTGCACAATACTCTCAATACCAATAGTGATAGTGTCACTATGTCTACGTCCTATTAACCTGTTAGTGCCCAGCGTCATATTCATAGGACAGTTTCCTTTTTCAAAAACATATATTGTGGTAGGACAACCAATTGTTTCAATTTTGTCTCTTATCTAGGAAAATTAAAAGTTTCCCTTCCACCACAATTTATTAGTGATTCTATCACTAGATGTATAACTATAAAGTGCAGGGACATTTCGAACTGAAATGGTAACAAATAGTTGATATTAGCCATTTAGTTGAATAATATATTATACCACTTTTTCATAAAACCACTTTTTGCAAAGTCCGGATAAAACGGGTTAATACCTGTCCTAAAACTGAGAATTTAATGCCGCTTGTGGCCATGAACTTCTAGTGTTGCAGTGGTAGACAATATAGTGGTGGTGAGGGCATGCAAATAGAGTAGAAAAGAGGCATTTTGCCACTATATACATAAGTGAAGTTTTTAGTCTTTCTGAATCTTGGAGAGAAATGTGTCTCTACTGAAACAGGCTGCAGTTTGTCGCATTCCAATGGTTTCTGGTATCATGTCGAATTGGAAAATATCATTCAACTAGGCTCCGCTGCTCTGTTGGGCCTTGTAAAAAAAGAATTCAATTTAGCTATATGTTGGTGACGATAATCAATTTTTGGATCGCGGTGTTGCGCATGAGCCATCTGATTTAGGTCAATTTTCGTCGAGTCTTATTTTGGCATCTTGTCAATTTTCTTTTAGCGAGGCAGGGGATGTATTGCATGAACCCCTTAACTTGTGCGTTCGAGTTAATTCGAACGCGCTAAACAGGCCGAACTGTACACACTCCAGATAATTCGAGCGACTTTGTATTTTATGCTGCTATAATTTTTCATACTCAAATATAATCGAGAAATAAAAATAACAATGTGAAAGTTAAGAAAAAAAATCGTTTTATTGATATTTACATAGGATTGTAAGCTATAACACTTATTTATTTAAGAATAAAATATGCAGAGATGTCAATTTGCACCAAGACAGCAAATATATATTTTAAAGTGGTAGTTTATCAATTGTGATTCTTGATTTAATAAATTCAATTTAGTAGATTTTTCCCCACCACTATTTCTAAATAATTCGTAGACTTATGTAATTCACCACTTCACTGTACTTATGGCAAGCTATGCCTTTTAAAAAGCAAGCAAAAATAGTCACATAATGGCAAAATTTGCTTTGAAGTTATTTACCGTTTTTAAATTATTTAGGCGCGTGTCCGGAGCAGTGCTTCTCTGAATAAAGCCTTTTTCCATGGAACAAAAGCGCAAAATATTCAAATTGTCCACCAAAAGAAAAGACAATGTTCTGGAGTATGTTATTTTACATTAAAAAAGTTTATTTCTTTCAAAATATCTGGAGGTTAAGCATCCGAAGCTTATGTTGAGATTGGTCTTAAAATGGATTAATAAAAAAGCCTTTTCAGTCTTAACGCAAAGTTGAATCAGAGCAAGATATTTTGTAGCTTTAATTTCGAAGACTCGATCATCTTACGTAAATTTGGTAATAATCTTCTTCTTCGTGGCACGGCAGCCTTGGGTGATCCATTAAATTATTGTGATTTGGTTCCTTAGGGGTATTAATCCTCTTTTTCTTGTATATAAGAAGCAAAATAATAACTTGCAAATTTAGTACTACATTTTTTTGTCATAGGGCGTTCAAAAGCATTTTTTCCGTTTGTTATTCATTCTCTCAAAGCTTTAAATTTCATTGATATGTATAAGAAATCGCAAGATCTAAATTTATTATTTGATTCTCTAAGTATTTTCTGAGAAATATCGAAAAATGTGTTAGTATCGAAGTCTTTCGATTATTTTGTGCAACTCCTGTAGTATTCTTTTAATCAAAATTCAAACATTTATCTTCATTTTGAATGAAAAAATCGAACATTATGATGTTAATAATATGGAAGTACACTTTTTCAATAATCGTTTTGCTTAAAAAAATTAACCACTACTGTAGACACGTGAGACGTACTGTAGACACGGGGGCTATTGTGGAAAAGTTACAAAAATAATTATTTAATCTATTGTTAATTATAAAAAGTAAGTAAAATAAAAATACCATTCAATTTTCAACTTAGTTATTCGATTTGTTAATATTCTGCACCACCGCTATATTTTTAATAAGATACAGCGACCGCTGTGTCTATAAATGATAGCAAAATGATAAATTATAGCATTTTTTCACTTAATTTGAAAATAAACAAAAGAACCAATAACAATTTAGCAAGTTTTTTGTGTTTAAAATAGTAGTTTGAAACAGAGCAGGTGTGGAAATGAAAAAAATTTCTCTACAAATTCTGTTGTTGTTGTTGTTATTGTTGTTGTTGTTAATTTACGTCGCACTAGANTAAATGATAGCAAAATGATAAATTATAGCATTTTGTCACTTAATTTGAAAATAAACAAAAGAACCAATAACAATTTAGCAAGTGTTTTGTGTTTAAAATAGTAGTTTGAAACAGAGCAGGTGTGGAAATCAAAAAAATTTCTCTACAAATTCTGTAAAAGCTCCATTTGAATGGGGGGGGGGAGGAATTAAACATTATTGGCAATTAATAACATATTTTTCTGGAAATTTATATAAAAAGAAAAAGCATTTGGATAAGGAAGGAACTTAAATAATTTAGATAAATACATAAAACGTGGTCATCATGTTTATATATGATAAAAATATCGCGTAATCATACTTTATCTTTATTGTTAAGACTTTGATATATCAATTTAAATATCTCTTAACTAAAAATATAATGAGAAATAGTTAATAGGGCTTCGTAATTTTTTTATAATTGTTTTAATTTCGCTTCATGTTAAACGTCATATTTTTAGAACCNGATTTTAAAATGATTTAATATATCAATTTAAATATCTCTTAACTAAAAATATAATGAAAACTAGTTAATAGTCACTTCATGCTTGACGAAAATACATTTAAGAATATTTTTATCAGCAGCTGGCGCGTCACCCCTACGAACGCCAACCCGAAGGGGTGTCCCTTTCGTACTCCAAAACGAAGGGGTGTGCTACCCTAAGTTCATCAGATATCTTTAACTCCCTATATCATTATCTCCTAGCTGCAGATTCTTAGAGGGGTGGGGCGGGGCTGAAATCCAAGTGCATCTAAAAGTGGATTAATACCCCCAAGACACCGTTTTTTTCCCTGCAAACAAGCATGATTTTCTGCTTTCGATCCGGCACTCCTTAAAAGTGATTCACTACATTTTGACTGAATTTAAGCTTTTCAACATGCTTAAATATTAGGCAGCCTTCAACTTACTCACTTTTTTTTCTGTCTCTTTTTTTTACAAGTATTCTAAAAGTGGTGGACTTTGTGGAACACATTTTTCAAGGCTACAAATGTCTTATTTTCTTGAAAAACTTTTCACATTGAAATAATTTGTTTTAACTTCTAAGTTCTCGAAAAAACGAAAGTGATACTTCAATATAGAAAAAGGGTTTTTCTCAAAAGATGGGCTTTAACAGCAGCTAATCTTGAATTTTATTGATATTTATATCGCAGGCACTAAATATTCACTACTTATGCAATATACTTGTATATTTTACTAACTATTCATACCCTTTTCTTTGAATTTTAGTACAAATTAAACAATATTACATATTAAATATATTTAACATGTAATGTTGTTTAATTTGTAATAAAGTTTTCGAGAGTTCAATACTATTATTGCAGGCTGACCACAACAAGAAAAATAATAATACTGCTGGAGGTTTTAAGAATTTTAATTTTCTTTTTAATTTTAGGAGTGAATTTGGGCAGTTAAATCAATATGTATTTCCTTTATTGGCAAATATACTTTGGTAGATTGGAATTAGTAAAAGCAATTTGTTTCCTAAGACTTTCTCTACTAATTTATAAAATTTTCCCGGTTGTGGCCAGAATTAAATTTTCTAAGATTAGCGAAAATTCATTTCATTTCAACTGCATTAGTTCTAATTGAGATTTGAACCCATTAATAGGCAAAAGTTGCGTTCTCTTTCCTCATTATGTTCTTTCATGCTGAAATTCATTTTATTCAGTTTGAAAATTTGTTTCACTGAAATGAAAACATTCGTGTTCACTAACATTTATTATGCAAGTAATTATATTTTGCTCAGAAATTACGGGCTTACAATATTATTAAAACAAAAGTAGTAGTCATAACAGAAATTATTAATTTAGTTTAAACCGCTTTATTCTGAAATTTCATAGGTATAGTATATGATATTAAATTGACCATTTTCAACTGTTAGCTAGCATTTCATTTGAAAAAGTACCAGCTCCTCTTAGTTCCAGATACCAAATGGTGACACTTATTTACTTGTCGTTGTTAAAATAATTCCTGTTGACAATTGTAATTTAAGTTGTTACATCACTAATACTATACATAATTTTAGTCAGAGTGTGCATTAAATGGCTGCTATGCATATCTAACAATAAATAAATACTTGAATTATGTTTTCAAAATTAAGGTGGCAGGCAAGACTATTAATTATCAAACTTTTATAGTGCATGTTCTCTATTGCTTTTATCGCTGAAATATTTTTACTCCATTACAAAATGTTGTGTTTACTCAATGTTAGGAAGAAATGGTTGCACATATTCACTTTTTTTGTTAACGCTTATTTCACAGTGGTAACAAAAGAAAAGTAAAAAGCTTAAAGTAATTAGCAGTTTTATCCGTGGTATTATTTGAAAGAGAGTTTCGTAAAAACTTTAGACTACCACTCTTTAAAATCTTTCTCAACAAGCTTACAAATAAAAGTTCATCACGAAGGCAAATTTCTCCCAATACTTGATCCAGGAGTTCCCTTGTCTTCTGTATTGGGTTCAAAATTACAAGGCTACGGAGTTGAACATTAGTAGTCTTGAGCCCAAACAATTGGGTCTGCTGTTCAACAGCGGCTTACAAGTTGGCCACTATGCATATGGTTAACTTTTAACGGAATTAATGATTCCTTTTTGGTTCAAATTTGATGCCACATTATGCATAATATTTTTTCTTTAAACTTCAGTTTAGTTTGTAAAATATCATTACTTCTTGGAAGAAAATTTTCCTAAAAATCATGTATAACAACCTAGCATCATAACAACCATATGATATGAAAAGTCAACCATATCTGGTTAAATAATCATGGTTAAATAGCTCTTCTATATATAGCTAAATTATATTCATAGCTTTTTAGCATATATAGCTAAATTATTATATTCATATTAGATATTATATTCATAGCATATATAACTAAATTAATATTTCCTTTATGGCCCAATTTTGATGTCATATTATGAACATTTTACTTTCTATAAATTTCAATTTAGCCATGAAAAATATCACTACTTATTGGGAGAGAATATTTCTAAATGTTTTATATGATTTATTTTTATTTAAACTAATGATTCTTTTTTGGTTCGATTTTGATATCATATTCTGAACCTCAATTTCTGATTAATATACGAATATCTTAACAAGAACGATGCGAAAAGTTTGCGGCTATTAGCTTGAATGAGGATTTTTCCAAAATTCCTAAAACATCAAAAAATTATTCTTCAAAACAATTGCTTAGTTGTTGAAATGTTGCTTTTTTATTATCAATAAGGCATTTAAAATAATTACGCTTTAAACAGTCACTCCATCTTTTTGAAAGCAATTAAAACTAGTTAAGAGTCTTTCATAAAGTTGTAACAAAAGTTTAGTCGCAAATAGTGAATAGTTAAGAGCACCTGATTTTATTAATTTTATTGGCAATTAAAATAGTTATTTTCCAGTTCGTTTGAGAACTGAATTCATTTAGCGTAAAGAGATGATCTGTCGAGAATAAAATTTTATTAAGTTTTAGTGATTATGCTCCAAAAGTTTTAAAATGCTTTGAAATTATTAAATGCTTTTAATTCAGCCTCTATTCAATAATAACTAAATCAAAAAAGTTTCTATTCTGTTACTTTTATATATCCGGAAAGAATATGTTTTCAAGACTTTGAAATATGTTGGGGGAAAAATTACTAATCGATAAAATAGCCTTTTGATGAGTTTTGAAATTATGGAAATTGATAAATATTTAGTTAGGCTGTTTTAACACCTAGATATATTTTAAATTACTATTACGCTTTGGCAAACTGCAATTGGTAAAAACAAATTGTTTCATTAATTTTTTATTTTTTTTGCGAATTTTTAAAGTTTTTTAGCCTGAGGCTATCCTGTGTTTTGGAATTATGTTTCTTAAATACTGGTGAGTCAATTATTCAAATCTTAGTATTTATCTTGAATATATCAGGTATGTTCACTGCTTCGAGTTTGACAAAATATTCTGTAAAGTGGTAAAATCTTAAACACTAAAGTTGCGGAAATTGAGTTTTGTTTCGAAATAAAATTCTAACGAATAAAGACGTTCGTGTGTTCAGCAGAAAAGCTAAAGTTGTTAACAAAGTTCTAACTCTGAACACTAATAAAATTCTAATGCTAATCGCTAATAAAATTCTAACGTGTAAAGAAAATCGTGTGTTAATCGTGTGACATTAAATTTTTTGAAAATGTGCCTTCTTCCAATTGTAAACTGATTCCTGTTCATAGTAGTGAAACAAGAGTTATATCGCTACCAAAACAAAGAAAGTAGAGTAAAAAGAATACTCGTTGATATTTAAAGTCTTAACCAGAGTGAGAGGGTATACCCTCTCATTCTGGTTATGTATTGTGTGTATTATTGGGTAATGTATGTATTATTTGGTGTTCAAAATAACAATAATAAGGCCTCAAGATGAGTTAAAGTGATACGAAAATTTTTACTAGCAACTTTTCATTAGATGTAGGTGAAAATAATGTTATTTAATACACATATTTCCACTATACCAATTTGGTTATATGTTTATTTAAATAAAGTTTAACTTAAAATATATTAAGTATTTGAATAAAATTTATCATAAGTTTGTGCTTACAATTAATGAAGAAAGACTTGTTCTGTAAGTTCAGTAATTTAGAATAATTAATTTTGTTTCATGTTTCCTGATCTAAATTAATTTGTTCTTCATTCGTTATCTAACCGGCACATTTGATCTTTGTCTTTATAAATTCATGGAAGTATTGAATTTAAATCAAAACAACTATAATTTTATTTTCTGGATGATTAGTTTGTAATAATTATTTAATAATTTCACCCTTATTAAGTACTTAAGTTATAATATTGTGTTTAAATAATATTAAGCATCGTTAAAATATTTTATCAGAGCTTAAATTGTTATACGTGAGAAAGTTCTGAAAGAAATCTGATTTAAATAAAAATAAACGCTAATTGTCTTGATCTTTTTTAAAAAATTATGATTTTTGTCAACCCTGCATGTCTTGTTTTTTAAGAGATAAACTTCAAGAAATGCACAATTGATTTAACAATCTGTATAATTTAAAAAGAAAACAGATTTCGAAGAAGTTAATCCTGAACACTTTAACGCAGAATTTTTATAAATTATATATTTCATGCTTTTTTTTTTTTTCATTTTGTATTAACTTTGGTCAAAATAAGTGAAAAATATTATATTTAGTATTTTAATAACTTATGATTATGAATTATAACATGAAACACCATGGTGACTTTTTCTGCATTAAAACTAAAATCTTTAAAACTCGGCTTAATTTCAAACAATAATTTATTAAATTTGCACTTACTTGCAGTTATTTAGATCTAAGAGAAACAGTAATTCACCATTGAAATTTCTTTAATTTTTGTAATCAATTATTGATAAATTATTGAATATGAATGAAGAAAAAATTTTTTTTTCAAACTATATTTTTTTCGGATTTTATATTATCATACAAATATTCCGATAATCTAACAAATTTTTTTACTGACTATTAGTCTGCTCAAAAATTAAAAAATAACAAAACCTATTTTGACTTGTAATCAGAATGTCAGAAAAATATTATATAACAGGAGAACAAATGTTATATGACAAAAATATTATATGACAAATATACTATGTGACAGGAAAAATATTATGTGACAAATATACTATGTGACAGGAAAAATATTATATGACAAAAATATTTTCTGAAGTAGTGTGTCTCGTGTGAAACAATCTATTTCAAAAATATTGTAAACCACTAGAAAATTAAAAATATGGAGAAATAACAATTTGAGTTTTATTCTGTATTTTCAGGAATTTTTATTTTCTATTTTAACTTGATAGTTTTATTTTGCATTTTTTTTTATTTTACATTTTTTGCTCAATAAGTTCTATTTTCGTTTCAATATTTTTTGGTGCTCCTCACACTATCGTATTGCTTTGACTATATTAATACAATATTAGAAAGCACAATGTTTTCGGATATAATCGTGTGAGCTGAGGACGAGTTTATATGTTTTCCTTATTTTATTTTCCAATTTATTTTTTTGAATTTAAAAAAAAAAATTAAATTTGTAAATATTTTTAAAAAATATTTTATAATAATTTTTTTTTTCTCCTTTAAAAGCTTTATATCTTTTTCCTCGTTTTATCTATATTTTTAACTTATTTTATGAGTTCTATGCTCTTACAGCTTATGCACAGTAAATAAAATGTATTATTATTTTTCTTAATTTTCTTCGCTAATCTCTCTCTTTTCTTCTATCCTTTTTGTATTTATTATATATACATGCGAGTTTATTAATAAAAATTTCACAGCGTTATTCCTCCTTAAATATTTTTTATAATTATATCATGTTTGTCATGTAAAATAAATTTACGAAAAGTAGAAGGCAGAAACTTAGATGTGAAAAATGAAAGTTTCCTTGACTATAGATAAATATTTCGTAAGAGGAAAGAAAAACAAAGCAAGATTTTCTTCTATGCTTTAATCCGTTGCCACAAAATTTCCGTCATAAATGATAAATGATATCTTTGATAAATGTATTTCTCTTACGGCTCAGCACCTTTGTTTCAGATTTGCGTCCTTTTCCATCCCCTATTAACTGGTAGATGTAGTATTTTAGTTACATATCTACAATAATTTTGTTAGGCGAGTTTTATAGGTATAGCAGTAAAAAATGCGAATTTAATTAATTTAAATTTTATATTATGTCACTTTGAAAATGAAATGAGGACAAAATGCATGAATTTTTTTGTCTTGTAATTTGATGGTTAACTATCTAACAAATCTTGATAAAAAAAAAAAAAGAGCGTTGTATCACAAAGGCACAAAAAAGCAACCATCTCTCTGTATTAAGAAAACGCAAGGTTTTTTAAGCGTCTAAATTTGCGTTACACTTTGTTTATAGTTTAGTTGCGCAAAAAAAGAAGAAAAAAACTATAAGACTAAGGAACTAGAACCAACGAGGTGTACAGAAAAATTTACACTGAATACGATGGATCAGTGATGACTCAGGGGATAAAGCGTTCGCCTTCCAATGAGGTGGACCGGGTTCGAATCCCAGCGATGGCTTGTCGATACGAATTCCGCATCCGGCTTGCTCCGACCACAGTGCTAATGGATAATATCCTCAGTGGTAGATTTATAATGGGTTAGAGTCCCCTTGCAGTCAAGCTAACCGTAGGAGGTTTTCGTGTCAGTAATACTCCCCACCTCTGTAACAACATCTTAATTGGAGTCCCAAATAATCTCTTCTAAAAGAATTAAACATCCATTTTCCACCCCAAAGTTAATTAATTCCAGTATGTAATCCAACAAGGCATCGCTGGTGAGTCTTTTCCGGCCTCTGGGAGGCCTATTTTTCCTTATTTGAGTGTTTGAAATCCGATGTTCCATTGATCTAGGCTTAGAGTACCAGATCGCCATTTTAACATGTCATCCACTGCAAGTGGAATCTATCGCAACCTTGACTTCTCAAATTTATACTTTTTCCTTTTCAATTCTAATTTAATACATCTCTTTGCAATTGCCCATGCGATTACCTTTCTAAATTCATATAATTTTTATTTCCCGGCGGTCTGGTACTTTTTCTAAAGTAATCTTTCTAAAATACGTCTTAACTTGGATATAGGCTTTCGCTATGTTAAACACAGTCACTTTGTAAACGCTGACTTTGTACACTAAAATTAATATTTTTTTCGTTAATATTTTTATCCAATTTTTTAATATGTATTTCTCCCAAAAGTTCGCGAATGAGCGATATCTTTCTTTTAATTTTATTCCCACCATGTGATTTTATATAAATTTTTAAAGTAACATCACTTTCCCATTGTGGATGATGTTCTATTCTCCATAACAAAATCAAAACAAACCATATGAAGAAAAATACAGTTAAGTTCTTCTCATCGCGCCTGATCAATCTTTTCTTAAATATTATTTTTTCCAATCGTTACTTTTCTTCATAGTTCAATGTTGACGTATATCAATATCGAAGTTGGTGTTTACAATCTCATTTAAAATTGTTTTTGGTTCTACATAGGTTTATCCAATGCTTTTTCTACTTATTTTACACATATTAGGGCTTTATTATTTCTTATATATAATTTCAATGTTTGTTATTAAAATTTTATTTACAGTGTCTCCGCTTATTATCTTTTCTACTTAGCTTAGTACAATGTTATCTTTAATTAATTCACATATCTTAGGGTTTTTTTATATTTATTTTGCTTAGCGTTACTTGCTTGATCTTTATTATTTGTTCATATGTAAGCTCTCCCTGTTCCAGTTTCCACATACGTTTGTAAAATATTAAGGTGTTTATATCNTTCAGAAGCTTTTTTTCCAAATTGTACGTCTGACCATCTCTCTGTATTAAGAAAACGCAAGGTTTTTTAAGCGTCTAAATTTGCGTTACACTTTGTTTATAGTTTAGTTGCGCAAAAAAAAAAGAAAAAAAACTATAAGACTAAGGAACTAGAACCAACGAGGTGTAAAGAAAAATTTACACTGAATACGATGGATCAGTGATGACTCAGGGGATAAAGCGTTCGCCTTCCAATGAAGTGGACCGGTTTCGAATCCCAGCGATGGCTGGTCGATACGAATTCCGCATCCGGCTTGCTCCGACCACAGTGCTGACGGATAATATCCAAAGTGGTAGTCGGATCATGGGTTAGAGCCCCCTTGCCGTCAGGTTAACCGTGGAAGGTTTTCGTGGGTTTTCCCTTCATGTAACGCAACTGCGAGTTAGTTCCATCCAAAAGTCCTCCCCGAAGGCAAATTTCTCCCAATACTTTTTTCAAGAGTTCTTCCGTCTTCTGGATTGGGTTCAAAATTACAAGGCTACTGAGTAGAACTATAGTATTCGTAAACCCAAAAAACTGGGTCGGCTGTTCAAAAACGGTTATAAAATGAGTACGTTGGAATAAAAAAAAATAACAGTCGATAATTAGTTCAAGAAATGATAACTGTTAAGCTTATAGTTAAAAATATTATGTAGGATGTTCTGCTGGGCAATATTCATTAACAGACTGTGAACGTCATTCAGTACAAAGCGTCGTGTAGCATCATCTATTAAGTAAATTTAAAACAAATCTCATCCCAAATTTACAATAAATCTAAGAAATTTTGTATAAAAAGTAGGGTTTCAATTTTAAGCAATCCCATTTTTAATACATTTGCCAGCAATGCGTTAACTTTGCCATTAAATTTTAATAAAATTTTTAAAGTTTTTTTTATGACATTTCATTTATAATTATTTTATTTACTGAACTTCCAATTTTTATCCATTTTTAAGACACGTGATTAATCTCGATTGGAATAACTATGGATTTTCAAAAAGACAAATATGTCAATAACCAATTCAATTTAAAAAATTAGTGTATTTTCAAATTTTCTGAACAGAAAGTGCTTACTCTAAATGAATTAATTATATTTTATGGATTTTTTAGAACCCTTAAAAATAGCAGAAAAATAAAATTTGTGAAAAATATACGTCACAGTGATAATTAGAAAGATTTATTGAAATATTTATTAAAAATATTTATTTTGCATTTACGCATTTTCAGCTGATAATAGGTAAACAAAGTGTTTTAACATAAAAGTGAAAAAAATTACATAAATTATTAACAAAATATTGGCACTTTTTTTAAAAAAAAACATTGAATTTAACTGGGGGTAAGAACAATGTTGAATGAGAAGTAATTACAGGGGTTGGGGAGTGGAGCGAGCAGTTAGCCTTGTCTCTATAATAAAAATGTATGACTTTTATCATTACCTTAAATTGTTAAAAATGAGACAATATACGATTCTACATCCTATAAAGTCAGAAAACTAAAATTTTGACTATGTATTCTTTACGAGGAAAACTAATAAATGTACCGTTTCGGTCTTTTATGATTATCGAGGTAATTAACGTAATTGGCAGTAATACTGAATAACACGTTCTACTCCAGTGGAAGTCTAAGACTTGGACCATGTGTTCTTTATCAGATGTGAGGAAAAATGTAAAAAAAAGTTTCACTTCCATATTTTGTAATTATTAGAATATTTTGTAATTATTGGGATAATTAGGAATAAATTGGACTAATTGATAGAGATAAATAATCAGTTTTTACCGAGATACATGTCTCAAATTTGGAACACGTGTTTTTTATCAGATATAAGTAAAAACCCTGCTTGAAAAAGGATCTAAATGAAAGTTTGCCACTAATATAAAAGTTTCAGATCTTGAGCATGTGTTGTTCCTTACGAGATAAAAGGGAATTTTGTGTCGTTTATCAGGAATAGTTGAGAAAATGCGATCCCTCAACTATCTCCATCACAAAGTACATTTAAACACATATCATCTATCAGCCGAAGAATATGTAGAAAATATAAATACATGCATATGGAAATAATAACTGAAATATAGATACATTTATTGAAATTTAGATAGCATGTCTTACATAGTTAACAAAAAAAATTTCTGTTGTTAACAAGTTAAACTCTACTAGAAAGCTTTTTATGTTATTTTTCAATATATTATGTATACTTATATAACTATAAATAATATGGAAAAAAATATAGATACATTTATTGAAATTTAGATAGAATGTATTACACAGTTATATATAAATTATTTTTGTTGCTAACGAGTGAAGGTCTATTGCTAAACTGTTATTTTTCAATATTCGCCAGTTTCTGCTCCAGTAAATATCATTCTGTTTGGGTAGTCCAGTGACTATGTGTTGTTTACCACTATTGATCACTGCAGATAGAGTTCTGTTGGATATCTATATTTTTCTTCTCTTTGCCTTATATTTTACTGATGACACTAGGGAACAAATTTCTTTCTTCTACATGAGAGTTTTGAACGGATCTTAAATATTTCCCATCTCTAATTTCTCACTACAGCATACATCGAAAACTTTTTCAGATAATCGAAATATTTTGCACGCAATTCTAAAATTCGTTTATTCAAAGATAAGAACGTGTAAAAAATAATTTATAATAACTATTTATTATATTTTTAATTTGATTTAATTATAGTAAAAAAAATTGTATCGTAAAGATATACAAAATTTAAATATATGTAATTATGAACAAAATACAAAATTTGAATGAAAAAAATCCTGCAATGTTTTTATAATTTAATAGCCCAAGAACTATTCGATCAATTTCATTAAAATTTGGTATTTTGATTCTTAAAGCCACATAAGTTAAAATAATGCAAAATTTTACATATATGAAATTCTAATTAATACCCTCCTGTCTAAACTATTAAGACCATATTAAGATTGCGGTTACCCCCTTATTTTCATGGTTAAATAATGCTCGAAAAATAAATGTACTACATTTGAATAAATTTGCAACTAAATTTTAAAGTTTTAAATCGATTCGCCTAAAGGCTTCATTTACTAATACAGCAGAGCGCATTATTTCAAATTCCTCATTAACATAGAGATTTAGCACTTCTGCTTATTTATTTCATAAGAACCGTTGAATCTCTTAATAGTATATAAATAAGAAAGTAAATATTTTTTCAAGTCACTGTGTGCCAGTGTCAGCTGAATTGATGATGTCTTTCACAAAGTCTAAGCGTACATTTGGTATTGACAAGTGATTGAATGAATGGTTTAACTACAAAACATAAACTAAGCCAGGGCATCTGTACAGCTCTTATTTCATTAATACTCAGCCTTGAGAAGTGGTCTAAATATAATACATCACAAATAAAAAATATCATAAAAGTCATAATAGACATAACTGACAACAACTACGGTTTCTCTGTAATCTTTCATTTTTAGATTTGAAGTGATAATGAATCTTATAAATGTATTTTTAACTCTTGGATTTTAAAATTTAATTCAAAATGATTTCTTCCACCATTAAATGCAAACAAATCAATGTTATAGTAAGAGCAAGTTTAAGAAATGCAAATGAGTGGAAGCCAAAAATATTCAAGTGGTAGCAAACTACTCATCAATTAGAAGCTTTTCTAATTTCGCTACCACTTATCATTTTAGATAATATGCATCTAGCATGTATTAAATTTTAAAATTAATGTATGACTCCTCGGGGTCTGATCAGGGGTGAGCTAATCCCTGCAACTTAAGTGTAGAGAGCTACCCGGCACGAGTGGTAATTACCAGGACGGCCGGGTTTCTACTTTAACCCGTTTTGTCCCGAATTTATAAATTGAAATGATACAAAAAGTGGTTTTATAGAAAAAGTGGTATGATATATTACCGAAATTAATTTGTTTTTCTACTGTTAAGGCATTCAAAAAGTCATTGATAGATCAAAAAGTACTTACTTACTTACTTTATTTTTAAAAATTTGGGCACCTGGGCCGCGCAGCGGCCCCTATCCCATACATCTAGAAATTTACATAAGTTTAAAGTGATAACATTTTGAATTTAGCAGTCGATGTGGTTGCTAATACAAAATTACAAGCACTTTGCTTGGGTAAATAAACATTTGAATATCGAAACTAAATTTACACATATAAATATAAGCATATAAATATAAACATAATTTGAAATATATATACATAGGTTGACATAGATAAACATAGTAGATATAACATTTGACTATCGAATCTAAATTGACACATATTGACATATATAAATATAAACATAATTTGAAATATATATACATAGGTTGGCATAAATTAATATAGTAAATATAACATTTGAATATCGAATCTAAATTGACATCTGTTGACATATATAAATATAAGCGAAATATTGTTCATTAAATACAATAGAATTTGCAAAAGAATTTAACGTGCATAAGTTGAAAAATATATATGCATAAATTGGCTATATTATCAGAAAATAAAATTTGATGCAATTTAATGTAACATAAGTAAAAGTCTACTGTGAAAAGTTCAGTGAATTTAACATGAGAGTCATGAAAATAAGAATAGAACTCACTGGGTTTGAGATGATTCCCCGATGATCTCCCTGAGAAGACGGAGCGCTTCTTCATTTTTGAGCAATTCCTGTAATTCTTTGATTAATGACACTAATCGGTGAGCAAGTTTAGGCGTCGAATTTGATGTTGCTCGAGGGCTCCTTCTGCTGGGGCGGGTCTCGCACCCAGTATAGTTGGCTGTGTGGTTTTTGTAGCAATTACAACATTTTGGAGGTGTTGTTCTGTCTTTGTTGCATTCATGAGACCTGTGGTTTTCAGCGCATTTTACACACCTTGCAGGTGCATTGCAGTGGCTTTGCGTATGTCCATAATTTTGACAGTTGTAACATTGTGTAGGTCTTCGACCTCCTCGAAATCGTTCGATTTTGATCGGGATCTGCTGTATGTTGTTGACTTTGAATACTCTATGGTGATTCACCGTTGATGTTAGGATTATGAGAAAAAGTGGAAGGAGCCGATAGGCCTCTCCCATTCTCTTCTTAAACTGCACTATTTTAAAGGTTTCAATATTGTTTTTCTGTAATTCTGTATTGATGGCATCTTTATCAAAGTCCACAGGCAGGCCCCGGACCAAAACCTTAATAAATCTGGCTTGCGGTGTTATTTCTGGTTTGCTGGGCGGATCCTGTACTTTGTCGGTAACCTCCTTAGGTTTTGTTGTCGGCAAGATAGTGACGTCATCTGTTGAGTTATGTTGGCTAGAAGAAGGACAGCTGTTTGTAGACATGAGTGTAGAATTATCTTCAATTGTTTTGACTGCAT
The DNA here is from genome assembly GCF_043381705.1 of Parasteatoda tepidariorum. NCBI lineage: Eukaryota > Metazoa > Arthropoda > Arachnida > Araneae > Theridiidae > Parasteatoda > Parasteatoda tepidariorum. Next base: position 73,672,438 of record NC_092206.1, read on the forward strand.
TTTGCTTCTTCTTCTTTTTTCTTTTCTTTGCTGGTGGTTCTGTATTATTGTTAATATTGATGTCCGTGTCAGTTTCTGTATTCGGTGTTGTATTCAGGTTTTCATCTTTATTTTCCATGGTTATGTCTCCAGTGCTTGGATTAGTTTCAGTCATTATTGATTCGACTTGAATGGAGTTTTCATTCATCACCTTGTTTTCTTCTGCTTGAAATTTTTTCCGCTTCCATCTGACGTGATAAGCTGCATTTGTCAGTTTTAGGAAGTATGAGTATTCATAGTCTCCAGGGTAACTTGATCTTATCTGAATGAGCAGTTTGCTAAGTAATTTATCTAAGCGAATCAGCTCCTCTGTATCAAACTGAGAGTAAAACTCTACAAGATCATCAATATGTTCAAGTTTAACTGATGGAAAATATCTTTTTGAAATCCCACAGGTAGCAATGATTTTTTCTAATGACGTGGACTCTACGCAATGCGACGGTGAATTACGACCAGAGAATGAGACCTTTCCACCACGAGCTGTTTTATGATACGGCATGATTTGAAAAAACAAAATGGCGGGATCAAAATCCAGACATCAAAATGGTCAGTTATCAGTATTGTCTCTCTCGTCTCAGAAACCTGACGAGATCAAAATCAGCATCACTCACCTTGAAACTTTCAGGATAATCAGCATCAATTCTTCATGACCGACATCGCAAGGAAGAAGAAGACATCAGTAGAGCAAGACCAGCATCAGTTGTCGGCATCCTAGACCAGCATAGGTCACTTTCTCGCAATTCTCCCACGTATCAAGTTGACTTGGACTGGAATGACCAAACCCAAAAACCGGAAATTTGTATCCCATCAAAAAGTACTTGTTCCTTAGAATTCTAGGTCTAATCAGAAATAACTAAAACATTGTGGTAACTGAGAATCCTTTAATTCACCCAGATAAATGAAAATACTGAAAATAGTTTCCCACCACAATGAATGTTTTTGAAAAAAGGAACTGTCCTAAATATATGACGCTGGGCGTTAACCGGTTAACAGAGCCACACTTACTTACAAAATATACACACATTCTCACATTCCTTTAACTCGCCCCCCTTTTGTATGTATTTCCACACTGTAAATACTGTAAATATTCATTAGTGTTTATTTTCCCATTGTACTTCAATTTTACCTCTTTTCATGTACATTTTTATTACTTGTAATTTTGTTATTGCCTAAATGGCAAAGTGCCATTTTTCTTCTCTCAAGAACTCCATTTTCTCCCCAAACTTTAATTTTGTCATGCATGCTTCTCAGTTTAATTTCAGGATGAATGGCAAAAGGACCGTAAGGCCTCAGACGCCCAGTTCCACCACAACGAGCGAATGAACGAAATTAATGTATGGAATATAATGACCGTTTTTAAAAACAATAAATATATTTTATGGAAGAAATTTGCTACCACTTGAATAAATTTTTTTTTTCGGACCGCACACATTTTTAAGTTTTGCCAATCAAGTTTTCGGGACAACCGAATATTATTAATATTCAAAGTTTTTGCGATTTGTGGAAAACGTTTTACAAGTGGTAGTAAAATTTATGCATCAATGTAAGATTCCTGGTTTGACAAATTTGATTTAAATTAACTTTCATTAAATTTAAATAGTTTAAAAGTTGCTTTAAAAGTTATAAAGATTCAACTATCTCGTCTAGAGCTTTAGTAGTAAAATTTAGTAGTCTTAGTAAAGTTGTGCAAAATCATGCAAGTTTTAATTTTAGTTTTTTATAAAATAGCCTAGGATTAAGTAAGTTTAAATCTGTATTAAATCTTTCGCCAAAAGCCTAGCAGTTGGCATTCTTAAACCAACCGTTACAGGTCTCTCGTACAATTTCATTTTTGAAGTTAAAGTGGGAATAACATTTGATAATTTCAGTCTAAGTATTATAATAAACATTTATGTATGGACGTCTATACGCTTAAAAATGTAATAAGTGGTAGAAACTTATTGCTTTTATTTAGTTAATCGACTTAATCACTCAGTTCAACCTCCATGGCTTGCGCTGCAAATTATATACATATGTATGAAGCGAAAATAATGCCTGCTATGCTTTTGAAAACTTTAGAGAAGACATAAAACTCCGGTCAATGGCAGCTAATTTTTGTAGTGACGCTTCTTTATCTAAAATACATAATATTTAATTTTCATTTCACTTCAATTTGCATTCCAGTATCAAAAAGTGCCACCTAAAAGTTAAAATATCAAGATGGATGAGGAAAGGGCTGCAAACGGCCTCAGGCACCCAGATAAAATTCGATGATGATAAAATATGTAATAATAATCATAATAATAATGTAATGTAATATAATTCGTAGTAATAATTATGTAATATAATAATCGTAATAATAATAATGTAATATGAAATAAAATTCGTTACTACCACTATGACTTACAATTCAAATTACACAGGCCTGCGATGAAAAAAATACAAGGGGTCTGATAGTTGAACTTAATGTATTTTTTGGTGCTGAAATGGAAAATAATAATGAAAAATGTCCATCACGTCACGTTTTTTAGAAAAATTCAATTTTACTGGAATTTTTATGAACATTTACCATAAAATTTTTTTTGTTTTTGAATTTCTTCCCTTCTTGACTGACCAGCATTCTACTTTGGACAAATCTACAAAAGTACCCCTCAATCACTACTTCCTGTCACCGTCCCTCTCTCTGTAGCAATCTCTCTCTACTAATAGCGTCGTGAGAATCCTTATCTAGGTCCGCTGACCTCTCAGAAACACTAGCAAGCGTAATAGGGAGTCATTTTAAAGTTTGCTTTTTTCTGTGCGTTTCGGGAAACATGGCTTTGAGTTCAAGACATGGTGAAAATTTCCCAGATGACTTTTGTTATACATGCGGCGAATATAGTGTAGTTAAAAATCGCATGAGGAGCATTTCAGAGTGTGTAAGACAACTTTATCTGGCATATTTTGACGTGAAACTCGGAGATCAGGAAAAATCTTGGGTACCTCATAAAGTTTGTGTTCAGTGCCTCAATGATCTACGCTTATGGCATCAAGGAAAGAAGACTGCTTTACGATTCGGAATTCCTATGACGTGGAGAGAGCCCCAAAACAACTTTGATGATTGTTATTTTTGTTCCTGCCATGTTCGTGGGTATAACCGAAAAAATCAAAGACTAATATCTAAACCTGGCTCGCGTCCTGAACAAAATAAAATATATCGACCACAGTTGGACCATTTGCGGTGATTTGAAAGTTATCTCCATGCTTCTTGGTTAACAAGGGGGATATATAAAGTACCCATGTTTCATTTGTGAGTGAGACAGCCGTGACAAGACTCAACATTGATGGGTCAAAAAAGAATGGCCGAAAAGACAAAATCTTGACCCAGGCACCAAGAACGTTATTCGAAACAGCTTAGTTGATCCGAAAAAAGTATTGTTAC
>NC_092206.1:73676308-73787344 GCF_043381705.1 Parasteatoda tepidariorum
TTTGGTCACACTCAAAGAAATTGCTGTTCTCCTCCCAGATGTGTTAAATGTGCCGCGGGTCACCGATCCTATTTGTGCCATAAGGACATCAACATACCTCCAAAATGCTGTAACTGTGGGGAAGCACACACTGCTAACTACACGGGATGCAGCTTCCGTCCCCCTAGGAGGGGCCATCGTGTCACTCCAGCTATAGTTCCCACTTCAAAAGCAGGCAAAGCTCATAGACTGGTCTCAATTTTAAAAGAACTACAAGAACTATTAAAAGACAGAGAAGTTTTCCAACTACTGCAAACAATCATGTCCACTTCTGAACAATGTCTCCCTCTGACTTGTTTTCACTCAACATAGAACTCTATTCTACTGAACTTATGAACTGGTAAATTCAACACTAAATTTAATACTGCTTATTGCCACGTTAGATAAGGAAACTAACTAGATAAGGAAACCACTAAGAAAATGCAAAACTTATGCTAAAACTTCATGATTTTGTTTCATTTCACATTTGTCTTACAAATCACGGAATTCTAACTCAATTCAATGCTAAAATGTCAATTGTATTTGTATATATCTTGATTCTATTCATATCTGTATCACAACTTATGACTGCATCAAATTTAAACCCCATTCAATGCTAAAATTTAAATTGTACTTGTTTATATTTTAAATTAATTCACTTTTAAAACACAACTTATTGCATCAAATTTAATCCCATTCAATACTTCAATATCAATTGTGCTTTTTATATTCATGAAAATTTCTGATTATTTTATAAATCATGACTCATATTAAATATCAATTCATGTTTAATTTATCAAGCAAATTTGCTTGATCTTCTGTTCTGCTACCTTAATGCTGCATAATTCAAAATGTTTTTAATTCAACTTGTAAATACTTCATGATGGATGGGTTAGGGGCCGCTGCGCGGCCCATGCACCCAATTTTGGATTAATAAAGTAAAAGTAAAGTCCAAGGTAAAGTAGATATTGTTGAAAAATTTAAAAAAAGAATAAGTAAACTCCTCCCCAAAACTAGCTATAACTGAAATTTTATTACCAGCCTTTCTTCTTTTCCGTCTCGCTTTCACCCCTGATGAATTCTTTTACTTTTCCCTACAAAAAAAGAATATAAAACAGTTTCACTACCAGCGTTTCTTCTTTTCTGGGATACAAACAGCCCTGAATACATTTATTCTGACTCCTCAAATATTGAAATCACTATTTCCAACATCCATACGCTATTAGGACTTTAATAAAATTTTTCTTAAATCTTCAGATAGTTTTAAAAAAATTAAAAAAAAAACCGCTTTCCCTATTATTCAGCCCCATAAAATTTATTATATTTTAGAATTCCAAGAAGCAATGTGACTTAGTGCACTTTTTAAATTCTTTTTTATTCCGCGAGCCTAAGGCTAATTGCGATGTGGTTTAAATGACAGAAACCTCATTACAGACCAAGAACTACTAACCACTCCCTCTTATAAGCTATTGAAAAAAAAGTTTTAATGTACTTTCTTAATGAGCGCTACTAATTATCAAGAGGGTTTCAAAGTTGAATAGCCTTAGGTTCTTTTTCAAAATTGACAAACTAAATGTAAGGTAGCTTATTCATCCCCTTGCTTGAAAAGGATCAAAGTAGATAGTAAAACTTTATAAATGGGGACGGTAATTGGAATATTCTTCACTGTTTTATTTGATAAATGGAAAGGAAATTTTTTGAAATAATGGTTTTATGTGGATATTATAATGTAGCAAGAATTAACTGGCCTGAAGTCTCCATTTTTAATTCAATCTATTAGTCAATTGAATTATGCATCGATTCAAGAATTCGAGTTATGAGAGCTCATTGGAGCTGGGTAAAATGTTTGATTTCAGATGGAAAAAAAATTAAAAATATAAAACTAACAAAAATCCATTATATTTCTAACATTTGGCCACTATAATTTAGAAATGGCAAATTAAGATTTGGATTCCTTATTTGGCCAAAGACTTTAAAGATGTTTCTTACTTAATTGAATTCGTTTTATTACTTCATAGGAATTAGCATTCGAAACTGTATGCTTAGAATTAAGAAGGAATAATGGTTTTATACTGCAAGATTGGATTGAGGATTTCAAACAAGGCTAAAATTTTGTGTTTCTACGGGATCAATTTTATTCCACGTTTCCAGCACGGTGCCATGACGGTGTTAGCTCATTGTCCATTGAACTAAATGAATGTTTCCTATTTTTTTTTTAACTCGTACTTATGTATACATTTTACATCACATCACTATCCAGGTACTATCAGAACAAGCAAGGTATATTTTTTAATGAATCTTTTACGCTGAACTGAATGCGAAAAATTGCGAGACTAGATTGCTAGACTAATAGTTCTGAAGTTATGGGTATTTTCTTCATAATAAGTGCAATTCAAAAATAGAACATTTTATATTTAAAAAATCACATTTCAACTTTTGAAATATTAGTCCTGCTGACTCATGTTTATTCTCATAGGATTAAATCAGAAAAATATACATAGAAAACAATACCTCATTTGTCTATTTGCTATATAGTTGTATAAATATGTGCATGTACAAAATTGTACTTTTTATACATAGAAATATAAATTTCTAAATTAATAGTTCGATCGTTATGGTATTGGTTTCATTTAAATGAGCGTAAAAAATTGTTACAGAAAATATATCTTACATGCATAAATAATTCATGATTCATGTTTAGCAATTTAAAGGGTATAAATTAGACCACGTGAAACGTAGAACTTCTTCCGCACACTACTCGTACCGACCACAGTGCTGACATAAACTATCCTCAGTGGTCACTTTGCAGTCAAGCTAACCGTGGGAGGTTTTCGTGGTTAGATGGATCATGGGTTAGAGTCCCTTTGCCGTCAGGCTAATCGTGGGAGGTTCTCATGGTCTATCTCTCCATGTTACGCAAATGCGGGTGAGTTCCATAAAAATGTCCTCCACGGAGGCAAAATTTCTCACAATACTTGATCCAGGAGTTCCCTTGTCTTCTGGATTGGATTCAAAATTACAAGGCTACGGAGGTGAGCATTAGTAGTCGTAAACCCATAAAATTGGGTCGGCTGTTCAACGACGGTTATATAAAAAAAAAAAAAAATTAAATAATAATGATCTATTGGAGATGATCGGGGCATCATTTCTTATGAACCGAATGTAATACATACGTATTCGTACTCTATTATACTATATTAGTGAATTGGTATTAGTATACCATATTAGTATTAAGTTCACTGTAGCCTAAGTGGTCGAGACGCTTAGTTCCCATGGCACCACGGTGGAGAAGGGTGCAGGATTGTGCCCCGTAGTTTCATTAGAACTCCAGATCTTACAAATATGCAAGTAGCCTAGTATCTGCATAAAAACTTTTCTTTAAAATAAATAATTTTGCACAGCTTTTAAAATAATTTTGGGAAATCACGTCATTTAAATTGTAAAAAAATTTGTATCATAAGCTGTGCTTTCCTTGACCACGTAATGTTATCTTTTTACACCTGTAAAGTCGTTAAAAGTAAATATAAAACTGAATCACGTTCGTAATAAAATTAAGCATGCTTAGTTTTATTTACGAACGTGACATTTCAATGAAATGCATTTCAGGCCAATGTCAAGAGCAATCGCACCATTAGCTCAAACATATAAAATATTTTTAAAAGCACTATGAGATGAATATGCTTTATGAAATGCATAAATTATTCTGCGATTGTTGAATCGTATTATTCATAACCAATTTGAAATTTATTACTGTCAATTTTGTCGTTACAAATTGAAAGTGAATTTTAAAAATGTATCATTTTAAACCTTGATTCCTAGTATTTTTTATTACTGAAAACTAGAAAAAGAAAGTCCGGATACTTGTCTATGAATCGGAAATTTGTTTTTTAACCCTTTGACTACGAATTTTAAAAAAATTATTTTTTTTGCTCTTTTTATTATTCAAAAGTACAAAATAGGTCACAAATATGGCAAATTTAGCATTTGGGATTTTTCTGACAAGCGGTTATCAATTTAGAGGCTGGGACATATATGTCGCGGCAGTACTTAATGGAAAGTATATATGTCCCACCTATAGTGATAGACTTACTACAAGCACATCTATCATTCCGGAAAAATTTATTATATGGACTTTTTTTTTTACATGGTATGATACAGGGTGAAGCAATCTTTGCATATAACCCGAAATTACACATTGGACAACTCATATTTGTTCTTTTTTCTATGTTCCTTTTAAAAAATATGAATAAAATATGAATCGACATAACAATCCCAATGAGGAATACGAGTGGGATATATCTGTCCCAATGAAGAATACTAGTCGGATATATCTGTCCCAGCGCAAAATCACAATGCTATTTCATGCAAGAAACTCTTTAGCGCCATCTAGAGGATATTTGACACATGAAACACGTATACTTGATTCGACTCTACGACTGGGACATATTACAATGAGTTTCTAAGTGCTTTTCACCCCATTAGTAATTTTCAAACATTTGTTGGGACAAATGAATAGGTAAATAGTAGCCAATTAACGTTTTTGAAAAATTCAGCTATTAGGAATTGGGCTTAGGAATTGGGCTATTAGGAATTGGGCTATTAGGAATTAGGACTTAACATCCGTTTTGTCTGATCTGAACTGATGTGGTTTTCCGCTGGCAACTTTACATTTTTTCAAATCATTTTTGTTTCGTTATATTCACGTCTGTCAAGTCTAGAAAATCTGAGCCTATTTTTGATGCGCTTGCATTTCAATTTGGTATATTTTTTTTTATATCAGGAAAAGCAATTTTTTGTCTATGCAAGAAAGAACTAAAAATAATAAACTGTATCTAAAAAATTATAGTAGTGACTAAGAATAAAAACAATCCACTCTCCCAAGTATAATTTAAAGCTACTGACTTTTTTTTTTCAAACTTAAAATCTTTTAATGAACCATAAAATACTGCGGTGGAAAGAGGTTAAGACAGAAATGTATTATCTGCTTTAGCAGCACGTGCAATATATAAACTATATGTGAAATAATTATTTTGTAAGTTTTTAAAAAAAGAATTTCTCAACCAATTGAGCAGTACATCACACTTTAGGTTGAAGTATTTGTACTTCGTGTAGGTAAAAATAATTTTTAATCGATTATATTTACTCGACAATTAAATGATGGAGCAAAAATGTTACCACCATATCAAGTATTACGCGCAAAATTTGTGCCAAAAGACGAAGTCAGTAGCTCTGGATAAATACAAGGTTATTGACACATAAGGTTGTAATTCCGGAGAAAGTTTCTCCCATCGGTTTCCATGACATCACATATTTAATAGATATTTCATCGCTGTATTTCCGATTCGTTGTAACTCCTTGAATGCTGTTACAAATTATTTAAATACAATTTCATATTATGGTTTTTATAACTGTTACATATTTATTAATGTTTGTTAATGTATGATAAATATAGATTATATCTGGGTAGAATATTTAGTTAAAAAACTACCCATGTAATTTTTAACATTATTAAAATTAAGTTTTATCTTCTTTAAATTCACATTCATGACATTCACATTCAATCACATTCAATTTTGAAACAAAATCATGTAAAAAACATTAATTCACTCTGTTTCAACTTTCACGTAATATAAATTGAAATACAATTTATAATTTAGAAAACAATAGTATTATTTAAAAAAAATTCACACTTTGTCTCGAACCAATGTCATTCTTTACAGTAAACATAGAAAATGTTCGGTAAACATAGAATAGATTGTTCATTATTATTCTGAATACGCATTTAAAGACAAATTTTCTTTTCATTATTCAAATTAAGCATTTATCTTATCAAGCATTTATTCAATTAAGCAAGTTAAGTGTTCATTAAATTAAGCAAATTAAGCGCTCATGCAATTAAGCAAATAGATATTTGTATGTTTAGAATAGTATTAAAACATTTATAAGAAAAAAAAAAAAGATTTTTGTAAAACATTTAGTTCAAATTGTAAGGCGACAGAAAAGTATTACAACAATTTAATCATTGCTTAGTTGATGAAATTGATATTAAGTTAAAGTTAATTTTGGAAATCGAAACCAGTTTATATTAAATATTCATTAAATAAAAATGGTTATACTTATCCAATTAAGAACGGCACTAGGGAATTTCATTCGTCATTCGCTGTGTCAGATTAATTATTCATATGGAATTGGAATTTAAAAAAAACCAACCTTAATAAATAACTTAATTAAGTATCAAAAAATTTAAATATAACTAAAATTTTATATTCCTTAATAAATTAATTTTAGTTTTAGAAAAGAACTGCGTGGGGGAATTTATGTTATAATATTTTGCAGTTTTCTTTTCTCATGAATATTTACTGGGCGAGCCAAATTTAGAAGTTTTATTGTTGCATTGTGAGCAAATACGTGATGTTCTAGGATTAAAGGCATTTTTCCCTTTTACATTTCTCTTCCTGGAGTTTAGATAACGATTCCTGTTTTGGAAAACAATGATAAATTCATTTTCCTTTGGGTTTTTCGAACCAGTTTTTGCATGTTGCAATGACGCATATATTAGACAGCATAATTATATATTTTACTTGATCTTAAACGAAATTTTTGTCTTACATTTTAACAAAAAATTATCAACAAAAGCTACAAAAATGAACGATATTCTAAAAGATAAATGTATTTTAACGCAAATCGAAAGGGTACTTATTGCTTGGAATTCAAAAACATTTGGGAGAGTATCGTTATAAAAAGAAAGCGTATCTTTGCAACAACAAAAAAAGGAAGAAAAACAAAACGCGAAAGAATAGCTACGGCTTAGATGTCACAACCCCCGACCCTCCTCTTAAGTTGAAGATTCAAAAGCCATGTTATAATATTTATTACTTCAAAGAGATTTTAGAAATAAAATTTAAAAAAATGCTATAACAACTTTGAAAGACTTTGAGGAAGATTTAATTAAGTATTATATTATATCTCAAACAAAAATAAGTTTAATAAATTTAATCAGAATTTTTTTTATTGTAAAATGAATTAATTACAAAAAAGTAAGGAATTTGAATATTTAATATAAAAACACAATTTGCTGTAAAATATAATGAATTCTTTTCTGACTGATCTCGGTTAATTTTATTGTATATGTACTAGTACCCTTCGCGTTATCTATTTTACGTTAGGTCTACTTTTTCTTTTGGGTTTTCAGTTTCTTCCACTATCCTGAGAATTATGAAAAAAATTCCGGATGTTTCCTAACCTCACGTGCAATATTTTCGGTTAAGTTGTGTAAAAGTATAAATTTAATTTTTGCATTGAAACTTTGGTTTTGAAGGTAAACTTCGCTATATCATAAACATCAGAACTTTGATTCTATCACTTAACTCCAAAAAATTATATTATAAACTTTAAAAGAAACTATAAATGAAAGTGCATTTGAATAGTCAATTGATATTTAGAAGAAATTACAAGCTGAAATAAAATCTGAGACTGTTGCTAGCATTGCTGAGATAGTTTCTAGCATTTACGAGCAAAACATTGAAAGATATGATAGCTTAAAAAGCGTCTATGAGCAAATGGCCTCATAATTTCACCTCCCTGAAGTAGAAAAAAGAACCCAGAAAGAGCAAATTTTATTGTTTAATAGCCTTGAGATAATCAACTATGTTACATATCGGTCAACTTTTGCGCTTTGGAAAAAAATTTATCATTAGAGTAGCGACGCCAACGGCTCCAGATTAGACAAAATAATTTAAAATCGGTAAGAAACTACAAACTAAAATTTGTAGATTTTTGGTAAAATTTGCCAATATTTTAGAACGCTCAACACGGCTTAGCTGGAATAGAGTGATGTATCACATAAACTTTTAAATTATTTAGAAGTAGCGGTGAGTAAAAACCTTATCAATCAAATTTACTAAACCAAAAATCGTAGAATAAAAGACTTGAAAATATTTATCCGCTGTCCGGAGCAAGTTAGCATCTTTGTTAGTGGCAGAAAAATGCAAATTAAATTGAGATTGTAAACTGGTGTTTTATTTAAATTTACTACTTAAGGACATTTTCATGGAGTTAGCAAATTTATTTTATGTACGTTTAAATTATTAAGCTATGCAAGATAAAATTATTTTAAATCACACTTATTCGAATAAGAATAAAGTGTGGATGCATAAATATGCTACTATATTAAATCTAAAAATGAAATCTTCCGAAAAATCTGGATGATTTGACAGTTATGATAATAATTTTGAAAGTGAAAACAAATTTGTCAATTTCTTTATATGACTTTACTAAAATGAAATGCGTAACTAATACGATTGAGAAGGCCTATAAATAAAAAATGTCAACCACGTTTTCTTTCAAATTTTCCTTTCCTTTGTTAGCTTATCTCTTCTTTATTTCATGCAATAAAGAATAGAAAATATTTGTTCGATTTCATATAATTCTCGTAAACAAACGAATAAAAAATAATGACTCATAGTCAAATAAATGAAATCCGGAAAGCAATAAAAATATTCGTGACAAAAAATACTGACGTAATTTTCAATAACATCTCATAATAATATTTTTCTGAATAATGTATTGCCTAAAAATGTAAAGTTTTGTTTACACTATTTAAGTTTTTCAAAGACAAAATAAACCCTATTTATTCCTATAAGAATTAATTTTATTTAAAAACAATAGGTTATTAACAAGCAAGCAATAGCTAAATTATTGATCAATGGTATTCTTTCCCAAAATCTGTAAACTATTCCATAAAACAGAATTTTCCAGAAAAATGCATTACTGCCTTACTAAGATCTCTTTTCTATTTTTACCAAAAAGAGTAGGCTTAAACATAATTCTCAATTTTCGAACAGAATATTTATATTGTTTCCTTGAGGAGCAATAGAATCTACTTTGACTTCAACAAGGATTTGCCATTATTTTCTTATCCGTGAATGTAAAAAGGTATTTCTTGTCCTATCGGTAGCTGATGATTTATATTTTTATTCTAAAAATATAAAATCGATAAACTTCGTATATTTTATCGACATCTAATATTTGAGGCATTTATTAAAACCCGAAGAGATTGAAGAATATGTAAAATTGATTCCTTGGATATAAATTAAGTAAATAAAACAACAAATTTTTCTTAGTTTCTGTATAAGGATATTCTTATGTATGTCCAAATTTTGTTTTAATTTTAGTTTTTTTTTTATTAACTTGTTTTTTTGCCTGTAAGTTTGAAATGTTGCATTTGAAATTTTAATTTCCTTATTAGAACACTCAAAGGTCTATATTTATATTCTAATATTTATTTTTTGGCTACATTTCTGACATTTTGATCGATGTTCATTCAAAAACATCAATCGAAATTTCGACCACTTTTGGATTATTAGAATATTAAAATTTCAATGGAAGTTCTACTGTATAACCAAAGTTTCGATTGTTCAAATAAACTTCTAACTTCCTACTCTTGTTTCGGTAGATACAAATGCAAAATGACACCATTTTTGACACTTTGATCATGTTCTTTCAAAATACGTTATCAGTTATACATTGCAAAATTTTAGAAAACATTGGCAGTTAAAAGAATTTTTCAAAGAGTTAGTATAACATTGTTCATATTATTTTGTCCTACCCTATTATGCATGTGTCTAAACCTCGAGGTTTGTATAGTACTTAGAAAATTAAAAGAGTAGGAGAAAAAATCAAAATTAAGAAGAAAAAAAAGGTGAATTTCACAGAATATTTAAAACCATCAAAATATATATAAACCTTTAAGTAAATAAATTTAAATATAAAATTTATCTATTTCATTTTTTAATATTAAAGAGAAAGCCAAACACAAAAGAAACTAGTATCTTATTTTTGAAGTTATACTTCTTATGCGACTTCTAACAAGGTTGCGTTAAACGCTTAACGCTACATTTTGAAATTTGCTACTATTTAAATTCGCAACCACTTTAAAATTCGCTACACCAAAAAAGTCTTCAGCTAAAAGTTTTAGAATTTGACAATCCACACGCTAAGTTTGTTTAGGTATGGATGTTAAAGATTTTGAAAAACGGATTAATACCAAGCATTTATCACGATTGGTGATTTTAAAATGTATATATTTCAAGATAAAGCAGAGACTCAACATTTTTTATGCTTTTTAGTATTGGGAAGATCTATTAGAGGGGAAAAAAACTAACTTTCACTAAATCAATGTTATTAAATATCTGTAAGTGGCTTCAATTGCCTCAAAAGAAAAACAATGCCTGGCACTTCTAAATTGCTGTTGTTAATATCCTGCCATAGGACAAAAACGTTTTTCAAAAATCAACGATTTTTTGAAGAATTTTTTTTTTTTNTTTTTTTTTTTTTTTTTTTTTTTGATTCTTCGAGTTATTCTGGTCCAAGTAAATATTATTTACTAAACAATGGAGAATTTGCATCTCTCTGATTTGAAAAAAAAATTGCTATAAATATTAACTTTTTTCTAAAATAGTAGAAAAAAGCAGAAGGAAAACATCAAGTTTATGAACAATCTTTTTACATTCTAAAACAAAACAATGATTCTACATTATTCTTAATATTTCAGAAAGTGAGTTTGTTTTATCTTTTTCTGAGACAAACACAATCCACTTAAACTTCCTGGGGGAGATTTTGTTATTCCCTTCGCTTCCAAGCCATGAATATGGAGCTGCATTTCTTTATACTGCAGTAAACTTAAAGTAGATGCTATCGATATATCATTGACATTTTGTGATAAAAGCAAATGATGAATTGTATTATATTCTTCTTGATAAAGGAAGCAATTGGAATGATTTAGATGACAAAAGAAAAGAAAAATAAAGAAAAGAAAAGCGTTGCTTTTTGGATCAGTAAAAAGGTTTTGTGAATTCAAAAATATCCTCTTATTTACTTTTAAAATCTTTTTAGCGTGAACTATTTATGTTTTGTTGATAAACGAAAACGTAAAATATATTTCCTGCAGACGATTCAGCGTTTGATTGAACATAATAACATAATTTATGCTATTCAGCTGAAAATGTTCCATAGATTTGAAAGTTGAATACGAAATTCTTGTTCATCATTCGTAAAAAGAAATTTTGTATTAAATATTAAGAATAATATCAACTGTAAGAGGTAAATTGATATAAAATACATGGCATCGTAAAACAATTTTTTTTTTTGAAATTTATTATTAGAAAATACGCATGAAATTTGTTAAGTAATTTTGTCCCAAATAAATAATTTGGATTAATAATAAAACAAAATGGGTTATTTTAGTATTTTTCTCTATACTAAAAAATCGTAAAGGGTCACCGATACTGTTTTGGGTGTTCAATTTAACGTTACATACGCAGGTCACAAAGCAAAATACGAAAAATATGAAAGTAAAACAATGGATGTTATCTTAAAGTAATCTGTTTTAAATTGCCTTTAATAATTTAACTTCATGCATTAGTTGTGCGTTTTCTAAATCTAACACCAACCCGGAAAAGTACAGACTGTTTAAAAAATTTATTTCGAAAAAGAAACAGAGATTAAAATAATCTAGCAACCGAAAAAATTGCTATCAATTTTACAAATGTCATGTGATTCAAAAATATTTATAAGACTTAGCTAGAAAATAAACTTCAAAATGAAAAAATTTAACTTTTTAAAATATTAAAACTTAAAAAACGTATTTTCTTTTTGTTTTATGGTCTTAAGAGTCGAATGTTTCGACTAAGAAAACTTTTTCTTTGCGTTTCTCAATGCAGAGCAGTTAAGTTTAGATAGAAAAAAAAGTAGACATAATTTATACAATAAAACGGGGTGATTCACCAGTCTCTTCAAAGTGGTAGTACAGTGATTCTTTTAGCTTCTCTTTGAAACAATCTGGTGATCTGAAATTAATTTATTTTTAAATATAAATATCTTACAACTAATCGGAGAATACGTTTTACATCGTTGTCAAATGCTTGTTTATTTAATTAGCAAGTTCTGCCTAACGATGAATTTCTTTTAAACACATTATAATGATAATATCGAAGACCGCTATACAATGGAAAATATTTTCTGTACGCTTGCAAGAACGGTTATGCAAAGGAATCAAATCGGTGTGAACTTTTATTTTGTTTAGGAAACTTCATAGGGTTGTGGTAACCCAGTAGTTAAAAAATCGGACTCCGGTCCGTAGGGGATGTGTTCGATCCTTGATTCGGTTAAGATATATCATGCATCTGATATATGTGCTCGTAAAATCTGCGAAATCGAAAGTTCTGCTGTCGGTCACTGAGCAGTACTTAGGCAGTACTAGGGGTATCCTTCCACGTCAGATCTATGTCTAAATTGAGGAAGTGGCCTCACGAATGAGTAGTGCTGTCTTCTATCCGTGGTACTCTGAGCCAAGACGTACTTTCACCCTTGCGGTGTCAAACGAAAGACACACCTTCCTGGCTTAATTCGAAAGGCTGGTAAGCTTGGCTTTTCCAAGCATCATTAGAAATAACAGAAACTTTATTCATTGCATGGAAAAATTCTCTGTTGTAGCATTCATATACAGGGTGGTCCTAAAATATGTGTCAAAAATGTAAAGGTAGGTAGAGGGGACTTAAATAAGCATATTTCGTATAGGATTGTGTGTGCGGTAATGCCGTCTTGAGCCGGTAGGAAGTGTTGATGACTGCGGCGTATAAAAGCGCTTGCTAGCTGGATTCTCGCACGGATCTCAAACAGCATGCATCGTTTCACCAATGTGGAGCTTGCTGACTTGCATTTCATGTATGGAGCTGCACAAGGAAACGAATTAGTTGCTCAGAGGATGTACAGGGAGCGTCAGAAATCACCTGAACGCTGTCTACGGCCAGCATTGGATAAGACGGGGTGGTCCAGTTCCCTGGCCACCGCGTTCTCCTGATTTAACCTGCTTGGATTTTTTCTTTTGGGGTCATATTAAAAGCCTGGTGTACGAGAGTCCCATCAAGAAGATCTTGTTGCCCGCTTGTCTGTTGCTGCTTTACATGTGCTCGACATGCCTAACGTCTTTTCTAATGTACGCCGATCCATGCGCCGTCGCTGTGAATCTTGTATCGATGTTGGTGGCTGCTCTTTCGAGCACCTCTTGTAAACTGTTGATAAATTTTTCTTTTCTTTTGTCTTTATTTGTCTTTTCAGTTTCCTCTGATTCATACTGCCTTACAAGCTAGTGCTTTTATGTGCCATTACCGCACACACATTCCTATCCGAAATATGCTTATTTATGTCCCCTCTACCTACCTTTACATTTTTGACACATATTTTGGGACCACCCTATATGCACTGAAAAGCAAGAGTATCAAACTGTAGAGTGTCTTGATTTCTACAATACGGATATGCAAACTGCTCAGCTTTCCGAAAAATAATTGATAAAATGGTAGAGAATTAAAAGTTAAAATTGGTGGACTTTTTGATTATTTTTGTTACACTTTAAGAAGCTCAACACTAGGTAAGTGCTGAAATTTTGCATTAAATGCAAGTTTTCAAATTATTTAAATATAGTGGTTTGCAAAATAACTTTAAATAAAATTTATTAAACTACGAATAATGCATTAAAACAAGAGCTGCCAATTTTCTACGCTCTTTGAGATAATTTCTTTTAGTGCTAATTAAGTTAATGTTTTATTGTATGATTCTTTGTTTTATAAATTTGGTTTAAAGTTGTTTTCCACACCACTCTATTCTTATGAAGTCCTATTTTGTCACAGCTTTCACGTGGTGAGACTTTTAAAATATTGGCAAAATTTCCAAAAATATTTAGTTTTAAAATGTTTGCTACTCAATAAAATATTTTGCAAAAAGCTATAGTTGACAGCCCTGTAAAACCTGAATTTTTTTACTGTTAGACATTTTTTTTGTTCGTGTAACGTGGATTAGACATTTTTTATTCAAGACGGAAAAGAGAAAAAACTGCTAAAAAAATCATTTCTTTAGTTTAAATTTATAAAAATAAGCTAAAATAAAAATCATTTTAGTACATATACGCCCACGGCGTATAAGCAGACAATACTACGCATTGGAAACAGTTGGCGAAAATATCTATTGGCGTTAAAGGAGCGTTCTGGATAATCGCCAAACAGTTTTGGGCTTATGTTTTTGTTTTGTTTTCGGTATCGCGTATCTATTATTCACCAAATTAGATATGGATGCGACATTTCATAGTTTCAATGAAGCGAATCTTCCTAAAAAATTCTTGAATGTCACTACCAAAAATTATGAGAAAATAGTGGAAATCCGCTATTCTATTAAGTCATATATATTAAGTCAAATACTGTTAAATGAATTAAGTAATTAAAAACATAATTAAAAATAAAATAATTATATGCCATTTTTTTAATTATGTTTTTAATTACTTAATTCATTTAACAGTATTTAGGAATCTATAAATATATGTTACGTGCGATCGTTACAAAATAACCTGTACGCACTATGTGTAAATAAAATATATTTTTAAAATTATGCATTATCTATTAATTGCATTTATTATTCTAATATTGAAAGAGTATCAAGGGATCTATGACCTCTATAATAAATGAAGTATTTACAGTCTATTATATATATATATATATATTAAGGAATTGAATCAATTTTTCACGAAATTTAAGATCTCATCTGATTGCAAAAAGAGTACTTCAATAAATATTTTTTTTTAATATAAATGCTTCTAGTAATGAAACAAGCACTTTCAAACTTATTTTTTTACGTAGTTTCACTCAAACTTGTTTTAAGATTCAGGTTTACTCCAGGTTTTCAGTCTGAACTGATAAAATACAAAACACAGTCAAAACTCTCATAATAACTTATAATTGTTTTCCTCCTAATTTACTTTTAATAAATTATTATTAAATCAGATAGAATTGGATATCATTCTTATGAAATCAGATATTTTGATAGATACAGATTAAGTTTAAGATGAATAAATATCATTTAGAGTTTAAAACTAGTGACATAGGTCGTTAAAGAAATATCCCTTCATTTATACATTATTTTCCTCTTGAAATCAATTGCACATATATTTCTTTTGGCACTAGCGAATTTCCGATTACTTTAAAATTTTAAAAATATCGATTATTTCATTTGCAAGAAATTATTACTTTAAAGCGTGATAACGTTTTTGAATATTCTAATTAATATCCATATATTTTAATATTCTAATTAATATTCCAATTAATTTCTAAAAGAGATAGGACGAATAACTTATTTTGAAAAAATGAAATTTTCACGAAAAGCACCTGCAGAAGCGTTCATTAATTTATTTACTTTATTTTGTTCATAATTGAAAACACTTGTTCACATATATAAGATGAAGTAAATACAGCACTGATTTTCTAGGCATGAGATATTAAATTTTCGAAACCAGCTTTTGGTAACGATTTGTAAAACTCAAACTTTGGCATATTTAGAAACAACTGATTCAGATGATTGCTAGAATGCAACTCAATTAATTTAAGCTGCAAATTCGACCTTACTGTTTCACAATTTACGTTGAAAGGCGGCATGGTAAAGATATCGAATTCTGTTTGAATGGCAATGAAATCTTGAAATCGGCGTTCAAATTCTAAATGGAGTTTTTTCAAGCCATCATCATAATTCTTAAGCTTTTCCTTATTTACTGAGCGTATTGAATTTAACCTCGAGAAAGAAGACAAGTCATTCTCAGCTAGTTGCCCATGAAACTTCTTCTTCTTCCTTAATTTACTGATCTGGGCACCTGAGCCGAGCAGCGTCCCCTATCCCATCCATCATGATTATTTAAGTAGTTGTAGTGGAACTTTATGTGGTCAGCAGACTGTGTGGTGGCTTCTGCCCAGCAAACAGATTAAGCTTCAGTTTAAAAGCTTTGAAATGGTCTATGCATGCTCCTCGAGAAAGACAAACGCTCGTTGAAGCCTATCTACTGCTATTTTATAAACAACTTCTGCTTTCAACATTCAAAAAGTTGAAGCTATCTGTGCTAGCTATTTCCATCAATTTATGTTTCGTAGAACAAAAATAGAGAAAGTAAAAAGGTCATGAGTACTTTGTTAAAATGGCTTTAATAACAGAGTAGATATGAAAATGTCTGTATAAAATATGATGGATGTCTGTATAAAATATGAATACAGAAAATGTATATTGTTTATATTCGCCACGGATCGGCAAGTTAGAATTCTATCCGTGGGCCGGATAAAACTTTCCGGCCGGCCATAGTTGTCCCGCGGGCCGTACTTTGCCCATCCCTGATCTAGGGCCTTGCACATACAAATAAATTAATTGTCGGAAGTAGCGCATTACAAGTAGTGAACCTACTGTAATTGCTACTTTATTTCATAGTTTGTAGCGTAATGTGCTACTTTTTTTTCTAAAAGAGAAAAGCAACACGCAAGTGAAGTAGTCACTTCAATTCCAAAGTAATTTACAGTCACTACATTTAAAAAAAAGTGTTATAGTTAACTACATTTGTAACAAAGTTGTTACAGTAAACTACAAAAATAGTGTAGTTTTTCCGACCACTGAATAAATTTCATTTAATGAATACCTTTACTGTTAGAAGGCATTTTAATAAACAAGAATTACGATATACTTGGAGGCTCCGCTTTCGTTCACTAATGCTAGCCAACCCTCGAAGGGATATCGCTTTACGTCATTCACGACACATTGAATATTTCGACCAGACTAAATATAATCTCTCACTGTGCCATTGTCACTCAGTAAGTTCGCCACAATTACAATATCTGCAATTCGCTCGCCTCGACCCGTCAGGGAAAGACGTCCAAGGCCTGGTATAGTAACGACGAACGCTTCTTCGAAACGACTAAAAAAAATCAAAATCTTGAGCTAAATATGTTAATCTTAAGCAGCACAAACCAAAAGTCTTTAACAAAAGTAGCAGATTTCTTTTTTTTTTTTACACCTTATAAATTTTAATTTTTTTTATACTTATTAACTGAACCAAACGCTTGTTTAAAAATAGTTAAAAGAGTTAATAAAATTTTTATCTTTAATCCGAGTCCGAAATTTCTTTTCAATATCAGACTTATCCCATCTCATCTTTACTAGCGACCAATTGTCTCGATTTATAAATCAATAACTTATTAAACAACAGAAAAAAACTTAGTCAATCAATTACAATACCTCCATGAACAAACTAAAAAAAAATAATTGCAAACTATTTTATGATATGTCTGCCCTTGACAGAAATAACGTTTTCGTGAATATCTCAAAATTGTATTTATTTTTATTTACCTATTTTATTTTATTTTTTTTTGAAAAAAAAGAAAGTTTACGGTGGAACTGTGGATGTGACTGACGACATTTTCCCATTCATCACAGCGTAAGAAAATAAATAAATTTAAAAATGAGTGAGTGAATATTCATTTTTTAATCCTCTCAAATCCAGAACTTTACGATCCATTCAATTCAGAGAAGTTTAAATTCACGAAATCTTCTTAAGTTCATTCACGAAATCTTATAAGTTCAAGGGGAAAATCAGAAAGAAAAAATGAGTATTTTCAACTTATTATTTTCCAACTTCATTGAAAACAATTTTATACAAATTTCTTACTGTCTGATTCTCTAAGTAACAGTTCTGAGTGCAATGATTTTTGAATGAAAACTGTATTTTAATTAGCATAACAATTGCTGCATACAATAACTGAGTCATTAAAATGAAGAAGTAAACTACCTATGAACTTCAATTAAATAAATAATCTCAAGAAACTGAAGCGGTAAGACATGACTTTATTAAAAACTTCAATCTCTTCAAAAATATATACAAATTGGAAATAAAAGTAGACACGTTTTAAGTGCTTAAAAATTTGCCTTGGAATCTTTCCTTGTTAACTCCTTGAGGACGGGTGATTCATAAAAGCATTCGTACAAAATCAGAATCAGGATGTAAATAAATAAAAAACGGTAACTTAAATGTAGGCGTTGCTAATTTGACAGACAAACCTTTACTATAATTACTGTTAGTTTAATCATAGATATAATCAATGTTAATTCAAAGTATAACTAAATAATTTTATTTTGAACTAAGTAATGGAGAATTGAATAAATCCAGTAATTATAACCCCGCCCACAAATAAACTGCTAAAGAATTACTTTGATTACCAGTTTTATCTTTTTACCCCGATTGATATGGTTTTAAGCTGGCACGTATTTGTGACAGTCGGAGCGAAAGGGTTAATAAAATAAGAATGCTGATTTTCTTGTTAACGACTTTCGTACATCACTACCTCTCCATAGCTCGTGGAAATGCATTTTACCCTAGTTAGCCTATTTTTAAAGTTTGGATGAAAATAGGCGCCTACTTTTGAGTGCTTGAAACATGTCGACTGTTATTTCCAACTTGTATATTTTTGTTGTGAATGAAGTTTTCAATCAAGTAATGCTTATCTACTTATTAATTTAAATTATTGCTAAACATGACAATCCAAAATGCACGATAAGTCATTTAGTAAACATTCATTAAATTGTACACTTCAGGTGCTTATAGACCTTTTATTTAGAGTAATTTTAATGCAATAATTTGAGATTTACCCTTGGAGGCCTGTAGAATTGTCCGAAAACCAATTAACGGATAATTAATTGGTAATCCAGAAAGGAGGAATTTTATGCCTGTGTCAACACCTGAATGAGACTTTAATGAGTTGTTTGATAAATGAACACAAGTTCCACGAAATCATGGTCTTAAGGTAATAGATTTGTTTCAATTGTTAGGAAAATCTCATCCGAACTGTGGAGGTAATATGAATATGAGTCGAATTGTTAGAACAATATTTTAAAGGAAATTGAATCATAGTAAACTCAATATGCGTGTAAATCTTGTCATTTAAGAAAATATTATTATTTACTTCTAAGTTGTTTCTCGGTAACATTTTAGAATGTAAATTTGAATTATTCTTAACAACATTAAATAAACTTAATTAATTATTATATCAGTCATTATTATTATAGAAAAATTGTTATTTTAATCAGCGTGAATTAAAATTCTAATAATAATAATAAAAAAAAATTTCTTCAACATGGATTTATGTTTGAATTGGAATTTAAAAAGTGTAAGTCAAGAATTGTAAGTATTGATTATTTACTTATTGCATACCTGCCAACTCTCCCGGATTTGGCGGGAGATTTTATTTTCATATTTAATGTGGAATTATTATATTAATATATACTATTTTTTCTTTCATGAATTTAATTTTGATCACCACTATTCTTACAAAAATTAAACTTATATATTAATATGCGTTACTATCATGGTTGTCAACTTAATTTTTTTCACAACGTATTTGTTTGCTTAAAATTGAAGTTTTAATTCCATTCTAATACCACTGGGAAAAATGATAATGGAAGGGATTAAAAGTTGGCAGGTCTGTTATTGGAAATTGATTAGCAACAAAATCACTGTTATTTGAATATTTCCTAAGACGTCTTTTACGTTCGTGTTTAATAATTAATATTAAATTTTCAAAAACAATTCGAGGCAATGCGTGTTATAAGATGGGCCGAGATAAAAAAAATTTTCGACGTGAAACATGCTTTTACGAAAGAAAAATGATAGGTAATCCACATATGCCTTATATTACTGGATATTTTTAAGTGTTAGTTACCACTTTTATAAATGGAAACATTGAATTAGTATGATTTTAGAAAAAAAGATAAAGCCGTATAATTGTAGCTGTCGCGATACTGACAGTTGATTTTACGCAACCGCGATGGCTCAGGGGATAGAGCGTCTGCCTCCCAATGAGGTGAGCCAGGTTTGAATCCCAGCTGAATCTAACTGGTTGGTACGAATTCTGCCCATCAGTGACCACTGTACTGAATTGAAATATCTTTACTGGTAGACCGATCATAGGTGAGAATTCCCTTGCTGGGCTATATATATATATATNTAAATATATAGATATATAGTAGTAATAAAAACATTATAAATCATTTTTCTTAAACGAGCATAAAAAATATTGACGTATACATTTTGTTACCATCTTAAAATTAAAAATAAATATCTGATGAAAATCAGGAGATTCAACAATTATACCTCCTGAACATACGTTGTTTATAAGTTCAGAAAAAAAAAGATGAGATTATGAATTTATGAAGCGAACTTTCTATTAACTTTAACACGATTATTAGTCACAAATTCATTTTATCTTTTAATTTTATCAATTTCATACGTTTCAATCGCATTAAAACTTTTTTTAGTCAAAAGAAATTTGGTAAACAAGACTTAATAGAGAACTGTTGTCTACATTTTAAATCATCATTAAGTACTTAGGATCGAAAAATAGCAAAAACAAATGTAATTTATTACAAAACAGAACTATTGTAGTTGGAAAAAGATGAAGATTTGAATCTGACTAATAATGAAAATTAATGGCATTAATTTATTTTTTTCTTTCGTATTCTAATGAAATTTTATTCTGATTTTAAATTGAATTGCTTCCTAAGTTCTGTGAAAAACAAACAAATTTTTCCGTTTTTACTTTGCTTTATCCATTAAAAAAGTGATATATATTCTTGTTATCTATAACAAGAAAAACATCTGATTTTGTTTTTAACGAAACACTGTTTTTGACTTCAATAATGTCGCATAGTGGAATAAATTACAGATAAAGATACCAAAACGAAAAAAAATCTAACTATGGAAGGCTTGAGGTAATCTAGTGCTATATAATGAGGCAATATATTGCTATATAATGAGGGACTGTAGTGTTATAGTTTAAGGGAATATAGTGCTATATGATGATGCAATATAACGCTATAATGAGGCAATATAATACTATATAATGAGAGAATATAGTGTTATAGCTTGAGGGAACGTAGTGCTACATAATAATGAGGCAATATATTGCTATATACGGTGAAGTGAGAATGTAGTGTTATACCTTGAGACATAGTACTACATAATCAGACAATATATTGCTTTATATAACGAGAGATTGTAGTGCTATATCTTGAGGCAATATAATACTATATAATGAAGCAATATATTGCTATCTAATAATGAATGAAATGCTATAGCTTGAGGGAATATAATGCCACATTTTTAAACAGTTTAAATGAGAGTTTTTTGATGAAAAACAATGATATTTATGGAGGCGATAGTTTAGTTGATATCTAGGGGAAATTGTAGAAAATAGTTAAGTATCTATCTAGAAAAAATACCAAGGAAGAGTTTGAGTAAAAAATATCTTCCAAAAGTTTCTGATTAATTTTTATTTTTATTTCTCATGAATTATTCGACTGATTTCGTTTAAATTTTATATTTTATCATTAAAAATTACATAGTTTAAAATTATTTTAAAAATTTGTTTACCTTGCAATGCAAATTTTTTCGACTATTTTCAAATAAAGTATTAAAAAATAATAAATAATTTTTAGATATTTTTTACGGAACTTCCTTTGCTTAAACGATTGTTATAGTTGTGTTCTAAAAATTTTTAGATTCGCTTAAGAAGTTTTAAATAACGATATACGCAAAAGGTGAAATGAATATTAAAGGACACTCCGAAATAATCTATTAATGTCATATTTTGATGGCCAAGAAATTAAATTCGTCAAAAAAAAAGTCACGTTTATTTGGAGAAAGAAAGTCTTTGTGTCATATTTCGTAAATCAATTAACTGAAAGTGTTTTTCCTTTTAAGTGACACTAATGTATAAAATATCACGATTTCAAAATGAAGAATATTTTTTAAATTTATAGTGGTATGTGATTGTTGTCCGATTAAAAATTTTACCTGCGTGAAGGCATCGCCTCCAACAGTTGTGTGCATGAACTATAATTCTATTTTAATAGTAAATTAAGGAAATTTATCTTACATACTTGAGAAACGAATCTATGATGGTAGACAAGTACATAAAATAAACCAATTATATTAATAAATTAAACAGATTCTTGGACATATGTTTGCTATAACTTTCATATTTTTACTAGATTTTCTATTAATGGCTCTTTCGTAAACTGGTTTACTTTCATAGTGGTCTGATCGGACTACCTATAAGAAACCGTGTGAAGGCTTTCAGTTATAGGTGGCGTTGGTGAAGATGACACCATTTTTAACTGTTTTACTATAATCTTGAAACACTAGATAACAGTTTTCGCTGTGAAAGTTTCTCAAATCATTTACAACTAAAAAAGTAATGTTGCCAATATTACTGTGTTCAATTCCTGTAAGTTCATTCGTTGTAGTGGAACTGGGGGTCTGAGGCTTAACGGCCCTTTCAATTCCTGTAAGTGCTAATTCTTTAAATTCTAAGTTTTATGGAAAAACTTCCTCTAGTGGTAGCCAAGTAAATGCTTTATTATATGATCCTTTGTTTAGCAAATTTGATTTAAAATTACACTGAGGTATAATTTATTTTGTTTTCTATTGGATGTTATTTTTTAACGGATCATATCTGTATTAACATCGTTAATTTCAGATCTACAGTCAGTTTATCTCCAAAAGCTGCCGTTTTATAAGCAATTCAGTGATATATTCATAGCCAAGATTTTTAAAAATTCACTCGAGTGAGTGATAAGTGTTCCCACTTCTCTGCTACATAGGGCGTGGTAGGAAAAAGGTAGTAATACATTTCAGTTTATGATGGTAATAATACATATTCAGTTACGTTACGGTCCAATAATTTTTGTTTTACTTTTTTTTTTCAAAATAGCCAAGTGTATATGTATGTATCCAAACCTATACGTTCATTACAAACTTGTACAACATTTCTCAGACAAAAAAATAAACTGAATAAGAAAAATACCAATTGAACAAAAATCTGTAGCTATCCGAACAAAACTAATTTAGGATTTAATATTCCTTTGTCCAAATTAGGAAAGATCAAGTACTTGTATAAATGCAACAAAAAAAAACTTGTTCCCCAGGGTAAAATTTAACACAACTACATATGAATGATTCAAAAAATCAAATAAAACGTTATTTTGCTCCAACTCTCTCACTGTGAGACTTTTAAAATGCTGGCATATCTATCTAAAATTCTGAAAACTTTTGATTGTCTATCACTCTATGAAATATTTTCAAAAACCATAGTCGTTTGCAGCTCTGTACAAGTTATGAAATAATCAGAACACTAAAAATCAAAGATTGGAACATAAATAAATGAATTTAAAATTATTCTAGTTGGAGGCTTTTTAAAATTTGTTTTAGAATTCGTATAATAGCACTTTCTCTTTGAAATGTTTATCGAAACTTCCCGATAAGAGAAAAGCAGAAATTCAATTTCCTTTATGGAAACGAGAACTGTAAAAGCGATAAGAATAGAAATACAATGTTTTTGACCGAAAATAGTTAGCCACAAAAGGTCTACTTCCTTTTGTTCCTTTTATTTTATTTCATAAAGCTCAGAATCTTTTTGTGGAGTGATTATAATACTGAACTATAACCAGCTCTTACAAATCCCATATCTTCCAACTTCTGTTTTCAAAGGAAGATTTTTTTCTAAACATTTAACAAACCAACAAATTTCGGATTTGATTCCTGGTTTAGTGAGCTTTATCAAGAATTATTTTGTTCACTATGATACTGAAATATTATTATTATTATATATATATATATATTCTTTTTACAAAACAGATAATTAAAAAAAGGTAATACTCTTTAAGGCAGTGTTTCCCAAAATGTGGTACGCNTATATATATATATATATGAACCCTCTAACCCTCTTTTCATTTCCGATTTGAGAAAATAATTCTAATACATAATTTTAAGTAGTACATAATAATAAAAAAATGACAATACAAAATTAAAAATTTAGTATAAAAAATTATTTTTTGCATTTTTACAGCGTTATACAAAATGTAAAAATACTGATTGTTCCATTTTTTTTCAACATTGTGAAAAATAGCATAAATATTCAAATATGTAAAAATTTTAATTCAATCAATTCGTTGTGAATAAAATTTCTGAAACGTGGGGAAATTTGTTAGCAACGAATTGCAGTTCAATCGCAAAAACACGCAGCATCATCTAGTAGAACAAAAAGGTATAATAATATGTGTTAGCAACTTTCTGAGTTGACAACTTTCAACAAATATTTGACAACTTTTCGGAAATTTTTTTTTATTGTGGTAGCTAAGTTTTTGCTTTAATGTATAAATCTTTATTTTGTAAATCTAATTTAAGTTTATTTTTGACACCCCTACATGTAAAGGAATTAAAAGTTAATCTGAAACAGTAGTTTCCTCCAGTTTTCTCGTAGTGAGACTTTTAAATATTAACATTAATAAAAAATCTTAAAGCTTTAGTTTTCAATTATCCACCACTCTATAAAATGTATTGCAAAACGCGTAGCTGTAATAGTTTGCAGCTCTGGTTAAGAATGAAGGATGGTAATAATTGCCGAAAACATGCTTCAAAATTATTTTGTGAAAAATTATCTTGAGGAATGCTTTTTGTATTTGAGACAGATATGTAACACGGAGAGATTAAGGATTTAAGAAAGTTTTAATACACAAGGTGCAAAATATAAAAAAAATAGAACACCTAAGTAACTTTAGATCTTATGATAAGTTTTTCATGAATTAAAATATAGTTCGAGGAATTTAACTTAAATATGCTAATTAATCAGAGCATATT
Source organism: Parasteatoda tepidariorum (assembly GCF_043381705.1). Lineage (NCBI taxonomy): Eukaryota > Metazoa > Arthropoda > Arachnida > Araneae > Theridiidae > Parasteatoda > Parasteatoda tepidariorum. The sequence goes on from NC_092206.1 coordinate 73,700,871, forward strand.
TCATGTTACAAAATTTGACGCACAAGTTGAACAAAGATACATTTTTTTTGATAAATTTGATTATTTGAATTAGAATATTGAAGCGTAACTACAATCTGACAAATACGATACCAATAATTTAGTCAGAATAGCAGCAGAAAGTATTCCCCTATGTTAATTTTCCTTTTTACACATTTTCTAAAATTAATAATTACTTACTCAGGAACTTTTTAATTCAATTTTGCTCTCAATAATAAAACTTGTCTGATTTTTAAAAAAAAATACTCCATATTTTCCACTGGTTAGTTAAAAAGGGATTGTAACTTTTTGAATTATAAGGTATACAATTCTAAACTTTTCGACAATTTAAATTAAGTAATAAAATTTTAATCACATAATTAAAAATGATAAAGCACAAAATTTTTACAAATCTGGTAAAATAGTTTTTGAGAAACGAAAATTTAAAGAAAAGCGAATTTTTTAAACTCTTGCTGCGTAAAAAATATTCGACAGTTTCATTCAACGATTAGTTTTTCTGATTTCTAGTTACATAACTAAAAAATCAGCATGCCTTACAAATCAAAAATTTTTTCGAAGATAGTTAAATTAAATAAAATTAATAACCATTTATTAAAATTTCTTTATGTATTATTACTCTGCTTTCCGTCACATGATATTTTTGAATTGATATCAAAATAGACCCCAGATTTTAAGCTATTGAATAATATATTCCATACAAGATTTTTCGTAAATTTACTAGAGTGAATACTGAGTGTCCCCACTTCTCTGCTACATAGGAAGTGTTAGGAAGAAGGAGATAATACATTTCAGTTAATTGTGCCATACGTAAAGGATGTTTTTTGTCGTAAGTGTTACTTAAAAAAAAGCGTATATGTATGAACTTTTAATATAACTAACTTATAACTAATAACTAATATAATAACTTATAACTTATAACTAATATAATATTATCTAATAACTAATATAATATTGAACGTATAACTAAACTTATACGTTCACATAAACCTGTATATTCATATAAAAAATAAACTGAGTTAAAAACATCATTTTGCAAAAAAATCTGTAACTTTCCGAACACAACTGATTTCAGTTGTGAAATTTTGATACCCTAATTTAGTGTTTTATTTATTTATAGGTACAACATACGATTGCAGGCTCGTGTGTTAAATTAAGGCTTATAAACCTTTGTCAAGTAGAAGGACAGACAGCACATTGCAGAGAAAGACAGTACGAAGATGCATCCAGGATGACAGCGCGCGGGATTCAATACCTCCCGGTCAAAGACGCTCTTCGAATTCTGTAATCTCAAATAATTGTATAAGTGCAACAAAAATATTTTTTGTTCCCTATTGTTGTCTTTGGAAAAACGATGTTTAAAATTGCGCGTGAAGCTTTTTTTCATTTACTTAAAAAGGGCTAGAAGTTTGACAAAATAAGATGTGTCCTGAAGAAATAAAAAGCCACACTGATTTTGAGCGGCAAATGACCACAAGAAAGAGAAAAGCACATGAGAATGAAACCTGTAAATTAACCCATCAAGGCATACAATCCAGGTAGTACGTAATTTCTGTAAAATCAGATACTTTTCTCAGCAGTAATAAAGGTAGCTTATACATATTTTAATAAGTTAAGTTTATAAGAATTTAGCCCACCATTACATATAAATAATATAAACTGCTATGCAAACCACTACATAGGCAATTGAAAAAGTTTCTTTAAGACTTCTAAAAATTTTATTTTTATAACAAAAATTTCTGCACTAGGTCATTACTATTGGGGAAAAAAACCATTATAAAAGACCCTCAGATGTTATTAATATCTTTAATATGTTATAGTAAAGACGAATAACGCGCTTCTTCAAAATAAATTTCAGGAATAAAATAACAAATTACCAGTCTCTATTAATAAATTTTTTATTCTAAAAATTCTCAGTAACTCTCAGTTTCTGTTCTTAATAATGAAATTATTGTATATAATTCATATCCTAACCTAGTTGGGTTTAGAATAAAAGCTTATCGGTATATTAATTTCATGACATGTTCTTTGATTTCGCGCCTCACTATTCTCCGCTTAGTTTTTTTTTCGATGAAGGAGTAGATGGTCACCTAGGCTAGGGTACTCCTTACCCAATTACGCATTGGCATTGACGTTGCTCCATAATACCTATATTGGGTCATCCGAAAAATTCTGTCCACGGAAAAACATGCTCCATCATACAAGGACGTAAAAAGTGCCTTTAACACTAAATTTACGGACACTTCTTACATACCTAGCTATCTCTACGAACACGCGTCTATTTGACGCATGAACGAATACATATAACAGCACTTACAGACATGGGTGAAAGCCCTTATATAGCAAGAAGGAAAAGAGAAAACCCTGGTACTTAAAACATTTCATTCCAGCATTTTTTTCGAAAAAAATGAAATTTCTGTAACTATCAAGATTTCTTTTATAATTCTGGCATATATATAAAACTGCTTCTTTTCCAAGATAAAGTAGATATTGTTGAAAAATTTCAAAAGATAATAAGTGAACTCCTCCCCAAAACTAGCTATAACTGAAATGGTTTTACTACCAGCCTTTCCTCTTTTCCGTCTCGCTTTCACCCCTGCTTACAGAGATGCCAACTTGCTTCGAACAGCAAATATATATTTTAAAGTGGTAGTTTATCAATTGCGATTCTTGGTTTAATAAATTCAACTCAGTAGATTTTATTCACCACTATTTCTAAATAATTCGTAGGCTTATATAATTCACCACTTTATATTTGCAAAATATACTTAGTAGTTATTTACTGATTTTTTTACTTATTTTGGCGGGTCTGCACTTAGAGAGCAATGTAAATATATACTATAAGAAAAAAAATATGAGATATATATTTATGAAATATTCTAGTATTTTATTTTTCAATTCTCAAACTAAGCAACTGAAACCTTCGAAATCTGAAACTCTGACATCAATTGACGCTGGTTCAATCACTTGTTTCATTTGAGATAACGATATCTGATCGTATTATTGTCGGTACATTTCTATTTATTATTGATGTGATGTTTGCACGTTTACTCAAAATTTTGTCTAAACTACTCTCGCATCAAATTGACGCACATCCGTAGAGATAGGTATACCACAAAGAGAATTTCAATATTTAAACGTTTCTGAAGAAAATAGATTTCAATATATATTTACCTCGATCAATGGGTAAAAGTCATTACAAGAGATAAAATATAAATGCAAACGGGTTTTGTAATTTTTCTTATAAAACTTGAAATGCGTCAAAATTACGCGTCCCGTAAACCTAGTGTTAATGAAAAAGTGGTAGGACATTTACGCTTAAATGCGTATGTCAGATGTACAACTTAGCACTGTCTGATACCTACTTTGCAAGTTTGAAAATGTATGCAATACCTTTAGCGTCATATATGCTATGTCTCTTTAAGCTAGGACACTAACATTGAGTTATAAGGGTAAATACCTTACTTCTTTCCTTTATAAAAAAAACTTTCTGCATTACTGTTAAAAGAAAGGATACCGTTAAAGTAGTCTGAATACCATTAAAGTAGTCTGAATACCGTTAAAATAGTCTGTCGTTCTTATTTAACTTGGTTTCAGGTAAAGCAAAAGTTATGTGACTACCAAGACTTACATTAAAAGTTATGGCATATATTTCAATGTGACATTTTTGACTGTCATGAGTGTTTTAAAAATAAAACAATAATTCTTTGACTGTACTTAAAAAAACTGAGCAACATTATTTGCTTTTTCTCCGGATAAAAAATAGTCAAATATATGTATTATAACAGAATTTGGTAGTCGTGGACTTTCTAGCCTTCCCAAAACGAATAAGAAATGAAATAGTTTTACAACCAGTTTTTTTTCTCTTTTCCTTCCTGACTTTACAGCACCGATTACGAGCTTCAAACAGCGCTAAATACTTAACTCGTGCTGTACTGAACTTTTTCGTTCACAAGAAATTCACGTCGAACGGACATATTTAATTAAACATTTATTCGCATTCCAACCCTAAAGAATGCAAAACGAATGTCAAAAACTTTCGAAGCACCCCTCAATTTGGCGGGAAAGAAAAACTGAAGGGAAGAGAAATAAAGAAACTCGCACTGTTGTAGCGCGCCAGAGCACGCCTGCGTCAAATTTGGAGGGAATTAGTTTCGAAAAGGGAGCACCAAGATCAGTGAGTGATTGTAAGAGAACAGAGAGGGACGCCTGCCGAGAAGAGGGGTATTTTCTCTGCGGGGCAAGTAAGCATGTCACTTAATCGCGGTCCTTTTAAACCATGACATATGATATGGATTATCTGAATGACTCTTATGACATTCAAGTTGGTAAATTACAAGTTACTCCAACGCCTGAGAATTATAATTTCAAATACTACCCTGGTAAGATATAGTTATTTAATATAAAAGTTTGTTTATCGTTTTGTAAAAAACTGTTTCTTTGCAACAACAAGAAGTATTTTTGCTGGAGGTTTGCAAAAATTAAGCATTTAGGAGCTAGTAGTTTTAAAATATCCAAGCTTTCAGATATTTTCTATAAAAAATATTAAATTAACTTTTACTGTATTATTACGTGTCAGTTATGATTTCGGGATTTGCAGTCCTCTGATTTTTTTCTTAACTCGATCATTTCATTCTAGTTGGTAAATTGCCAGTCATTCCAAAGCCTGATAATTATAATTTCAAAAACTACCCTGGTAAGATATAGCTATTTAATAAAAAAGTTTGTTTATCGTTTTGTGAAAAACTGTTTCTTTGCGACAACAAAAAATACTTTTGCTGGGGGTATGCAAAAATTAAGTATTTAGGAGCTATTAGTTTTAAATTATCCAGGTTTTCAGATATTTTCTATTTAAAAAAAATGAAATTAAATTTTACTGTATTATTACGCGCCAGTTATGATTTCGGGATTTGGAGTCCTCTGATTTTTTTTCCTAACTCGATTATTTCATTCTAGTTTGTAAATTACGAGTCACTCCAAAACCTGATTATTATAATTTCAAAAACTAACTTGGTAAGATATAGCTGTTTAATACAAAAGTTTGTTTATTTATCTTTTTGTAAATAATTGTTTGTTTGGTCAAAAAAAAATTATTTTTGCAAGAGGTCTACAAATATTTAATAATTAGGAGCTTACGATTGAAATAGCTTATAGTTTGAAATGTTCATGCTTCCAGATATTTTCAGCAATCAGTTTCTTTATTAGTTTTAAAGTATACTTTACTTTGAAAGTAGTTTTAAAGTAAAGTATTATTGTTTTGTAAACAATTGTTTGCTTTGTCAAGAAAAAATTATATTTGCTAGAGGTTTACAGATATTTAATATTTAGGAGTTTATTAGTTTGAAAATATTCAGGCTTTCATATATTTTCTATTTAAAAGAAGAAGGTTAGATTTTACCGTATAATTATGCGACTTTTACGTTTTCGGGATTTGTAGACCTCTGATTCATTCCAAACTGGATCATTTTAAAATAACTATCGTTCCGTTTAATCGAGATATAATAGCATTTATCGAAGTGCCAGGACATTTTTGTATTCAACACATATTCGACCAAAGGTACGTAAACTCACCATTTCAATGAATATTTTTCACTAATTTTATTTTTCTGGCATAGTCAAGGGTTCCGAAAACATCAAAAAAAATATTAGTAATTTAATTTAAGTGAATACTTTCTGTTGAAAATTTTTTAAACTACTCTAGTTCCTTAACTTGAAAAATTGAAAAATTCGATTTTTTTTTCTTCAAATGTCTAATTATTCCATTTAACACTAGGTAAACGGGACGCGTCATTTTGACGCATTTCGAATTTTATAAAGAAAATTACAAAACCCGTTTGCATTTTTACTTTATCGCTTGTAATGACTTTTATCCATTGATCGAGGTAAATGTATATTGAAGTCTATTTTCTTCAAAAGCGTTGAAATATTGAAATTCTCTTTGTGGTATACCTATCTCTACAGATATGCCTCAATTTGACGCTATCGTAATTTAGACAAAATTTCATTAAAAAAAACTAGAGTCCAACTAAATTGATTGCCCATTTATTTAGCGAAGGGTGCATATACTAGCCATTTTATTTCTTAAATAAATATCATTTTCAGAAACGAAACTTTTTTTTGTGTCTAAATGAATATAATTTTAGCATATTTCAATAAAAAATAATACAACAGTTTCTTAGCTTGAATTAAAGTGGGTTAATGTTAAATAAGCGAAGGGTGCATATACGAGCAATTTTATTTCTTAAATAAATATCATTTTCATAAAGAAACTTTTTTTTGCGTCTAAATGAATGCAGTTTTAACATATTTCAATAAAAATAATAAAACAGTTTCTTTGCTTGAATTGAAGTGGGTTAATGTTAAATAAACATTGTTTAAACATTGCACGAAAGTGTACTTCGGGATACAAGTACAATATTAAAAGTGTAGTTCGGGGAGTATCATTTTTTCTGAAAATGCCAATCCTCCAAGAGGTTCACTTCTGCAATCCCGAGAATAAATATTGATAAATTATAAAATTTATTATCAATTGGGCGTGTAACATAAATACGAAATTTAAGAGTGATCAATATGCATTTTTTAAAAAAAGTATCTTCGTTTTTATTTTCTTATATACCTGGGCGAAGCTACCAACTTGAACGTTCGTTAATGGAATTTTTTCTTTGTGGTAACTACATTTATATTTTACTATATAAATATTGATCATTAAAGTTCTCCAAAAATTACTTTACCTGACATAAAAAATCGTTTTTTCAAATATCTGTATATTAAATCCAATGATATGGCAGTTTAACTCTTATAAGTTTATGAAGTAGTTTTTACATTAATTATAATTTTATTACCACTTAGTATAAATACTTCCAACTGTCGTATAAATGGACATCGATGCTTTAGTTATATCGCTATGGAAAATAAAATAAAATAACTACATTGCAACGGATTCTTGGTTGAAAAAAATTGCTGATACATATTTTCATACAGACTAGCTCAGGGGTGAAAGCGAGACGGAAAAGAGGAAACGCTAGTAGTAGAACCATTTCAATTATAGCTATGTTCATTTCCGTAGCCTTGTAATTTTGATCCCAATCCAGAACACGGGGGAACTCCTGCATCAAGTATTTAATTCTATTTTATAACCATCGTTGAACAGCCGACTCGCTTTTATGGTTTTACGACTACTAATGTTCAATTCCGTAGCCTTGTAATTTTGAACCCAACTCAGAGAACAAGCAAACTCCTGGATCGAGTATTGGGGGAAATTTGCCTTCATGGAGGGCTTTTTGATGGAGCTAATCCGCATTTGCGTTACATGGAAAGGAAGATCACAAGAATCTCCCACGGTTAGCCTGACGGCAAGGGGACTCTAACTCAGGATCCGTCTATCACTCAGGATATTTCAAGTCAGCACTGTGGCTGGCGCACGCCGGATGCGAAATTCGTATCGACTGGGATTCGAACCCGATTCACCTCATTGGATGGTGAACTCTCTATTCCCTGAGCCATCACTGCTCCAAGTATTAAGAGAAATTTTCCTCTATGGAGAACTTTTTGATGAAACAGCATTTGTGTTACATGGAGAGGAAAAACCACGAAACCCTCCCATGGTTATCCTGACTACAAGGGGGCTCTAACCATCACCTCCTACATCAGAAAGCCTCCACAGTGTTTTTCATAAGTAGTCTGCGCAGACTATTTAAAAAGTAAACCAGTTGTGCGCATGAATCCAAATTCTATTTCGAAAGCAAATGTTTTTTTTTCTATTGCAGAGTGTAATGCTATAATGAGATCGTTTTACGAGGTATCTGCTTTTCGGCACTTGCCTCTTTATCTAAGTGATATTAACATAGGCAACGAAAGAAACACACCGATGATAGTAAATTATAAGAACTATGCACAAGGAAAAAAGCGAGCGATCTAGGAAAAATGAAGTAAGACAGTTATCTTTGATAAAAATAAACAATAGCAATTAGCAATCGAAGTTAAACAACAAAAATGTTAGTTCAAATTGATGCAATACCACAAGGAGCTAATTATTTATCACTTCAGTTTATTTATTTTTACACCGTTATGAAAAAATTAAACCTTTAATATTAAATTTGTTTTTATTGATGATTTAATTATTTTCAAGATTATACAATTTTGTTAAATAATATTTGCCCCATGGCATTAATCTCGCGTCATAATATGTAATGACGATAATGCTAATTTCAATTTTCAGATTTAGGTATTAAAAAATAAGAAAATATCTGAATTGTGTTGATTTATACGATAAAAGAATGATTTTAATTTTAATACAAATTAACTAATTACTTGGAACTCTAATGTTTCAAGAAAACATTTATTTAAATACCAACTTTAATCAAATGAATATTATTAAAATAATATGTAGTAGTGTTAATTTATTAAAACAAATCTTCAAACTCTGTCAAAATTTGCTAAAAAAGCAAACAATGGATATCCAACTAACGTAATTATGTTCTATATAAAATCATTGACTTGTATGTTAATATTATTATTAAATTTATTAAAAAATTCTTTGTTTATTAAATTTATATTTTTAATTTATAGATTTTATTTTATTTATAGATTTTTAATTTATAGAAATTTATATTTTATAGGCTATTACAGTGGGTAAAAATCTTCGAATATTTTATAGAAAATTTTTTTTAATAAATATTAATAATTTCTCTAAAATCATTAAAATTTTATAATTAAAATTCAACCTTATTAATTATAAACTTTGAATTATCCAGTATAATATTATTAGTTTCCGCTTATCCTGATTCAGGCTAATCCAAGGTAACTAGCAAATAAAATGCACTTCTGTACTTCAGTAAGAACGTGCCATAAGTTGATCCCTTTATCCTCCACTTGCGCTTTTATTTTCATATTTTGAAAATCATTTAAATCGTTTTTGTAAATTGTCTATAAGTATTAGGACATTTGAATACGTTACTCACTTTATATATAACATTTTTAGTTTTTTTTTTGTATTTTCTTTGATTTTTAATTTTTGGCTTGATTGTTTCATTTTGCTCTTTTTTTTTTCTTTTTTTTTAATTTTACATTTTTGCTAAACAAGTTCTATTTTCGTTTCAATGTTTTTGGTGCACCTCACACTATTGTATTGATATATTTTCCTTCCGGTATATTAATACAATTTTATAAAGCACTATCTTTTTCGGGTATAATCATGTAAGCTGTTGACAAGATTATATCTTTACAATTTTTCTTAAATGTAAATTTTTTTTTAAATTTTAAATTTGTGAATATCTTTAAAAAACATTTTCAAATATTTTTTCCCTCCTATAAAGATTTTTTATATCTTTTTTTTTATAAACAAACTAATTATGTATCGAAGTTGTCAGGTAGACAGAACAAAAATATATCACAGTTACAATAAAGTGCATAAAAAAATAATAAATCTAAGTTAAGTAAAAACGCAGACGAAAGAGACTTCTATTTCAACAAATTTGATGGGCGATACGATGCTCTATTTAATTAACTTTACGTTAATTGACACTCTAACTTATGTAGAGAAACGTAACTCAACTTTAACTAGCTATTTTGATAGTAACCATCAGCTAAAGTTGACATTATAGGTCACATATGTGGAGTATTCATGATCGTCTTCCTCTTGAAGTGCAAGTACCCAATTAAAGAATGTAATTAATTTTAATTGAAATAACACGGAGTTAAAAATATTCTTGCTCGATTCGCCCATTAGTCACGTGGTTTCATTATGAGGAAAAAAATTATTCCGCTTTCTGTTATATTTTAACTCTATGATTCAACGTTTGTTATAAAAAGAAATAAAATACTTTTCACAGTTATAAACAAATATTCATCATAACGCGTTCACTAGCCGTAATGGCTCATGAGATAGAGCATTCGCCTTCCAATGAGGTTAACCAGGTTCGAATCCAAGCAGTGGCTGTTCGATACGAATTCCGTACCCGGTTTGCACCGATCACAGTGCTGATGTAAAATATCCTCAATGGTAGACGGATCATGCGTTAGAGTGCCGTGGCCGTCAGGCTAACCGTGGGAGGTTCTCGTGGTTTTCTTCTCCATGTAACGCAAATGCTGGTTAGTTCCATCAAAAAGTCCACCACGAAGGCAAATTTCTCCCGGTACTTGATCCAGGAGTTCCCTTGTCTTCTAGATTAGGTTCAAAGCTACGGAGTTGAACATAAGTAGTCGAAACCCGAAAAATTGGGTCGGCTGTTCAAAGACTGTTACAAAACGAAAAATTATAATAACATGTTCATGAATGTAAATTATATTAATATTTAATAGTTATCATTATAAAATGTCAGCGTTCGAGTTCAAAATTTCACTTTATTTTTGTTGCTTTTTTTATTTTGCTTCTAGGAAATAGTGTTGTATATTTTCAACTTCACACGTAACTGAGAGAGTCAGTCATTGTTTTAAATAATGAGAAACGAATATATTATTGGCAGGTTCTTCTTTAAAATTTTGCTATCAATCGTTAACTTTTATATTAAAACTCATGTATCACTGTATAGTGTTTTAAAGTTAACATTTCAGCATTTTTACCTTTTACTATTTATTTTACTTTTAAACGTGAGAGTTAAACATTTTAAACTTTTTTTATTTTATTTCCAATGCAGCAGGCGATACAGACATTATCCTAACGCCGTACAGAGATCAAAAGAAAAGAGAAATACAAACATAGGAAGAGATGAAATATACAAAATACAAAATCAAAACATCAAGCACAAAAATTAAATCACGAATTTAAATTGAGCAAAAGGTCTCTGGCCTCCCAGTATCGGGAGTAGATACAGTTCTTTGTGAGAACTGAACAGTTGAGGAGATGTTCAGCATTCATCGTCACACCACTGCGGCAGAGGGGGATTATCCACTATTTCAAGACGGAAAAGATGAGCGTATAAGCAATCGTGCTTGGTAGTAAGACGAAAGGCAGCTACAGCACTGCTTCTTGGGCAATCGAGGAAATTAAGGATGTCATTTCTCCACGATTTTTCTACTGTCCGTTCTTTTAGCAATGATATATGTGCTGTCTTAATTGCATGATTAATCATTAACGAAGTGGACTTATAGCTAACCAAGTTATTTGGGGCTTGATTAACAAAGCAACTTTTTTTGGCCAGTGCATCAACTTTTTCGTTGCCGGGGATACCGCAGTGGGATNTATATATATATATATATAAGGTATTTACTCTGTGCATATATATTCAAACTTGAAACGAAAGTTTCCGATAGAATATAGTAATAAATTGTCAATACATTACCAATTAGGTCAATTATTATTGGGTAAAGCTCGTATCTATTTAAGATTGCAAGGGAATATTAAGAAATAACTTTTGGATACGACAACAGCAAGAAATAACTTTTCGAACGATTGCTAAATAAAATCAGCAAATAACATTTAACGAATTTTCACAGAAACCAAAAATTAACGTTTCATATTAATTTTTAATAAAAATTTAACTTGAAACGAAAATATCCGATAGAAAATAGTAGCAAATTGTTCTTACATTACTACTTGGGCCAGGATGGCCTGGTCCGTAGGGTGCTGGGCACATGTCCGAGAGTTCGTGGGTTCGAACCAAGCCGGCCGAAGACTCTAATAAAATGTAGTAAAATGGTGACTGATGCACGTTAAATCTGTCGAGTCGCAAAGTCATCCATGTTCCCATAACAAATCTCTAGAGGTACTGGATTGGATTTCTCTTATTCAGGTCAAAACTGCGATCTATGGATGAAGGAATGGATCCGACCTATAAACGGGTGTGGCGTATTGGTGTGGCAGAAATCGAATTCTTGGCCATAGATGGCGCCACTGGAAAAGCAAGAGCAATCGCACCCCTCTGCCTAAACAGGCATACGTCAACAATAACAACATTACTACTTAGGTTAATCATTCTTGGGAAAATGTCGTAACTATTTCAGATTGCAAAGCAATAGTAAGAAATAACTATTCGCGTACGATTTCTAAATAAAATGTTTAGCAGAAAATATTTAAAAACTTTTTCATAGAAAGCAAAAATGAAAAATTAAATACCAGTTAAAAAATTTCGGATGCATAGGAAAATTGACCCCCAGGAAATATGGACTCTAGAGACATCTCCATGACTTTCCACAGGCCAACAGNTAAATTTCAGTTAAAAAAAACAAGCTTGTGGATGAAGTCACTATTTTTCCATTTTCATAAAGATAGAAGTTTAAATTTTATCCCAATAGAATCGGAAACTATTCTATAGAATCAGTATCCGCAGAATCAAATCTGTGTAAATACACATATCTGCCAACTTCACTCTTTCCGAGAATGGATTTTCAGAGTGATTGTAAAACAATAAACATAAAACAATCTGACTCAAAAATATATTTATATTTTGATCCCGTTGAAAATCGCTTGGGCAAGGATTATTCTGCTTTTATATATTTATTGTAATTATTTATACGTAGTGGTGGTCAAACTCATTTATANGTGGATGAAGTCACTATTTTTCCATTTTCATAAAGATAGAAGTTTAAATTTTATCCCAATAGAATCGGAAACTGTTGTATAGAATCAGTATCCGCAGAATCAAATCTGTGTAAATACACATACCTGCCAACTTTCACTCTTTCCGAGAATGGATTTTCAGAGTGGTTGTAAAACAATAAACATAAAACAATCTGACTCAAAAATATTTTTATATTTTGATCCCGTTGAAAATCGCTTGGAAAGATTATTCCGCTTTTATATATTTATTGTAATTATTTATACGTAGTGGTGGTCAAACTCATTTATAATTATCATTATAATTCAAAAAGTTAATTGGAATAAACTGAGTATTGCTACCACTTTAAATATCAAAATAAAATCTTCCGGAAAATCCGGAAGAGTTGGCAGGTATGAATACATGAAAAGATTTTAGGATTTTTTATTTGAATTTTCATTTTAAATTTTGATGTAATGATCTGTTTATTAGTAAGAAACAAAAAAAAAAGATCGTGGGGGCTTGTGAGGAAGTGAAGCGATCTGGAGATGAAACCCTTTACTATTTAAAGTTAATTTTAGCATAGGATATATTGTTCCATATTTTGTATATATATGTGGTCCCATATTTTGTATATATATGTGGTCTAATTTGTTCCATATTTTGTATATTTAGTATATATGTGGTCTCTAACATGGGAGCATGCTTTTATTCATTTGAAGCGCATGTGAAAAAAGAGGGAAAGTTTTTTATGAAATAAATACTTATATTCAAATTTACATCAAGTAAACTTTATTAGTCCTTGCACAATGCAATCCAACTTTTCCTTCCCATTAGAAGTTATTTAAAAACAAATTGACCAGTTAAGTTTAAAAACACTGGCCAATATCCCGGGAAAACTAAGAAAACGGTAGTAAAGTTTCTAAATATGCATTTGAATACAGTTTTACTTTGTCAATTTATTATTTTGAGAATAAAAATCACTGACAAAGATTATCTAACATTTTTTTTTAAATACTTGGAAAGGTAAAGTGAATTTTCGAATGTTTCTTTAAAAAATTTACTTTTTATCTTTTTTTTTTTAAATTTTACTTTTTCATCTTTTATTTATCTTTTTCTTTAATTTCCTTGGACGCTGATCATCTCAGTTTCAAATTTACCTAAAATTCTAAAACAATCCTGCTCCAAAAATGTGTCCATTTATAAAGTTATTTCATTGGAACCAGTATAAAATTTATTCTAAGGTGTATAGAGTAATAGGACTTTAAAAATATAAAATTTCTAGATAAAATGAGAAACTTTTATTTATTTCATTTTATTTAAAAAATTTATATTGCGAGTGCGTCTATTTTAATATGCAATGGGTGATACTTTAAGAGATTATAATCTAATACAAACAATTTATAAAGTGTATAAAATTTTATAGTTGACAAATTGTATGCGGGTCACGTAACAAAAAATGTTTACACGTAATTTCTGTGTGATCAATTCTAAGTTTCAAAAGTGGGAGCAAGATTAATTCTTTTTCGATCTGATTTTAAAAGAGGTTACTCATTCATTATTATAGCAAATATAAATGATTCAAAAAATATTTATTCAGCAGCACAGTTTACTTAATTTTAAATTAAGTAAACTGTGCTGCTGAAAAAATATTTTAAATTATAACCACACGCTTAGATTAAATTCTCTATAATAGCTATAGATGACATATGCTATATAATCTATAGCGACCAAATTATGTATATTTCTTTGGAAAATATTGCATACGTTGCCTGCATGCGATTAGTTAGTTATAACAATTTATTACTTTTAACACGTTGGATGCCATGGGGGTCACCGGTGACCGCCACTGAGTTTGTTCGTAGCGCCACGTGGGTCACGTCACCGGTGAAGTCAAGATTATTAGAAACACATAATTCGAGTAAATTTTTAATATTTTTATATTATTTTTGTTACTGAAATGGTTTGAAGAAATTAATGCAATATCGAACACACAAAACTAGTTTTATTTATATACACAGAGATGCCAACTTGCCCCGGACAGCGAGTAAATATTTTCAAGTGTTAGTTTATTAATTGTGATTCCTGGTTTAATAAATTTCATTTAATAGATTTTTTCCAGCACTATTTCTAAACAATTCGTAAGTTTATATAATTCACCACTTTCTTCATAAATGCCATGCGTTTAAAAAACTAGCAAATTCTGTCTAATATTTGCAAATTTAGTTTGTAGTTATTTACTGCATGGCTAGACGGGCTGGTCATGTAAAATCAGAGTGGCATTTATCACCTTAAACATTTTAATCCCCAATTCTTTTAGACACTAACAAAACAATTCCCATTGGTGGCTGGCCTTTTTAACGAATTGAATCAATACAAACCTATTGTCACAACTAGACAAGTAATTTTTCAATGAAACAATAGATTCTTTTCTAACAAGAGAATTGATGTTGAAATCTTCCATATCAAGTAAATTGAAATTCTTTATAATAAATAGAAGAGCACTTAATAACTATTGAGAAGAAAGTTATTAATAAATAGTAATAAAAACGTATTTTTCTCTAATGTGATTAAATTTACGCAACTAAATTTTATTGTTACAAATAATTAATATGAAAATCATCATTAAAATATTAACACTAGATTTTTTTACTTAGTATTATTCTGAAACAGAGGGACATTGTATTTTTATTCAAATTTACCCTATAAGGGTAAACGGGTCCCATGAATTTTTATAAAAAGTAAAAGACAAGTAACTCATTTATTGCTTCTTTATAGTTTTCGAGTTTACCACTATATAATACTAAATTTATGCTTATGTATATTGATCATCAAGTATAGAGATATTTGAATGGGATATGGGTCGCTTCGCGGCCCAGGTGCCTAATGAAAGCTAAATACTAGGACTATTCTTTGAGGCACTATAAAATTCAAGTAGTATTCATGGCTATAAAAAAATATAAAATTTTCCAAGTACAAATGCCTTACCACTTTTTCCCTATAATTGTACTATATCACTCGAAAATTGTTCTCTTTCATAATGTTTGCCCGCAATAAATAAAATCAGAGACTATTTATATAAAAAGTAGTAGAACTCAGTTCATTTTTATTAATTATTTTCTGCTTAATTATTCAATCGTATCTACCACTATGACTTACATTTCATAGTGTTCATATTCTAAACGGATACAATTTTGCTATAAAAGGGTGCACATTTTAATTTCATACAATAAAATTTTAATTATCATTAGTCAACCCTTTTTGCATTTTTAGCCACCCGAGATATAGTAATAAATGTTTGCTCCTACTTAATGTTTTTTTTAAACTTCTATTTCTTGATTACAAAACAAGTTTCAGGGCTGTCAACTTTCCACGCTTTTCGTAAAATTTTATTCTAGTGGTAGCTAAGTTAGTATTTTTATGTATTATTTGTTATTCATTTCTACACTTATCAACGCACCGCTTATTTTCCAAACTACTACATATAAATGATTAAACAGTTCATCCGCAACGCTACTTTGCTACAGCTCTTTCGTGGTGAGGTTTTTAATATGTAGGCAAAATTACTGAAAGCTTTGGTTTTTTAAACGTCAACCACTCTATGAAATATTTTGCAGAAAGCGTAGAAGTTGGCAGGCCTGATTTTAGAAGCTTTATATAGCTAATAAATTGAGAGAAGTATTCTTGATTTGTTTCATCAAAATAAAAACATAAAAGTTTTTACAGTTTGACAAAATAATGGAAACACTTCTATGTTAACTTTATGTAAACAAATTTTATTTTAGCTGTAAATGTTGTGGAAGATTTTACGTGGCAAAACTGTTAGCACAATTTGAAAGACCACATTTGAAACTCTTAGAAACGGTGTCCGTGTTACCCATGCGAAATTCGAATCAATCAATATGAAGAAAGGAAGTTAAGAACTTCTTTCCGTTTTCAATACCACTATAATTTTTTAAAAAAAACATTCTAATGTATTAACAGCAATCAACCACTTGTTATGATGATTTAAAACTACGATTATGATTTTAAAATTACTAACATTACAGAGATGCCAACTTGCTCCGGACAGCAAATATATATTTTAAAGTGGTAGTTTATCAATTGTGATTCTTGGTTTAATAAATTCAATTTAGTAGATTTTTATCCACCACTATATATAAATAATTCGTAGGCTTATATTATTCACCACTTTACAGTACTTGCGTCATGCTATACCAGTTAAAAAGCAAACATAAATAGTTAACTTTTTGCAAAATTTACTTTGTAGTTAATTACCGTTTTTTTTAAATATTTTGGCGTGTCCGGAGCAGTTGGCATCTCTGACATTAAAGCGAAAAAAAAATTATTGCCTTTCTCCCCTTAAATTGGTCGATCAGATTTTTGCATGGATAGCGTTATTAAAAGCTTCATGCATAATTTTTCATATTATGCTACAATTCTGCCACGTAAAATCTTCCAACGTATTTGCTGATAAAGGAATGGTTGGGTGCAGTACGCAAAATAAAAACGGTCCATCCTAAATAACTTTTGAACTGATGATCGAATCTTGACGTACTAGGGCTCAATCTTAATTGTTTGAGGAGGTGACCTCAAATATGGTAATTAACTAATGCAGATGATATTTTAAGTTACGAAATCAGACACAAAAACGTTTTTTCTCTGAATAAACATAAATTATTTTTCGTCGGATTTGGATTTGTGACCCCAAAAATGTAGGGGTAGCCGCAATCCGGGAAGCATGGTCCCCAAAGAGTGGTCAGGAAAACGATCCTAAGTTTGAACCCGTTAATGTTAATTTTATTTTTTACGTATTTCGCCATATCTCGAAAACTTTTAAGCGAATTCTAAAACTTTTGCACACAATTATAAAATTCATTCATCCAAAAATGATTCCATACAAAATATAACTTTTAATAAATATTTCTTAATATTTTATTTTAAAATGATCGAGAAAATTTCGAGCTACAAGGTATAGAATTTCTTATTTCATTTTAAAGAACTTAATTTTACATGGCGAAATACAAAATTTGAGCAAAATCGGTCGAATAGTTCCTGAGAAATCGAATTTCAAAAATACAGCTTCTTTAAAACTCAATTTCTCGGGAACAATTCGCCTTATTTCACTTAAATTTTGTACTCTGTTATGTAGAATTGCATTCTTTAAAATTGTGTAAAAAATTGTACACTTTACAATTCAAAATTTTTTTTACTACTCTTAAATAAAATAACAAAGAATAATAAATATTTATTAAAAGCTAATTTTTTATGGAATTATATTTGGATAAATGAATTTCATGATTGTGTGCAAAAATTTTACAATTCGCTTAAAAAGTTTTCGAGATAAGACGAAATCGAGGAAATAAGTAATTTTTTCACTCTCTTCAGTGTTCTTAGGATCGTTCTTCGGGACGGGTGAGTCATGAATGTGTTCCTAAGGAATAAGTATCAGGATGGTAAAAAATAAAAAGCGGTAGCTTAAGCTTAGGCGTAGCTAATTTGACAGATTTATTTCTGCTTTCACTTTAAATCCAACATATCCAAACCATGTCCTAGTCCTAGTGTTTTGATCTTATTGGGCACCTGGGCCGCGAAGCGGCCCCTATCCCATTCATCTGGAATTTTAGAACAGTTTTGGTTGAGCAATGAGGTAAGCAGGCAATGGAGTTGATTTTATGAATGTTTCAAGCTCTTTGCTTGAATAACTAAAAAGAAATCAAAAATAAATTGAGCAGCTTGCTCTAAACTGTGTTTGTTTGATTTTGGAGTTGTTCAGAATTGTATCAGCATGAGTAAATGTTATTTTCAGAAAGGTTGATGAAATTATTTGTTTTGATAGTTATGATATGAGGCGTCGGAGGTGAAATGTGCAGCTATTGGTCTGTAGTTTTTATCTTTGATATAATTTTCAAATTTAAAGATTTCATTAAAATTTGCTGTTTTACATTCTATGGCTTTATCGAAAAAATCTGCGTTTAGCTTGTATATATGCTGTGATAGAGTTGGTATTTTGAGGTCTGCATGTATATTGGTATTCCGGATGAACCATCTTGCACAGGTTATTTTTCTAAGGATCTTGTTTTGGCATTGGTTTAATTTCTTCAGTAGATGTTGAGGTATCGTTGTCCAGGCAGGTGAGGCATAGGTAAGTATTGGGCGGATCATTGCTGTATATAGTAGCTTCTTTAGTTTAAGTGACATATTCTGATTATATATTAATGGTTGTATGGCTATTATTGCTGCATTTTGGATTAATATTGTGCTTTTGATGTGATCATTCCAGGTGAGTTTGCTATTGATTATAAGGCCAAGATAATTTGCTTTTTTAACTATTGGTATTGGTATGTTGAACATTTTTGGTTGAAGTTGTGGAAGTATTTTAATTCTTCTTTTTTGTATAATTAATATTTGTGATTTTCCAGCATTTACTGCAGTTTTCCATTTTAAGCACCAGTCTTCTATTTCGTCTATATGGTCTTGTAGTTTTTGAAGAGCATGATTTGGGTTTCTGGATTTAATAATAATACCGGTATCGTCTGCGTAATAGGCTGTTATGCTGTTATAATCGGCTTTGTTTATAGGAAAATCATAAGTGTATAATATGTATAATATCGGTCCCAGAATGCTGCCCTGTGGTACTCCGGCTGTGATGTTTCTCTTTGTGGATTTTTTGTTTTTGATGGTGATTTGAAATGTTCTATTAGAAAGATAGCAGGATAGGAGTTTGATTATGCCGGGTGGAAAATTCAGCTGTATGAGTTTATATATTGTACCAGTGTGCCATACTTTATCAAATGCTTTGGATATGTCGATCATCAGGAAGGCTATTGTTTCTTTATTTATGATTGCTCTGCCAGTATAGTCTATTATTCGGAGTAACTGTTTGGTGGTATCTAGTTTTTGTCGGAATCCATACTGTTCGTCGGGGAGGGCTGTAAGAAGTGGTTTTATTCTATTGTACATGATTTTTTCGTATATTTTTCCAAGTATGTTAAGTAGACTGATTGGGCGATAACTCTCAGGGCAGCTTGGGTTCTTATTTTTCTTGAGAAATAGAATGACTTATCCAAACCATGTGTGTTAAAAATGTAACTATACAATTTTTAATTCGAAATAAGTAGTGGTGAATTAAGTAAATCAAACAATTATAACCCCGCCTACAAATAAACTGCTGAAGAATTACTTTGATTACCAGTTTTATCTTTTTACCCTGGTTGATACGGTTTTATGCTGGCACGTATTTGTGACAGTCGGCATCAAAGGGTTAAGGAGTTTTATATTGCGACAAAGTTTACCAGTCGTTAATATAAATTTGGTTGTTTTATTTTATGATGTGAAACCTAACTTTCATTGATTTTTCTAATCAAGGTTACATTTTCTGTACATATTTTCATGGCAATTACTGTAAATATCTCTGTTCAAGTTTGTATTTTCTCTAATGATGGTAATATTATTGTAAAGTAAATTACTAACGACTGCTTATATTCAAAATGTTTTTAACTCATTTTTGTAATTTCGTGATAAATGGGAAAGGGGCCGCTGCACGTCCCAGGTGCCCAGTTGCAAAGTAACTTTCATTGACAGATCGTAAATCGGAAGATAGACCAAGTTCTCGCCGCCATGGGTAGCTTAGAACGTGTAATTTCAATGTCTAAAATATCAGTTCTGCAGTTAAAACGGATAGGATAATGAGGTAAAATGGATTGGTGCAATAACAGTTAGAGAAAATTTATCAATTGAGCTCATAAGACGAAGACCATTTTTATTATCATTTATGTATCCCCAGATATTGTGCTTTGACTTTAGGTCACCTGTCTCAATAATTTCCATAATTTATCGGAGCACTTTAGAAATGCTATTATCAGTAGAAGTATCAGTATCATTGTAGAAGGTTGTAGATTCGAATAATTTTGACTATCTCAATCAAGTAGAATCGAATTTTCTTTGCAAATAACGGAGTTATTCAAATGAAATTCACAGCTATGAAAAACAGTTTATTTATTTATTGTTGCACACAGACAGTTGTATGTCAGTCCTTTTATATCAAAGTTTAAATCATTTAGATACAGTGGTGGTCTTAATCACAGTAAATCAAATTTAGATAATAGTAGACGCTAGAAATTTAATTTTTTTGTCATGCTGTCTGCCGTGCATGTACAAAATACTTTATATTCCAAGTTTAGATGGAAACAAATGCTGAAAAATTAAGGAGATAGCAATTAAAAAACATTTTCAATTTTTAACATGTCTACTACGCTACAAACTTTTCAAAAATAATTTCATTTTTTTTAGAATAAAAATCTTGGTTACAAATTGATCAAATGCTACACGAACTTCTTTTCATATTATTTGTTAACATGGATAAGAAATATCAAATATTAGTACAAAAAAGTACCAAAATTCTCCCTTCTTAAAAATTTTGATTGTTCTAAATTTTATTTGTGATTTTTTAAACTATGCCGGCAGATATGTTTCGTAATATTTTTCAAAATATTTACTGTTAAAAGAAGGATTGTTAACATCGAGTTAGTATTGCCATATTTTTGTCCAACTCCTGTAAGTGAGATTTTAATACTATTTCACTAATTCAGGAAATGTTTTAACACGTTGGCTGCCCCGCGTTTACAGTAAAGTCTCCTTCAGAGCCACGAATATCGCTGTACGAAGCGTATTTTGCTGGGAACTCCCACCGATATTTTAATAATGCAAATCGCTGGTGATTCAGGCCTGTAAGCGAGACGGAAAAGAGAAAACACTAGTAGTGGAACTATTTCAATTATAGATAATTTTCGGAAGGAGTAAATCTATTCTTAATAGACAATTCACTGCTATTAATTTTTATCTTGGGAAAGAAGCAATTCAATTTATAAATTGTATCTATTAAAGTTATGGATATTAGTTATGGATATTTTATTATTCCCAAAAAAAAAGCTAAAAATGCTTTAAAGCTTTACATTCTAAATAACTATCTTAATAAACCATTTTCGTATTACTTTTATAAGAATTCAAGAGTTTTGTTACCTCCTGTGAAATATCTTTTCAAATACATACGAATATTCTTCGCAAATAGTCAAATAAGGCTTGATCCCAATACGGGTGACGAGGCCCGATCAGAAACTTTGCTGTCACCCGAATATGGGTGACACGGCAGTCAACGTGTTAATACGTAACATAATAGTTTCGAAAATTTCCGAAAGAGATATTTTTCGATCAACTTATGAAGGGGTTAAAATAACATATAAGATTCTTAGATAAATTGACTTATTTAATACTAGAATTTTGACGCATTTCGAATTTTATAAGGGAAATTACAAATCCCGTTTGAATTTTTATTTTATTTCTTGTAATGACTTTTATGCATTGATCGAGGTAAATATATATTGAAGTCTATTTTCTTGAAAAGCGTTGAAATATTGAAATTCTCTTTGTGGTATACCTATCTGTAAGTGCTGTTATATGTATTCGTTCATGCATCAAATTGACGCGTGTTCGTAGAAATAGGTATTTAAGAAAAGTCCGTAAACCTAGTGTTAACACATGATCAACAATGTCAGTTTTCACTGTAGTATTACTTACAAGAACTTACGCATAAAAGAAGCCTTGTTGAAATCCACCAATATGACAGTTCTTTTCAAATTATACAAAAGTTCTCACTAATATGGAGCAGCTCAAAGCTCATCAAAATTGTCTAAGAAAAGTAGGTATCAAAAAATAAACAACCCTCAGTTTTGGCAAGAAATGCGTAAATACAACAAAGCAATTAAAAAGGACTGCAATGCAAAGAATGCAAGGAAGAAAGACGAAAATATAAAATTTAATCTCTTCAAAAAGAAGATTGATCAGTCTGCGGCAAGTTCCGAAACCATAGAAAACACCTAAATCAATACAAGGAGAAATTTTTTTACTGTATATAAATACAAACTGAAAAAGATATCACCCCCTAAATCAAATGATCGGATTTTCTCTAATTAACTGCCTATTTTAATGGCTCAACAATGACCTCAATAATTAGTGCTATACGCAAAAAACATACTTTCCTTGAAGTACACTTTTTTTTTTTTGACGGACTAAGATATTTTTTGACTTTCAGAATGTGGGTAGTAGCCGTAATCTGGAAGATATGTTGTAAAAGTTGAGCCTGGGAAGCAGTCGAAAGTTTGGACATTTTAATGTTAATTTCGCATTTTGATTCGCATTTTGAATCATTTATCCAAACATGATTGCATGTAAAAATAGATTTTAATAATTATTTACTATTTTTTATTATTTTTTATAATTTTATTTAAAAATAGATCGAAAACTCTTTGAATTGTAAGGCATGCAAATTTTTGCTTCATATCAAATTGTGTAATTCTAAATTACAGAATACAAACTTAGAACGAAGTCGGCCGAATAGTTTTTGAGAATGTTGAAACAGACTGTTTAAACTAAGTTTTTTTTTGTTGAAATTTTAAGAAACTATCCGGCAGATTTCGATTTTGTATTTCTATTATTTAAAATTGTACACGATAAAATGGTGCCGAAACTAACATACCTTGCAATTCTAACCCCTATGACCCCTATAAAGTAAAATCATACGAAATAATAAATAATTATTAACCCCTTGCACTCAAACGATGATTCTCGGGTATCAGTCTCACCTATAAATTAGCTACCGCTCTAAATGTTGAAATTTGAGTGCAGAGTGTTAAAAATGATTTTTTACATGGAAATATCTTTGAATAAACGAATTTTGTAACTGCGTACAGAAAGTTTCTGATTCGCTTAAAAAATTTCTGAGATAAGGCAAAAATTTAAATTAACATTTTAAACTTTCGGTGGTTCTCCTGACTGAACTCTTGCGACTCACCCCCTCCCCATGTTTTAATCCTTTCGGGATAAGCGAGTCATAAATGTATTCGTAAGGAATCAGCATCAGGATGGTAGAAATTAAAAAGTGGTAGCTTAAGTTTGGGCATAGCTAATTTGCCAGATTTATTTTTGCTCTCACTTTAAATCTAACACATCCAATCCATGTGTGATAAAAGTGTAACTATACAACTTTTAATTCGAACTAAATAGTGGGGAACTAAATAAAGCAAACTATTACTACCCCACCCACAAATAAACTGCTAAAGAACTACTTTGGTTACCAGTTTCATCTTTTTACCCTGATTGATACGGTTTCATGCTGGCACGTATTTGCGACAGTCGGCGTGAAAGGGTTAATAGTTAAAAATCTAAATCGTAGAAAAAAAGTATGTTTTTGTATCTGATATCATAACTAATTAATAGTTAACACTAATTAATAGTTAACACTAATTAATTAGCATATTTAAGGTCATCCCTTTGAACTATCAAGATTATCACTTCATTGGTGAATATCCCACTTTTAGAAAGCAAGTTATGTTGGTTGCTGACTTTTTATTTTATTTTCACTTTCTCATAACTAAGCTCAAGCAAAGAAAATCTCCTGGTCCCGACAACATAAATAAAAAAAATGCTTTATTGTAACTAAGTAATGGATGAGTTTCGTACCAGAGAAATCCATCTATTACTTAGTGAAGATATCCAATACTTGTCTCAAACTTAACTACTTCCCCGGATGAATAGGACTGCAAACATCGTATTTGACTTCTCGAATTTTCAGAAAAATCTGCTTTATGACATGATAAATGCTAATATTTTATCTAATAATAAAATTAGAGAATATTTCTTGACAGTATAAAAGGGAATTTCCAATAATATCTGTTTTACTGTAAAAAAAAAATTTTTAAAAAATTATAATTTTGAAAACCACGTTTTTGTAGTGGAGAATAATACGAGGGTTGCTATTTATATTTCTGGCCTAATAATGAAAAAACAAATATGTAGGATCGAAATTGGTTTTATTGTTTTTCAAAATATTCTCCATGATGATCAATACACTTTTGCATGCGTTTGAACCAATTTTCAAAGCACTTTTTCCAGTCCGATTGAGGTAACTCCAAAACATGCGTTTTGAATGCATCAACCGCTTCTTCGGGGGTCGAAAATCGTTGTCCACGTAATTTATTTTTGATGTGTGGGAATAAGAAGAAGTCATTGGGTGCCAAATCAGGGCTGTACGGCGGATGACCCATCAGTTCGATCTTTCGCTCCGTCAGAAATGCCTTTGTTTGAGTCGATGTGTGAGAGCTCGCATTGTCATGATGAAGAATGATTCGCCTGTTCTTCTGCTTTTTTCGAATTTCTCCGATGACTTCTGGCAAACAAATGGTCGTGTACCATTCAGAATTGACCGTCCTGCGTTGCTCTAACGCCACTGTTGCCACATGACCGTTAATGCCGAAGAAACAGGCAATCATTTGTTTCGATGTGCTTCTTCCTCGAACAACTTTTGTTGGTTTTGCCTCGTCTTGGAAGACCCATACAGTTGATTGCTGTTTTGTTTCCGGCTCATATGCATAGATCCATGATTCGTCACCTGTGTAGATGTTATACACAGCCTTTGATGTACCTTGAACGTATTTTTCCAACATTTCCTTGCACCAATCGACACGAGCCTTTTTTTGAGCGTTTGTCAGATTATGCGGGATCCAACGCGAACAAATTTTTTTTACGCTCAAATGTTCATGCAATATTTTATTGATGCTAGTCATACTAATGTCCAAAGACGCCTCTATCTCACGGTATGTCACATGACGATCTTGCTTTATCAGTTCACGCACAGCATCGATCTTTTCTGGCACAACAACGGATTTTGGACGACCTGCACGGGATTCGTCCTGGATCGAACATCGACCACGATTAAATTCGTTATACCAATTTTTTACAGTGCTGTAGGATGGCGCTTTATCGCTGAATAAAGAATTAAGTTCATCGAAGCACTCTTGTCTTGACAATCCACGTCGAAAGTTATGAAAAATAATGGCACGAAAATGTTCACGATTCAATTCCATTTTTTGAAAGAGAAGAACTTTTCAATTTACTGTCAACAACACAAATGAAGCTATAATGGTAAATCGTCTGCTGAATTTATGTTTAAAAATATCAAACTTTCGATTAAAATCGTCTGCGGTCGCCTAGCAACACTTACTGTTGCCAAGGCCAAAAATATAAATAGCAACCCTCGTAATTAAAAAATAAAAATTTGAAAAACGAAGAACGTGGCGCGTATGAAATACATAACTGTAATGTTGTATTAGTGTGTGTATGTGTGCTCATGAGAATATGCGTATGTATATCTGTAATTGTAATTGTATCTGAATGTGTATGCGCATGTGGAATATGTTTGTGCATGTGGATGTATATGTGGACGTGTATGTGGCTGTGCATGTGCATGAGAAAGAAAATGTGTATGTGTATATGTACTCTTATGTATTTTATGCGCCCCACGTTTCTCGTTTTTCAATTTTTTTTTTTTAATTATTATTCTCCTCTACAAAAACGTTGTTTTTAAAAATACTATTTTTTTTTCACTTTCTTCCAAAATCTAAATTTTTTCATTCACTGTACACAAAACTTTTCAACTGACATGTGACACTAATTCGAAACAATAGAATCGACAACAAAAGACAATCGCGAAAATACTAATTTCTCTTTAATTTTAATTTTATTTTACTTTGTATGTCTTCTTCTTCTTCATTTTCATGCATTGTCATCCAATTCTAAACTATGTGACAAATTTGAAGTTTGCAGCTAGTCGTTAAAAATTAGTTTAAAATCGATTACAAAATTCCACCCGAACAGACATACACGAAGGCAAGTTAATATAAACGTGGTAAAAAGGAACATTTTTTTTAGCTTTGCACGAGGTATCCAAATTTTGATCAAATAAATTTACCTTTTTCATTAATTTCATAATTATTTTTATATGTTTTCTCTTCCATTACTAAATAAAAACATTTGGAGTCGTGGTAGCTCAGGGATAGAGTGTTTGTCATCCTATGGGGTGAACCGGGCTCGAATCCCAGCGACGGCTGGTAAGTACGAATTCCGCATCCGGCTCGCACCAGCCACAGTGCTGGCGTAAAATATCCTCAGTGGTAAACGGATCATGGATTAGAGTCTCCTTGTCGTCAGACTAACCGTGAAAAGTTTTCCTCTTCATGAAACGCAAATGAAGGTTAGTTCCATTCAAAAAAAATCAACCGCAAAGACAAATTTCTCCCAGTACTTGAATTAGCAGTTCCCTTGTCTTCTGGATTGGCTTAAAAAATACAAGGCTGCCAACATTATTAGTCGTAAATCCAAAATTGGGTCGGCTGTTCAACAACGGTTATAAAATAAGAGCATTTAGTGGATATATTAAAAGAAAACATACTCTGAAATGTAGCAATATTTTCCAGATTAAGATGATTCATGTTAACTTGTCGGTAAAATGACAAAGCTTAAAAACTATATTGTTGAATTTATGAAATTATTCCATATTTATTAATAATTAAAAGTAGTAGTTTATGTCAACTTATACTGCTTTAACTTATAAGCATTAATACCGCATAAGAAAATGCAGTCCATGAAATTTCGGTCCCTTCCCAATTTGGTTCCGTTACTAATTCGATGCGTCTATTTTGATGTAGTCAATTCATCCAATTTCGTACTTTTTATTTATTACAGTGGTTATGTTTCAAAGGTCATAAATGCATAATTTTATTTGTTAAATTATTTATTTATTATTCCTAGTGATAGAAAATCAGATATTCTAAACAGAAACTAGAATTGAGTATTTAAATACAATTAAGTATTTAAAAATTATTAACTGTGGAATTAAGCATCTTAATTATTAAGAATATTTACCAGGTATTGCTCTTACTTTTCTAATGAATTTACAAAAAACTTTTTTATTTTTTAATTAAAACTATTCTTTCTTTTTGTTTTCCATTATTTATATGATTGTGTTTGTTATTATGTAATAATGTATTATGATTATAAAGTTGGTAAACATATACAGGGTGATTCTAAAAAGATCGGCAAAATTTTAGGAAGTGATAGTACACACCCAAGCAAAAAATTTTTATCAAAGAATGCATGGTCGAAAACAAAACGCAAAGTTGCTGCCTCATTTGGAAAGTTGTTTCATGCAAACGTGAAAACTTCATTCCTGTTGCGAGTTATTATTTGCATGTTATGGTAAGAAGAAGAGCTCTTATACAAATTTTCGTCACGATTCATACATAAAACAGACATACACACTTATTGTAATCACATCTCATTAAATTTACTTTTATAACTTAATTTCATAAAAGCTGCAGATTCGAGAGTGTATTGTCAATCGCGGTAGTAACGCATCTGAAGATGTTGCCCTTCTCTAATAAGGAAAAAGCTGATATGCATTTTGTCTATGCATTTGGTTCCAACAGAACGAAGCACCATCTCATTATGTACGAGAAGTGCGAACCTATCTGGACGTAACCTTTCCAAACCAATGGATTGGGCGAGGTGGTCCTTTAGCTTGGCCACCGTGCTCGCCAGATCTTTCATGTATCGATTTCTTTTTATGGAGACAGCTGAATGCTTTTATGTATGAGACTCACATTGAATCTGCAGAAAAACTTGTCGCCAAGCTTGCGGCCGCAGCAGGGGAAGTTCGCGATATGACTGGTGTGTTTCAGAATGTTCGCCAATCTTTTCTTTGTCGTTGTACTGCGTGCATAGCCAATGCTGGCCATTGTTTTGAACACTTATTGTAATCACATGCCATTAAATTTGCTTTTATAACTTAATTTCATCGTTCTTTGTGTGTTTTTGCCTCATATGAGAATGTATCTTTTGACGCCCTATAACGGTTTTGTGTTTTGTTTTCGACCATGCATTCTATGATAAAAATTGTTTGCTTTGATTGGGTACTATCACTTCCTAAAATTTTGCCCATCTTTTTAGAATCACCCTGTATAAATAAGGGTTTCTGACTACCTCAACGTGGTGCAATCTGAAAAATCTTTTCAAATAATTCCTACCTTGAAAAACAGATAATGTTTTAAAAGAAGCTAAATATTAGCAGCCAAAAATTAATAAAATAGAAATAGGGATCTCATACAATTACATTGGAATGTTTTTGGTATTTCTTTCTTAAAATTTTAATATCTAAAAGAGAAAAGCAGAAATAGCAAAGGAAAAAACGTTAAAGCGATTGAAATGGTTGGACCGAAACAGCTTCCGTTTCGAAATGGTGAGACCGAAGCGACAATACCAAAACAGCGGAATTGAAACGCGATGCTTTGAAAAATATTGGGATTCAAAGGGTTTATAGGGGAAAACGGCCCGATAAAGTGCTTCATTATGTCCCCAAGGTATCGATTTGTAATAAGTTGGTGATGTCATGTACGATTCGATACTTGTATTTGCGTTTTACTAGAGCTGCACAGTTGGCTATTGGCGATGTTCCGGGAAACATTCCTGAGGAAGACCGAAAACAACACACATACGTCAAATCCCGTTTTACGAGGAAGACAAATTCATACACCATCCATCCACAGATCGTAATTTTGACCTAAACCAGAGAATGATCAATTTCCAATCCAGTACACCCAGAGGTATTGATTTGTTATGAGAACTTGAAGGACTTCGAGACCCCGACAGATTTGGCTTGCACCAGTCACCATTTTGTACAAACGGGGAATGCACACACGAACCGTCGGACATGGTCCAAAGTTCTACCAGACAGGCTGTCCCTGTCTTTAATAATGTTACATAGCTTTGTGTTTCATTTTTTTTTCTATCGTGCACATTTTTTAAGATCAGAATACTGACTGCGATTTTTCAGCTGGTGGTGTTATGGCGAATCCTATAAAGTGGTGCATAACTCTTTCACTAAACCTAAACACTACAACGATACCTGAAGTCGTTCAGAAATTAAGAGGGTGATTTTTTACTTTCATGAGAATGCTATATAATGAAAGCTAAGTATTCATTCCATCATAGATCTCTTAGGTGGTCATAAAATTGTAAGAAATTAATCTCCCATTTATTACTGTAATCTCAATTTCATTACAACTAGGAAACGTATTTCAAAAAGTATAGATTTTGGCTAACGCAAAAGTTTTAAAAGGTTCACGATAACAAAATGTTCTAATTGTGGGTTGTCGAATGAATCGCTACTCACTTTAGAATTATTGTACTCAGCGATAAAATTGAGCTAAAAATCAATCGTTGTGGTTCCAGGACATACTCTTCTATATTCTTTCCGCAGATACATTCCATTCCCTCGTAAAATGGAACATATTTATTGGGGACAGAACATCCTGTAAGTTTCTTTCCAAAATTAATGGAAAGACTCTTAGTCTCTTGACAGGTAATCAATTTGTTAAAATATCGCTGATTCTTGTGACATTCCTTAGGATCTTCCTTCAGCGAGATTGTCTTTCAGAAGATGGGACTTATCCGTGGTAGAAAAGAAAAAACTTCTAATTTTAGAAATGTTGGAATTTTTTTTTTAGCCCAAAACTATTTCGTTTGAAATATATCAATTTTGGAAAGAAAAACTAAATTGTAAAAACCGTTGAAGTTAAAACTTTAGCCTCAAGTTAAAAATATCGCTTAACTAAAAACGCTTCAGTATGTTACCTCTCAAAATTAATTTATGAATCGACTTTCGAATGGGGTGTAATTTAAACAAAAACTATGTAGTTTTTATTTCCTGCGATAAATAAAATTTTGTAGAGAATAATAAAACTTATTGTTTTTATGTTATCTGCGAAATGTTTTTGTTTTGTGGCTAAGATAAGCACCAGGTTTAAAAACGTAATAAAAAAAAAGACTGAAAACAAAATTTTAATGATTATTAGAAAAATCAAAACACGTGAAGTTAAAAAGTATTATTATCATCATAAATATATTTTTCCTATCCATCTTGTAGATAATGACTTTGAGGTAGTAATTTCTAATTACTTTAATACAATTTGGAATGCAAGTCAATTTTATTTTTTTAGTGTCTTTTATAGTACCTAAAATTTGTAATAGTTATAGTAAAATTTCTTTGTTTCAAGCAGTATCTGATGAATTAAAGGCGAAAAATATAATTAATTCAAAGCATAATATTCTATTCATATGACAATTTTATATTATTTTATAATCAGCTTTGAACACTCAACCCAATTTAAGTTTACGACTATCAAAGTCCAACTCCGTAGCCTTGTAATTCTGAGCTCGATCCAGAAAAAGGGAACTCCTGGATCAAGCATTGAGACAAACTAACCTTCGTCGAGAACTGTTTGATGGAACTAGCCCACATTTGCGTTAAATGGTGAGGGAAACAACGAAAACCTCCCACTGTTAGCCCGAGAGCAAGGGGATCATAACCCATTATCAGTCTACCACTGAGAATATTTTACATAAGCAATGTGGTAGGTGCGAACCGGGAAAAGATTTCATATTATCCATCCACCATTGGGATTCGAATCTGGGCCACTAAATGGGAGGTGAACTTGATGGAGGAGGTTCCTGGGCCACCACGGCTCTCATATGTCCATTTAAAATTAGAGATGAAACAAAAAGCTGCTTAATTTAAAAATATATGTATAAACATTTATTATTTTTTAATGTAATATAATAAACGTCTACTTTTGTGGCGTATGTCAGTTTCGCAATAAGGTCTACAGATTCATCTTGATAAAAGCGATCTTTGAGAAAATTCCGTATTCAAGTATTCAAAAGTCTCAATGATTCAGATCTGGTGACCGTGCAATGTATCCCAGAAAAATATTCTATTATTCTTCAAATTTTGGGCTGTTATCTTTCTTTTTATTTCATCACATTACCACCCGTTAGAAAAAATAGAAAAATTAGAAAAAACAGGACGCAAAAAAATAAATAAACGGAACACCAAAAATAACTTTTGTTTTAGAGATCGGATCCTCACGTTCTAGGACTCAATCTTAAAGGCCTAAGGGATCTCAATTATGCTAAATAATTTCTGGGGCAGCAGTCGATATTTTAAGTTACAAATTCAGACACAAAACTTACTTTCTCTGAATAAACATACCTTTTTTCAACGGATTCGGACTTCTGACCCCCAAAATATAAAGAATAGCCGCAATCCGGGAAATAGTTGTATGATGAAACGTTTGTTGCTTCCTTCAGTAGCCGTATAGGGTTGTATAGTGGTGTATATGAATGTTCATTAGGGCCAATATTGAATGAATAAAACAATTACGTTTCCAGGAAATAATGTACAAATCGTTGAATGTAAATTTAGGTTTTATTAATCATAACTTAAGATTTCGATAGTGGCCACATCTTCATCCTACATAAGAAATCCCTTAAAGGGATGAAATACTAATACTCTCTATTGAGAGATCATAAAGCCAGAACCACATTTCTGACGGTTAGAAAATTGAGACTGGGAGGCTCAAACGGCTCCCAGCCTCCACAAATTTGAAATCAAAAGTGAATATAATTATTCTCAACGGACAGAGAATGTATGGGGTAGGAGATCCAAAATTTGGCGATTTATCATAATATATCATAGCCAAAAACAAAGCCAACTAGCATATCCACACGGGTTTAAAAGAACACCTTGGCGATCACGAGTCGCCAACAAATTTAAGTGAATTATTATAACCATGCAACCGAAACATTTTGGCCGTTGGAAAATTAGAATAAAAAGTTATAAATAGATTTTTGTTTTCGATTAGAGGCGACAGTGAATTAATATGTCTGCATAATAATGAAATAAAAAGAAAGTATCCGTTACATTAATCTGGAAGAGAAGAAATAAATATTTTATGTTCGTTTAAAAAGATTAAGTTTTTGATTTATTTTAAAAGTAATTCCATTAATAAAAATAAGGTTAAGTAATGAAGGATATTTTAAAAAGATAGGAAATAAATATGTAATGCCAAATTCTGGCATCACAAGTTGAATAAAGGGAAATATAGGAATGGGAAATATAGTCAAAACTGTTGAGTCTGGAGAGCAATCTTAAGTTTGGACCCTTTAGGGTTAATTTTACATTTTGCGTATTTCATCACATCTCGAGAATTTCTTGTGTGAATTAAAAAAAATGCACACAATTATAAAATCCTACAACCCAAAAAGATACTTTTATTCAAAATATAACCTTTAGTAAATATTTATTATTTTATTTTAGTGATAGTCGAAAATTTTTTAAATGTAGGGTGTAAAATGTTTTACCTCATTTTAAAAAATTTGATTAAGGACAGATAGCACAATACATACAATTAAGGCATGAAGATACATCCAGAGTAATAACGGGATTCGAACTCGCTACCTCCACGCGTTTGGCGGATGATGCCGCTTGGCCGAAAAGACCCCAGGCTTAACTGTTACAAAGTGTCGTATCTCATAAGCCTTTTGGAAGTAGTAGTGAGTAAATACCTTTAAAAATCGAATTTGTTAAACCAAGAATCATACAGAATAAAGCTATCACTCGAAATTATTTATCCGCAGTTCAAGACGAATTGTCATTTCTGTACATGTAGTGGTGCGAAAAATAACTTTAAATCAAATGTACCCATCAAAGAATCATGCATTAAAATATGAACTTAGCCACTACTGGATGAAAATTTCTCCAAAAACGATGAAAGTTGGCAGCCCAGATAGTTGGAAATATGCCACAGAAAAGAATGAACCAAATATGTTATCGATAAGATTCAGACAAGAAATAACTTCCAAAAGTGAACAATTGTCCATCAAAGCAGGTCAAAAGTAAAAGGAATTTGCGTGATTTAAACAGCGGAAAATCTCATTACGCGAAGTAGTAGATGAATTTAGGAGTTTAGTGGAACATAATTAAATCATTAATTAAGAAAACTTGTTAAGCCTATATGATTAAAGTAAGCAGAATCAATTTGAGCAATACTTTCCAGAAACGTGATTTCCTTTATTGGTAAATTATTTTAACACTTCATTGAACTATTTTTCCTATAACTTCCATATAAATCGGCGTAAATAGACACTTGTATAACGAAATTCAGAAATTTTTAGTTCTAAAAAGTTATGGTTAGATAAATCTAAAAATGTATAGAAAAATAATGAGGGTATTATTTTTGTAAATTAATATTTAATATTCTAAATATTCTAGTAATTAAAAAAATAGATGAAATGTAGATAAAAGTGGCTTCTACTTTTAGATTATAATTTTCCATTAGCTATATGGCCAGTAGCGATTTTTCAATCCAGCTGCGTTTAACGATTCGGTCTCCCATTGGTCATTTTCTTAAGTTAAAAAAAAATCTTGACTTTTGACTTTTTAGATCAAGTAAAAAAATTTTTTTTAAAAAAAGCTCGCATTTTAATTGCGACCCACTGCAACCAAAAGAAAAATCATCAAGAGGGAGAGGTAGTCGTTAAAGGTCGCTAGATTGTAAATTAGCTGCCCGGCAACAGAATTACATATTTTCTAAATTATTTATATCAGAGGAAATAATAAATGAGTTACTTATTTGAAAAAGAAAGTAAAGACGAAATAATTTTGCATCCAATTAAAACTGATTTGAATCACACTATTAGGCTTCTCGAATTGCAAGTATCCAATTGAATCGAAACCATCGCATCCCCACCAGCTATGGATGCTTGGTAAGTTCTTATGCATCTCTATGCCAAAGCCACGTGTTATGCAACTCTCAAATCACAGTTACAAACAAAATATTGAGCAACTCTGCCCTCACTTTTAAATTTCAGGAACAAAACAAACAAAAATCATTCATCAGGACAGCTACAACCTCCTCAATATTCACCTGCAATACTTACTTGCGGTGTCAAGATTTAACGTCGTTTAAATTTTGCATAAATCCAGCTTTAAATCAACCATAATACGACTATTGACTGAAATATGGGGGATGTTTGCATAAATGCATTTTTGTTACAAAATAGTAAAGGAACATGCAACATGGTGTAAACCATATGTAATTAAAATAAAAGTTCAGGGTCAAAAAAAAAAAAACTATTCATGCATCGATGAAGGAGCTTAGCCAATTTTGCCAAGTTACGTCTATTACACAGTTAACTAATACGAACCGTAATTTCTCATGATTTATTCCTCCAAAAGTCCAAAGGGAACAAACATGGTCTTATATTTAAAATGCAAGCAATCTTTCCTCTTGATGGAAATATATTGATGGACTGACTAATGAAAAAATAAAACTGGAATACCGAATATAATGGAAGATTTAATCAACTTTAAGCACCATTAGTTTTTCTGACTTTTTCACTTTTCCTTAAAAATATAAACTAATAAAATTGGTTGTTTAATATTTTCAAGCATAGTTTACAAAATCTTTGCATGGGTCGCTTCATATTTTTATTTCTTTTTCGATTGAGCAATTCCATTTTCATTCAGTTGAGAAAGCAAATTAAGTTCCTTCTGTATTTACATATAAACGAACCCTTATAGAGTTTAGGAGTAATTAGTTTAATTAAATAGATTTTTGTAAAAAAGAGAAAATTTTACGTGAATGTAAATGAAGATAAGTCATTAAGCAACAAACGATTTTTCCCTTTATATTAATCTTTTTTTAGGAATTAAGAACTAAAATCAATTAATTTGGTCCCATTAATAATAAAGAATAAAAAGAAAATCACTTATTTTTTTAAAGACGTAAAACTTATTAAAAACCTTATTGAATAGTTTTTTTTTGTTTTGCCCTGTTCTTAAGAGGTAATAAATTATCCAAGATATTTATTCATGCTTATAATTATTTTTTTTAATAATTAATGGTATAATTGTTTTTGCATCGTTTAGCTGTTGCGATTGTAAAAGCGAAAAATCGTAAGTTACATTAAAAATGGCAGACATTAAATCCTTTTAAAAAAGACATTGCTCATCAGTGAATTAATAGTTT
This sequence comes from Parasteatoda tepidariorum, assembly GCF_043381705.1. Lineage (NCBI taxonomy): Eukaryota > Metazoa > Arthropoda > Arachnida > Araneae > Theridiidae > Parasteatoda > Parasteatoda tepidariorum. Next base: position 73,736,119 of record NC_092206.1, read on the forward strand.
TATAAATAGAGATGAAGAAATAAATTAAGATATTTTTTATTTACCGATCATTCCTAAAATAAAATTAACGCAAAATGCAATTATACTTCGATAGAGCTTTTGCCTTCAAATTATTGTTTTTGTCCTTCCTAACAAATAATTGTTTAAATTTAATTGACACGTCACCACCACCTGTCTTTTAAAGGAAGATTAATATAATTTCAGGCGAAATTATAATTATTATTATTATTTCAGCTACTAGCTGTAGGGAGTTTTCGTAATTTTTGATTTTTAGTTTGTTTCTTCATTGGCAATAGAGATATCTACCGAGAGTTCGTGGGCTCGATCCCCGCTGGCCGAAGACTCCCCGTGTTGTAAATCAGTGGTTCTTAACCTTTTTAACCCGCGACCCAAATTTGAGAAATATGTTCATGTCGCGACCCAAAAAAAAGTCAAAATTAGGCTGAGTAAGCCACAATGACTTCTTCTGGGAGGTGTTGGTATTACTTATTATTTGGTGTATTACTAACTTTTTTGGTTTGACTCAGCGCGACCCAAGAAATATGCTTCGCGACCCAATTTTGGGTCGCGACCCATAGGTTAAGAACCGCTGTTGTAAATGATGACTGATGCACGTTTAATCTGTCGAGTCGCAAAGTCCTCCATGTTCCCATAACAAAACAATACCTCTGAGGGTACTGATGCAGGAGTTGCTTTGTCTTCTGGATTGGGTTCAGAATTAGAAGGCTGCGGAGTTGAACATTAGCAGTCGTAAACCTAAAACGTTGGGTTAGCTGTTCAACGAGGGTTATAAAATATAAAATAAAATAGAGATATCTAAGCTGGCATCATTTATCTTACTTGCTCGCAATTCAAAAAGAAGAAAACAGCTGAATCTCAACATCATAATATTAAGGATAACAACTTTTTTAATGTAGAAACTTTTGCCAAGACTTTTCTCCAATTTGTAAACAGCATGTCTCACTTCTAATTTGACAAATAGGCCTCAAATCAAAAAACCAAAACAATTTTCAATATTGTATTAAATAAAAGCGGCGTTTCAGCTAAAAGATAGTTGACCTAGAAGTGCAAAAGGAGCCATTACTAAATAGGGTAAAAAGTATAAAAGCAATAAAATCCTGAATGCCCCTTAGTATCCGGCTAACAAACTTACTGTTTATCTTGAAGAGCATAAAAGCTTCTGCCCGATGCATGGAGTGTTTTATTTGAAAAGAGGGGGATAACGTGAAGTGCAGACAGTCCTTTTCTCACAGTGGCAGATAGAAGAACCCTTTTGATAGTTGTATGTTCACTTAAGTTAAGTGACTATTAATTTCAACCCATTCCCATAAACTAGAAATCGCCTTAAATATCGTCTGAGCAAAGATTTACAACCCTATTTGTTGTTAGCTTTCAATGGTTTCTCCGAATTGAACAGCTTTATCCATAAAGAGAAACTTTAACTCGAACTGAAGAATCAATCCATGAAAAAAAAATTATTATATTTACCTTTTGAAAATACAGCTTTCATAAAAAAGCACACCTTTTAAAATAAGATCAAATAACAAAAAAGAAGAATTGAGTATACAGCGATGGCACATTTGCGAATAAAATAATTCAGCTAAGATTTGAATTGAAAGTATGTAAAATGTCACTAGAACCGTTGTCGGTTATGTATTGTCAAACTTCAACATACTCAAGGTAAGTAATCAGTAGCAAAAATATATTAAGTTTGAACCAAATACAAAACGGACCGGGGTTGCTCAGGAGACAGAGCACTCTCTTCCCCCAATGTGGTGTCACAGGTTCGAATCCCAGTGATGGCTGGTCGATACGAATTCCACACCCGGCTTTCACAAACTACAGTACTGACGTAAAATATCCTCAGTGGTAAACGGATCATAGGTTAGATAAGTTTATTAATAAGTTTTAATTAATAAGGTTTAAAATTACTTGTATTGAAATAAGTGCGTATAAAATTAAATGGGTATAATTGAAATATATTTATTGCTAATAAAACAGCAAATTACTTTATATACTACAATGAGCACACTAAAATACGAAAATCATAAGAAATGAATAATGAAAAATTATAATTAAATTGTAATTTTTCTTATCTACATTTAAACTCTTGAGACAATAATAATATTTCAGTTTTTAATTTATTAACTTATGCTTTGATTTTATGAATAAAACTTTTATAATCAATCAGATATGGCATAAATGGTTTATTATTACAATCTTATGTATAATATATTAGATGATGTATTACTGAATAAATAATATTTTGTAGATAAATCTGATTTAAAAAATATTCATGTGGTTCAAATCTACCACACAATCTTAATATCTTTAAAGATATTAAACCAAAGCAATTGTATATATATGCCATAATTGCAAAAAACAATCTTGGTAGATACAGTAATTTTTTTTTCCGCGAAAAAAGCTAGAATGAAAATTTTTTTGTACCAGTTTTTGTTGTAAACATTTCTTATAAGTTTCTGCAAAATAATTATTAGTTACATAGTTTCAAAAAAATATGTCCAACAAATGAAACGCGTCTGTGTCTATTTCTCGGAGGGGAGGAAGCGTTCTTATAAAAAGAAGCTAGGCACTTAAGAATAGAATTTTTACAAATAAAAAAGTCTCAATAATTTTTTTAATAACAACATTTTAGACAAAAAAGAACGAATTCTCATTTTCAGACATTTTAGTTGGTAAGTTTCACGATTTTGTGAATTATAATTAAAAAATGCATCAATCAAAATGGTGAATTTTTTTAAAAGTATTTTTAATTATTTCCTAATAAAAGATTTTCTATCTAACAAACTTGAGAGAAAAAGGGAAAATTTCAATTAACATATTTCTTCTTTTTACTGATTCTATTGAATTAAATTTCTTCCAAATATTCCAAAAAAAAAATTCCTTTTACATGCGAAATTTTAAATTCGTATAAATTGCTAATTATTTTGAATATCCGAAATATTTTAATATCTTCAACTTTATATTTTATTTTATACATTTTTTCTCTTCAAAATATTTATATCATTCGTCGTATTTTAATGCAACTCGTGTCAAGAATTTTATGTTTTTAAGTCATACTTTCAAATTATTTTTTCAGAGCTACACTTCTAAAGCTCATTTGAAATATGTAAGAAAATTGCGAGAAGATATTCTTATTTCAACGTAGAAGATGGTTTATTAAAATGTTTCAAGCATTAACATAAAATTCTCGTTCTACATCGATTTTAAAAGTTCTCTTCCTGTTTCGAAGAGTAGAATTTCATGTTTCTTTTCAAAGATTTTTTTTATAAGACAAAATATTTCTTTTTCGAAAAATAGGTTGAAAAATAGTTTGGATACTGGCTTCAATCCATGGTTACTTATGAAAAACCGATTTCATTTGCTAAAATGATTGTTTTGAAATCATTTTTAAATAAAAGAATGATTTACTGTTTAATTCTTGAGTGAGTATAAAAGAAAGTTTTTTTTTATTTCATTATACAAAACTAGCTTTCTTCACAAAAAAAGTAAAATTTTTAATCAACAGCAGTGTAGCAAGAAAAAAAATTTTCATTAAATGATTTTTTTTAAATCTTGCTTTTAACGCATTTGTGCGTAGTGTTTTTTTCCAATAAAAAGCTATTTATTTGCTTCAAACAAGCCCAAAGTAGTTTATTATTAGATTTATTTTACAGAAATAAGACAGTTTTCTCTACCGTAAAATATTAAAGATATGAATATTTATACTCGAATCTTAAAATCTCTTAATGCTATAATTGTAAGAAGCATAAAGGAATTTCCACTTGGATTAGTTCTCATATGGGATATGAGTTTTAATCTCTCTTTTCTTTTATATATATATANAAATTCAAAATGTAGAGAAAACATGGAAAAATTACAGAACAAAGAAAAAAGGGAAAAAGAAAAATAATATAAAAATAATTAAAAAAATCCGAAAAAATGAGAGAGAAAAATTAATAATATATCTATCTATATATATGTAAGTGTGTCTGCGCGTATGTGTGTTTTTCTCATCGTATATACACTGCTCAAAGCAATTAACGGATAGCGCTTTAGCGGTAGCGAGTTTGATTTGGCTTTCAACTTAATGTAAGAGACAGAAAGGAAAAGACAGATCGACATTAAGTAAGCGCGTTGTTTTGATGAGTGCGATGCCTTAACGAAGTCATTTAACCGAATCAAAAGCTTGGAGAGTTGCTGGCTATTTAGAGGGGGCCAAACACATGCCGAAGTAGCAGAAGCCATTGGAGTTTCACAAAGTGTGAGTTCCAGGATCTGGAACCGTTTTTTGGAAACTGGAAATGCAGGCCGAGGATCAGGGTATGGGTGTAGACGTGCAACAACGCCCGATGAAGACCGTTATTTAACGCTAACTGCTCGGAGGCATCGAAATATGAAGGCCACTCTTTTTCAACAACATTTTCTCTCAGCTTCTGTCACAACAGTTTCGACACAAACTTTCCGAAACCGCCTTCATGTTGTAGGTCTCTATGCTCGCCGATCAATGGTGTATATCACGTTAACAGCAAGACACCGTCGTGGGCAACAGAGCATATGTTGCCCACGACGATGGAGTTTTTCTGTTCATCCTGATAATAGGCGTATTTTCAGCTGGAGGGAACGTGGAGCTAGAAGGAATCGTGCGTTCGAGCACGAAAGTGTAAGATTTGGCGGCGGGGAAGTGATGGTCTATGCAGGCATCTCCATTGCTGAGTTAATCAGTCTCCATATCATTCGAAATGGAGCTCTGACCGGTCACCAATATAGGGATTAGATCCTGAGAACTATTGTAGTACCCTACGCTGCAGCAATTGAAGATGACTTCATGTTCATGGACGACAATTGCAGGCCACATCGTGCCAACTTGGTGAATCATTTCCTTTTAGATTTAGAGGAAGGAATCATACGAAAGGACAGCCTCTCATAGATAACCTCATTGACTCGATACCTTAAAGGTGTTCAACACTGCTGGCCGTACGGGGAAACCATACCCCCTACTAAAAACGATTTTCTTTTAAGGAAACACCTATCTTAATTTGCTCTTCTCATATGCCCAAATTGTGTTTTTATATATTTTTTTTTTACCTAAATGCTTAATAAAGCGCTTTTTTTCCCCTCCAAACCAATGTCATTTTTATTTAGTAATTAAAATAAAATAAATTTTAATAAAGTAAACGAAGAGGTTCTCTTCAGAATGCATTTCGTTAACAAAGACATTTCAAATCGAAGAATAATTATTCCAAGATAATAATTACTCTTTATAACATACGTATATATGGCTCGCCTCGTTTTATGTCTGGGCAATAATGGGTTAAAAATTATTTTGACTACCCAAACACAAAACTGAAGGCCCAGTAAGCTCGTTACTATAGTTTTAAGCGCTTAAAAGATTTGAAAACAATTAGCTGGCATCATTGCATTTCTAATACCACTATGCTCCGTAATTATCATGCTTTGAGATAAAAATATGAGACTACAATTATTTTTCAACACTGAAATAGCAGGCAACACTAGAAAGACATATTGCATTGATAAATGCCACTCGATATAAATAACAATGTATTTTGTGTAAGACTTGGTGGCTCCCAATCATGGGANAAACAGCTAGAGGAACTTTTCGCCGAGCCATCTCTAACATACTTCCACTACCGGATGATGTTGGACTAACATCCAACGGGGGGCGGGATGTTCCCGTCAAGTAACAATTTTCTTCTTACGTAGAAGTAACGACGCGCATGCGCACTGCCAAAAACAAAAAAAGAACTGAATATTAATATTCATTCGATGTTTAGAATTTCATGTAGCTGTTGAGCTAAAAATTGCAATGTAATCTCTTTCTTTTCTCTTCTCTTATTAAATACTTAAATATTCTTAGATTTGACTGTTGAATTAGAATTGCGTTGATTTCCTCTTAATCGACTTTTTAGAATTATGTTGATCACTTCCTGATAGAATTTCTAAAATCAGATTTTATAGATGAACCACCGTTAGCACATGGTGAAAAAATCAAAACATTAGCTAAATAAGAAACATATTAGCAAAATAAATTATCAAATATTGCTTCACTAATATTCTGCATTTTAAAGCGTGAAAATTCAATGCATAAATAAACGCGAAATATAAAAATAATTCAATGCAATCAATACAAACACTTAAACGTTTTTTAGACGTTAAGGTAGCTCCCAGTAGAAAAATTTCAATTCAACAGCGGCCTTTTAAAGCATTCTCACTTCAATTAATTAATTAATTCCTAATTGAGTTTAAATTAAATATTGTCATGTTTTTAGTGCATGAATCTGAATTGAACAACCTGATAATGCTCACTCTGGTTATTGTTATCTGGTTGCTCACTACGTGCTCTTGCGCGCCGAATCCAATCAATTAAAAATGAAAACTGTTGCCAGCGCGAGAAAAGAAATATCATCGGTTTTATTGATACATACATACGTACGCATTAGGGTTTTATATAATATAGATAGATTATGTACTTAGTAGAAGTATCAGGTGAGAGTTTTTTGCTAGAAAAGTTAGATAGAAAAAGTTTATTTCGATTTTCCTTCTTTAAAAATTTACAAGCAATTTTTAATTTAGCTGTTTCCATAGCGTTTGGTATTTAAATAAATCCTTTTCGGATGGGGTTAATGGGCTTGAACACCCCACTAATGGCTGCTAATCTTTTATTATTACTTCTTGCATTCAAGGAATGCCACGTACGGTCTTTATTGGGGAAAAACATCGAAATCGATTTGTCAACGGGGAAAGATAATGAAACTAATGACAGATCACGTGTTTCAGGTTGACGCTTAGTGATTGGTAGCGATCATTTACGAAAGAAGCTTCATTAAATGTCGTATGGAACTAATCGGATAAATAAATCCTGACATTAAGAGCGAATCATAAATTATTCGAACAAATCAATTGAGTTATTGAACTGATTCTTTTCATTGGATGCTCGGAATGTCCCACTTGTTTACGAACCGCTAACAATTGCCTATTTTAAACCTTTTAAATGACTGTCTTTGTGATCATTCACTTATGTTAAAATTATTGAAACTGACAGCTTGGAATCACTAAATCAAAGTTTTCTTACAAGTAGCAACATTTAAGTGTGATTGACTTTTAAAGTTTCTTTTTATTTATTTTTTACCCACAAGGGCAAATTAATAATTCAAACATATATATATATATGTAAATTCTTACTATCCAGCGATAGGGTTTTTTTGATTAGTTAGACATTTAAGTTATTAGCTAAGCGATCTTTTCCCCCAATATTTATAAATTTTTCTAGAAAGTGTCTACTCTGGTAGTTTTCTAAATATAAATTTTTAAAACAAATAAAAATTTTATGAAACGTAAATAAGAAAATGAGTCTTATTCTTTTATATATTTGTTTACATTAACTGCACGTAGTGGTGGAAAAAAATTTTAAAATTATTTTTTATTAAAATACTCTACCGAAACTCTTAGTTTGAGAAGGGTATGAATTTAATATCTTTGAAAAAAATATTAATTGAATTTTTTTGTAACCAGCTGTTAAGTTGGAATTTTTTTTAAAAATGCAGATGAAATTGTAATAGCGGTTTAACCCTTTCGGGAACAGCAAATTAGTCAGGAAAGATATTAACAAGCACCCTTAGAGTACGTTAAGAAGCCATGCACAACCACATGAGTAGACGCAATCACGTGGTTAAGTGAAAGTACCCAATTGATTATCTTTTAGTTTAGAGATGAAACAATCCGTTTAAAAATAACAAAAAGCATGATTGTAACAATCGCGAGAGTTGGTGGGCGAAGCAAGCTGGGGGAAAAGCCTCATTGTTTTAAATATTTATAAATTTGCAAAATATTTTTATTTGTAATTTGTATCGCTTTCTTTCTCAAATTTTCTTAATTTGGATGAATAATTTTGAAAATATTTAGCATGTTGTTAAAAAAGAGCAGGACATTTCGTCTCCATTAACGTTCCTCTCCTTGCCATTTTTGTTTTTAGATATTGAAATTTGAAAACTTTTATTAAATATGCAAAGTATTCCATTTTAATTGTAGTGATCATTATTTCTACTTTATTAATTTTTGGCTGTCAACATTTAGTCTCTTTTCAAAAATTTCCTTCAAGGCAGGAATTATTTGAAAGAAGTTACCAAGTTACATCACGTGGAGGTATTTAGCACGACAATCCTTATTTACTTGCGAACCAAAATTTACAATCATAATTTATTATTATATAATAGTTATCATAACTACATAAATAATGAAAATTAATTTTTTGACGTCATATGTTTAAAGGGGGAGGTTGACCCTAACCACCCCCACAGATACGCCATTGATAGAAAGAGAAAAAAAACGAGTTTTAAACAAAACTTAATTTCTTTATTCCTGCACTTAATACTTTTTAAATACCTAATAATCATTTAAAATTCCTGATTTTTTGTCTCTGGACACAATAAATAATTTATTAAATTAAAAAAATTATATTTAGGACCATAACCACTGTAATAGAAAAGTAAGAAATTGAATGGAATGTATAAATCAAATTAGTAACGGGACTGAATCGGAAAGGGATCGAAATAACTTAAAAGCCCTAGACATTCCCAGCATCAATATTTTTCAATTTAGGTCGATCATCTTTTTATTAAAAAAGCAGATGTTTGAATTCGTTTAGAAAGAAATATTAAATGCATCAATTAAACTGTTTCTTTGTAAAATTGGGCACTTTTCGATTAGTCAGTTGCAAAAGAAAAATCGAAAAAAAATTAGACCTCTTCCAATAATTTTTTAATTTTATTTATCTTTTTAAACACATAAAAATGAAATAAAATTAAAAAAAAGGTTTAAAAAAACGATGAATTTTTTTGAGCCTGGCTAACCGAAAACTACAAAAAATTAAATTGTATTTCAAACTTTAAAAAATTGTATTATTATTTTTTATCTGATTGCTAGTTGCTCCGCTTCCTACAAACCGTTTTATAAAGTTAAAAAACAGAACTTTACAGATTTTTTTTAAAAAATTCACTAAAAACCTTTAAAGCCTTAATCCGGTGGGACTAGAACAAAGTAGTGTTTTACACAAAGATTTTAATTATTTATACTTAGTGATGAACTAAATAACTTTTTTAATGGGATTCACAAAACTAAGAATCATAGATTTTTAATTTTGTTATAACTAGAAAAACCAAGTTTCTGAACGAAGCGATGCATGTTGGCATTTGATCAATTCGTTAGCTAACTAGACTGGCAAACGAACACAAAAGTTATGTTTATTGAGTATAGTAAAGTGCGGCGAGCTCTCTGCTTATCGCTTATAGCTCTGCGTTATGTTTATTTAATTTCTTTGTTTACATTCTTAAATGGACATTCATAAATGGTGCTCATTACAAAATACGGCTTATAAGCCGAGGATAATACAGGGCACATATAAGAACAGTTGTCACAATTTAATAAAAGACAGGGCAAATATGCATCCAGGGTAACAGTGTGATTCGAATAAACTGCTGCCATACTCATATATTTATTTTAGAGGTGATTAAAAGCACAAATGAATAACAAAGGTGCACTTGCAAGTTTATGAGTCCATCTAATATGATATCTGGCGAGAAAACATATAAGTCTCTTGACTACGGCTTCCAGCGTTTTCCAGGAATATAGTCCGGAGCATTATGTTCATATATCCATAAGGCAGCTTATAGCTTTTAACTCACTAGATGCACTTTACGCAGTTACTTAAACTAATACTCGCAAAAGCATGGAATTCTTTGCAAAAGTAGAGATGATCAATCAGTTACATCATCAATGATCAATCAGTTACAGATGCAACCAATAGGGATTTGCTTGTATTGGAATAACAATACGAATCGTCTAATAATAATAGTGCAAACATAAATTGATTGAATGATAAATGAGACTCTGATCTAGTTCAGCCTCTGACTTTGACTTGTATAAATGAAGATTTCCATTTTAACCCCCCAGAGCTAATTTTAACTAGCACTCTCAAAGTTAACAATTTTTGCATCCTAATATTTAATAACCACATTATTTAGTATCCTCCAGGTGTTCTATAATAAATAAGTAAATAATGGGTAATTTTTTTAAACATAAAGTGATTACAACCATTTTTTTAACAGTTAAAAGACCCTAAAATGCAAAAGATAAATAGTTTCCCTTCTCCAATTGGGTATACTATAGCCTACGTCACAGATCGTGTTATTCCTACTAAATTTGTGGCGTAACTACCACTATAAATATTAAATACCGAATCACTAGTATATAACAGATGTTTACTTGATTGTAACATGAGGTACCTTTTGAGAGACGAAGGTTGGCATAGTCCAGTGGTCGGCAAACTTTTTAGCCAAAGAGCCAAACATGAACATTACAACAATTTTTAAAACAAATTGGGAGCCAAATCTGCTTGTTTAGTAAACTTTTATTACACTAAATAAGTAGTACACTAAATAAAACTAAATTTCATACTTAATAAATATTTATTAATGCGAACAATGTGCTTGCATCTCNAAAATACAAAGAGAAAAAGTAATGGTTACTAACATTTTTTTATAGTTACTGATAAACCGTTACCTTAATAACGAGTCAAATTACCTGTGCAACTCAAGTTTCTGAGGAAAATTTTATTTTATAACAGAAGCTGAACAGTTGACCCAGATTTTGAGTTTACGACTGATAATGTTCAATTCCGTTGCCTTGTAATTTTGAACCCAATCCAGAAGACAAGTAAACTCTTTGAACAAGTGTTAGGAGAAATTTTCCTTCGTGGAGGACTGTTTGATGGAAGTAACCCACATTTGCGTTACATGGAGAGCAAAACCTACCATGGGTTAGCCTGAGGGCAAGGGGACTCTAACCCATGATCCGTCTACCACTGAGGATATTTCACGTCAGCACTGTGGTCGGATGCGGAGTTCGTAGCGACTGGGATTCGAACCCGGTTCGCCTCATTAGAAGGCGAACGCTCTATCCCCTGAGCCATCGAGGCTCAAAACAGAAGGTATTGCAAATCAGACAATACACTGATTAGGGCGCTTTTTCATTACACGACACGTTACCGACAAAATCGGACGACAAATGTGTGAACGACAAATCGTTGAATCGTTCAAGCAATTGTTTTTTCACTTGTCCGATATCGTTCGTCCGAGAAGTAGAAATTCTTGTTCATTCAATGTTTTGAGCTTGAGTGAGCATTTGCTTGTGTTCTGTTGCGATTTTTTTCTGCAAACTTTAAATATGTCGCATGATAATCGTCGTCTCAAACTTCTTACTTTATTTTAGAAGAAAAAAGCTAGCAGTACAGAAACGTTTTTGGGTGCACGAAATGGTACTTACGTATTAACGCTACCGCAGCTACAGATTTGGCGACTTTTAAGAGCCGCCAATCTACGCCTAAAATTTTTGCTACGAATCATGAAATAAATCAATTTATTTAAAATCTAAAAATTCCAAACACTTTATTTAAAATCAAAGTAGTCAATCGAATTTCGGTGGAAAATGGGCCGATATAGAGTTTTACATATATTCAAAACAGTCTCTCTTCTTTCATCAGATGCTGTCGCCATATCGTCGCTTTGAAACTAAACAGTAGTAACTCAAAAAAATCGAAAAATTAAATATTTAGGTCATTCTGTGTAAAAAAATCACCCTTTTAGAGAAACAACGTGTTATCTTTATAGTTCCATAAAATTAATTTAGAGAGCAGATAAATCGTAATCGCATTGGCGCGATTCGCCATCTTAGTTTTAGGGAATAGTGTAGCAGTGTGACAGTTGCAACAAAACCTTGGAGGAGATAACGTCGCTTTGAAACTAAACCGTGGTAACTCAAAAAAGTAAGTTTTTCTGGAGAGCGATTTCTTTCCCTACACTGTTGTATGTCAAAATTTTATATGTAATATTCGGGAGGATATTTTGAAGAATATCGTTATATTTTGAAATAACTCTCCACATTTAATAAAAGTTTTAGAGAAAAGTGTTGCAACTCAAAGTACCTTAACTTATTTCCAAATTACCACAAAATTAGAAATGCTACAAGAATCTGCCCTGGTTCGTTGAAAAATATAAAGAAACAGGGNTTTTAATAAAAGTTTTAGAGAAAAGTGTTGCAACTCAAAGTACCTTAACTTATTTCGAAATTACCACAAAATTAGAAATGCTACAAGAATCTGCCCTGGTTCGTTGAAAAATGAAAAAAAGCAGGTTTTTTTTTTTAAAGTAAACTATTTTGTAATAGTCGCCATAGCTTTGAGTCAACCTGCGGAGGAAGTTCCTGAAAAGTTAGAAATCGCTCTCCTGAGAAACTTACTTTTTTGAGTTACCATGGTTTAGTTTCAAAGTGATGATATGAACTCTGGTAAATAAGATTCCAAATGATGTCTCGCTGTCCCCCTATGTATTTTGTTCCTCCATTTAGCACTGCCCCTTATTCTCTCAACTGTTTGTGTATTATGAACTCCGGTATCAGGATTAATAAAATGTATACAAATACGTACTTGCTAAGGTATTTGTATTTATGATAAACCTTAGCAAGTAGGAATCCTTCTATTNTGTGGCTTTTTTCATATTATACCCAATTATTGAAAAATTGAGTTCGCTTACTTTCATGTTTAAACAAATCATTTCTAGGTTATTTTAAAACTAGCACTCCTTTAACTTATTTCTGCTGGCAAAACAGAAGATATTTTTATTTTATTTTTATAACCGTCGCTGAACAGCCGACCCAATTTTATGGGTTTACGACTATTACGACTACTAATGTTCAGCTCCGTTGCCTTGTAATTTTGAACCCAATCCTGAAGACAAGGGAACTCCTGGATCGAGTATTGGGAGAAATTTGCATTCGTGGAGGACTTTTTTGATGGAGCTAACCCGCATTTGCGTTACATGGAGAGAAAGACCACGAGAACCTCCCACGGTTAGCCTGGCGGCAAGGGGACTCTAAGCCATGATCCGTCTACCACTGAGGATATTTCACGTCAGCACTGTGGTCGGATGCGGAGTTCGTAGTGACTGGGATTCGAACCCGGTTCGCCTCATTAGAAGGCGAACGCTCTATCCCCTGAGCTATCGAGGCTCAAAACAGAAGGTATTGCAAATCAGACAATACACTGATTAGACTTAAAGGCTCTCTGAATGAAAACGACTAAAGATGTAGTTGGACCACTATTTTAATAAGGCCTTCAAATCTTTGTATAGATTTCTCTTGCGGCGACAAAAAAATGTCTCATTACAACTCCCCGAATGGCAACGCTAGAAAATCGACCAATTATTGCCGCTAAAAATGTCACATGCCAAATCTAGCTGAGGTGGCTCAACATATAGTGTTTTTAAAAACGGAAACTGAAATTACCAGAGAGAGCATTTTCACCAAATGTGATCTCTTCCGAAATTCACCCTATCAGCTGCGGCAATCTCATACTATTAAGCTAGGCAGAAGTGAGTAGTCTTTGTCGATAGATCTCTATTTTAGTATTTTTTCGAAAACGCTTTTTTCACGAATTTATATATTACGAATTTATTTGACGATTTTTGATTTATATCACAAATTTATTTGTTTTATTATTGTTATTAGTTATTCATTGAAAAATGAGTCTCAGTCGTGCTGTTACGCTTTAAGATTTTATACTATAGCACATTTCTGATAGGTTTAATGAATTGCGTGTCATTTATTTGAATTCAAATTTATTTTAATGACTTAGTATTTACTAAAAAGATGTAATTTTTTTTAAGAAGTTGTTATATGGATTTGAATGATTGTTTTGAATTCTTAGAATTTTGTGCATTTGCAATGTACCTAAGTTAGTAGCGAGCGTAGGAAGCCACTAGTATCAATATATTATTTCAGCATATAAAAAAAGTAATAATACTTTTTCCTCAATAGTGTTTTTTTTTGGTCAATGTTTACTTATTTATCATGGAAAGTGCAAACGTCGCTGATAATGCTCTAATTTAATAACGTCTGAGACTTTATTCATAAAAAATGTTCTCCACAAATTTTTTATCTTCCTTTTTTTAGTCGGGCGTATCTTTTTATTAACTTTCCAATTAAACTGTGTCGGAGTTGCTCAATTTTTCTTTCGCACCAGCAACATCCGCAGAGTTGTCTTTTATTTACCTTGTTAAAAGAAAACTCGATTTTTGATTAAGAAGCTACCGGAAATTTGTTCTTTATGAAGTTTTTTTTCCTTTCCCTATTTAACCAACATATTTTGCAACCATTCAAATTGTAACGCTTTCTTAAATAGAATGCCAGCATTTCAGATAATAAGAATTTTTTCGAGTGAATTACTCTTTTTCATTTAAAATACCCTTTCACATAAACTTCCTATAAAAAGTAAATGTGAAAGATCTTTAATTAAATATTTTAAAGCGATGCCTATATTATGTTGTTTTTAATATTTAGTTATACCATTTGTATAGTTATTTGTCAAAATACTTTTGGAAAAAGTTCCAGTGTGGTTATTATATTAAACTTGAATTTATATGAACGTTTATTTCGTAATTTAATATCGAAATTAGTGCAAAATTTTTTTAAAAAAAGAAACACAATGAATTTATTTACGCATGAAGAATTTGCTCGGTTGATTGTTGAATGTTGCACTTTTCCACGAATTTCTTCAATGACAAGAAAGGCTTCATAATTTTAATAATAATTAGTTTTTGATTGCGATATTTCCTTTTAATAAAAAAAAATGATTTATTTGTTTTCAGGGACAAATGAATCTTTGTTACCGTCAATTAGGGATTTCAAAGCCTATGGTGTAATCTTGCCCATTCCGTTAAAGAATCTTTGTGCCTCAAAGAAATTAGAAAAAATAAATTAAAAAAACAGTTACTTATCAAATTTTGAACCTTTGTAAAAAGTCTTCTCTTTTAGTTGTTAAATTAACAGGATAGGAAAAAAAGAACTTCCTTTTTATGATAGTTTATCTATTAAATGGAATATTCGATTTAATGAGAGTATCCATTAAATGATAGTAAATGAATTTGTAAAGTTGAGCATACAATTTGAGCTCCTCAGCAACTTTGATGCGTAAAGCTTATTGCAATAGCTTGTAAAATATTCAAATTTTTACCGATTGGTGTTACTTCTTATTGTATACCTACCAACTTTTAACCTTCTCTTGGACGATTTTTCCCAGCAGCAGTATAATAAAAATAGATTTGCAATTATAGGCAGAAATATACTCTGTATTACGTAGCAACTTAAAAACACTTGAGTGGAGAAGCTGCGGAAACTAAGAAATATTACCTACGAGTACCAGTACAACGAGGCCACCTTGATAATAATGTGGTATTTGCTGATACAATAGGTTTAATTAAACAGTAGTAGTTAGTTAGATTAGTGGTTAGTTGTTAATTGGAAACATGGGAAGAGAAAAGAGAAGAAAGCAAGGACAACACAAACAAAAGTCAAAGGATAAATTAAAGCATGGGTTTAATAGGTTAAATAACAAAGAATTTATTATTATGTAAAATAAATATGTAAAATAAAGGTTAGTAAAAATTGGTTAAACAGTTAGGTGAGGCGAATAGATTGAATCTCGTAGTAATCTGATAGAATGGGGGAAGTAAACACACATATGTGATTTCTTCAAACATTTATATAGATATGTTTCATTTGTTTAAATTAGGTGCTGATCAAAATAATTTTAAATTAAATTTATAAATGCAAAAAATAAAAAGAAAGTATATATTTTACTACCATTTTAAATTTGAAAATTTTTTTCACTCAGATATCGGTTGTCTTTTTAAGTTTTCCTGGCGATAAACTATTCAAATTATTGTTTTGCATGATAATCAATCACTATTTGTAGAAAAAACCAAATACACACTTTATACAATAGAATATATTTATTTCAAAGAATATATAAGACAATGTTTTTATTCTTATTTTTTTAATACAATTTATAAAGAGTAAGATTCTCAAGGGCCCCCTGAGTGCTTGAGGCCCCCGGCACTGCTTGGGTATGCCCATGCGTAAAGACGGTACTGAATATATTTTTTCAACATTCTTCAAAACTCTGTATCCAAGGCTATAATGAAGCAAATTCCATTTCAAACAATATTTGTTTTCCATCTACTTGAATCTTTTATAACAGACAAAAGCCTACGCCAGAGAGGTTCTCTTTTTTGATCCTATTCAATTTATCCTCAGTATAGAACATTAGTGATAACAGATTAAAATGAAAGAGCAGATCCTGACAAATATCGGCCTACGCAAAAAAGATTTCTATTATACTGTTTCTACAATTCCATAGATTTATAAATAACTTCTTAACTATATAAGTAATCCCAGGAAACTGAAGTGGTAAAATATTAGTTGATTTAAAACTTCATCCGCTTTAAAAAATATGGTATATACAAATTGGAAATAACAGTCGACTTGTTTCAAGCTCTCAGAAACAGGCACCCATTTTCAAGACTTGCCAGACGTGAATGAGACTGACATTTACTTACAAAGTAGATTATCAATATTTGGCATTAACGTTTGGCAAGTCTTGAAAATGGACGTCTTTTTCTTTTGAGTGCTTGAAACGTGACGATTGTTATTTACAATTAGTATATTTTTGAAGCGAATGTATACATAATCAAGTTACAGCTTAACTAATAGACTTAAGTGTGATTTCATTCAATTCAGCGTAACAAATTATATCATGGACATTGATTCATTTGCCGAGATAGTAAAGAATAAGTTTTTAGCCCCTTTTAATAGAAGAATAAGTTTAGCCCAGTTTTAGGCTCTCCCTGCATCTCAGTGGCGTAGCGAGCTTAACTCGCGCCCGGAGTACAATACCCTTTNATAAAAAAAAATTATCCAGCAATTTTTTGTTTTGCGGACCATTTGGCGCCCCTTTGTGAGTAGCGCCCGGGGCATGATGCCCCCCTTGCCCACCCCTCGCTACGCCACTGCTGCATCTTCAGTAAATTCTAGATGGAGACTAAAGTTTAACTAGAGGTACTTTGGGGAAGAGTATTTACTTCTTCTTCTTCATTGGCCTGACAGCCCAGGGTGGAACCTTGCCTTCCGCAGAGTTGAACTCCAGGCTCTTCTACACTTGGCCAGAGACATCCAATTTGTGAGCATTTACTTCAGATAGTCATATTGAGCCTAAGCCACTATTTCGAATTTTTTTATTTCCAATGGCAGATTACATGACAACTGTAGTTAAAAAAAAAAAACAGAGAATAACATAAGAAACAGAAGAAAAGATGAACAATACAACAAAAACAAAACTACAGTGAGTCTATAGATCGTTCAATTTGTGACGGGCTCTCCAATACTTCTCCCACGAGTGTCCCGAGTTTAGTGCGGGGCAGGGCCTAATGTGGTTTATGTCTATTTCTTCTTGGATATTACACAGTGTGCAAATAGGGCTTGGTAATATATTTAAACGGAATAGATGTTTGGAAAGGCAGTCGTGGCCAGTAGCGAGGCGAAAGGCGGCCACTGACCTGTCCCTTGGCCATAGTGGAATATCCTTGATGTCGTTTATCCATTTCTCTATTTCGAAATTAATGAACAGCTTTTTCATAATTATTTCTGTATTCAATTACTCAGGTATGGGCCTCAACTTTTAGGGTCATATTAAAGTTTACTCAGTAACCATAGATCTGTGAATTGATTTTGTTTCTGCTACACTCAAAGCTTCTTTTCCAGTAAATTTCATAGTTGTGTAATAGTGGCGAAGGCAGTTAATGATCTTGAAAGTTGTGCAAAGTTTTAGTCCCTGTTGCTTTAAACTCCCCCCAAATGAACACAATCAATTGCAAATTTTTTGGTATGAGCCACTGTGGCCTAGGAGATAGAGCGTTTGATTCACAATGAGATGACCCAGGTTTGAATTTCAACGTTGGCTGGTTGGTACGAATTCTGCTCCCGGTTCGCACTAACCACAGTGATGACGTAAAATATCCTCAGTGGTAGACAGATCATGGGTTAGAGTCCCCTTGCCGTCTGGCTAATTGTAGAAGTTTTCGTTGTTTTCCCCTCCATGTAACGCAAATGCTGGTTAGTTCTTTCAAAAAATCCTCTCGAAGGCTAGTTTGTCCCAATGCGTGATCCAGATACGTGATTATTCTCTGCTGTTATCACTTTTCTGATTTTTATTTTTATTCCAAATTAAAGGCGCAGAACTGAGAACGGTTTTTCTTCATTATAAAATAATTGAATGTTAATTTCTAATTACGTTTTACACAAAATAAAATTAAAAATATTAATAATGCTTGATATGAAATTTATGTTGAAAATATGACATTACAACGAAAAATATGCAGTTGCACAATATTGTAAAAATATCTTTTTAACATCCTTTTTTTAATATTTAAAAGATAATTCTTTTTTACTAAACTTATTTTATCTTATCAAAAAATAGTTTGCATCCTTTAACTAAGTATATCAAAAGAGAAAGTTTTTATTTATCTCATCGATAAAAAGTAACCGAATACTTGATTACGTAAAAAAAAGCACGAAACGTGATTACTTTTCTTTATGTAGGTAGAAAAAAAATTTTTGCTTAAAAAGAACTTCCAGAATTAGCTGATGAAACAGTTTCTTGATATCGAGTCAACAATCTGTTTAGAGGAAGAAACTTGAGTAAATTTTATCGGATAAATTGCTTTTTCCGCTTAAATTCATCTTTTTATGAACTCAGTTTACATAAGATTTTTTTGTCGTTGTTGGAAAGAAATCGGATCTACTTCTTCATTTTTCTAAAACACTTAAGCTTGAGTTCTCCTTTATTGCAAATAAACTATTTCAAGAAACTTTATAAACGTATTCCTTGAGTTAAGTTGAATGAATTGAATAACTATGTTTGCTCATGAGAAAAGCATTTTGAAAAATGAGTCATGAACTTAAACCGGAGTACATAAAAAGATCTGTTATTTGTATAAATGTTGAAAGTGCACGCCATACTTTTATATATAAATATTTTCGGATTCAACAAAATATTTTAAAAAGCTAGAGAACTAATTAATTTTGCCACGTTTTTAAAATGCTCGACATGGTTTAGCGGTGATGCTTTAATGTGAAAGTAAATTTCGAGTTGTCTACCTTACGGCACCTGCCTCTTCAAGTAAGTTTTATGCCATAGACAATGAATGAATTAAGTGAATTATAAACAAAAATGTGAATTATGCAATACAATAATGGTACAGTGCAATAATGCAAATTATATACAACAAAAAAATTCCGAAATACATAATATTTACAAGAACGAAAAAGAAATATTTACTAGTAGCGGATCAAATATTTACAAGTGCGGATCCGAATGAAATAGTACAAGGAAATACGAGTTCGCAAATAATCAATGTCTAATATAGGAGTAGACTACAACATTACTCTGCCTCGCCTCCTCCCATATTGTTCTTCGCGGGTGTACAGAGGGACGACTTGTCTATTGAGAATTAAATATTAAATTGAGAAAAACAGAAAACGATTCGCACTATTTACAAAAGAATTTTATAGAATGATTCGGAAAGTAAGAAGTTTGTTGAGGGACTGTAATTGGTATTATCGATATTAAGTTAAATTTCTAAGACGCGATTAAAGTTTGCTGTGTCACAACCTATTGCTTAGCGGTGGCAAAGGTGCTTATGATAAAATGTTTAATTTTTTTAGTGAGTAAAAACCCTATAATTTGAACTTTATTAGACCAAGAATCCTACATTAAAGACTACCACTCGAATATTTTTATCCGCTGTCCGGAACAAGTTAGCATCTCCTTAACCCCTTGGGGACGGGTGATTCATAAAAGCACTCGTACAAAATCAGAATCAGGATGCGAATAAATAAAAAACTGTAGCTTAAATATAGGCGTTACTAATTTTACGGACTTACGTTGCTTTTACTTTAATTATTGTTAGTTTAATCATATATATAATCAACGTTAGTTCAAAGTATAACTAAGTAATTTTATTTTGAACTAAAGTAATGGTGAATTAAATAAATCAAACAATTATAACATCGCCCACAAATAAACTGCTAAAGAACTACTTTGGTTACCGGTCTTATGCTGACACGTATTTGTGACAGTCGGCGCGAAAGGGTCAAGTATTGTAAGTGAAAATAAGAAATATTTTACCTCATAGTTGTCAATTCTTCCAGATTTTCTGGAAAACTTCATTTTTATATTCTAAGTGATAGTTAAGTTTCTTTTTTTATTTCGTATGTGGGTTTATAGATGTAATTAAAAATGTTTTTAACTACTACTATAGATGAGTAGATTAAACAAGTATTGAACTGCAGGCAAATTAAATGGTTGGTATGTTAAGCTTCAGAAAAATATAAAATGCACTTATAAATAACTGATTTCTCAACTAACGTTTTACTGTCACTTCAGAAAACCATTTTAAAAAAAAGAAAAGTTGGCTGTTATGTCATCTGGTATTTACGGTATAAGCAAGCATACAAAGCTATTACAAAACATTTCTGAAGTGTCAGAAAATATTTTTCCGAGTGGCAGCAAAAGTAATGTATTAACATTTTAATAAATTAGAATGAGGATAACTTGAACACCACTGTATATAAATAATTTAAGCAGATAAATCAAAATTCAGAATAACTTATTGTCATGTTCTTAAGTTCTGGCAATAGTATTATAAAAATGTATTTAAAAAAAAAAATCGACTTTAGTTCACTACCGAATAATTTTTATCAAAATTCTCAAGTGTTGGAGGGCAACCAACCAGATCACCCTTAACCAAAACTTACTACCAGTTTTAAATTTGACTGTTTCCTCTAATTTTGATTTTTTAAATAAAATGGTATTTCACCCCTCTCGATTTTTTTTGGTGCTAAGCACCCCCTCTTCCTCCCATCTCCATTCCTCCTCACTACTCCTCATCATCGATTTACTACTACAGATGAATCGGTTAATGCCGCTTCGCGGCAGCGCACCGAGATTTATGTTATTTCTACCATTCTAAATGGTATTTCATGCTAAAGAAGAGGCAGTCACAGTTTTCTCCTTCTCAATAAAATTTAGTAATTATTTTTTTTTTAAATACCAGTCTACTTTTTATTTTCGCTTTTACAGGTAATTTACAATGCACAATTACAATAAATTGAGTTTTAATGTATGCTTGGTGTCATTCTTTATTAAAATAGTAAATGAGTACGAAATATGGTTAATGATTGATTTACAAAGGAAATATTAAACACAAAATTACTTGAAAAACAAACATCCTCAAGGATTTTATGAAAAAAAAAGTTGTTTGTAGTACCTAAACTCAGTACTTGCAACTGTCACTGCAAAAGGAAGCAATCGCATCTACAATTAATTTTTATTAATGAAGCAATCCATCATTACTTAATTTTGGAAGAGAGAGAAAGATGTCAACATTTTCTCTTAAGAGTTTATTGATCGGGGAAAATTCTTCTTCAATTCTTAACTCTCTTTATAGGTTACAGAGAAGAAGTTTTCTTACGAGCCGAACAAGAACTAGTTTTAGAATTCTTCAACGGAAAGCGAAGAATTAACGCAAGCTGTTGAAATTATACTCCTGAATAAAGAAAATATGGAGCTAAAATTTCAATATTGCTACTCTTTTAAATCGACAATTTATTCCTTCTGGCGACTTAAGTTTCGTTAAACCCAAATTTATAGCATCTGCCTCTGATGGCAAATCCATTCATATATATTCTTTCGGATTCCCTCCATCAAAGGCACTTACGTAAAATCTCTCTTTTTAATGCTTAATTTAATAAATAATCACAAAATACTAAAACGGTTATAAATTACTTGATTAAATACTTGATTCAAACTATAATAAATTAGTTGATTTAATACAAAAAATATACTACCCTTAGGAAAATTTGCCATAGGTTTGCCATAAAAAAATGCCATAGGATATTCCTATGGGGTTTTGCCTATGGTAAAATTTTGCCTTACATGTATGGCAAAATTTTACCATAGGCAAACCCTCATAGGAATACCCTATGGCATTTTTTATATGGCGAAAGTGTATGGCAAAATTTTACCATAGTCAAAACCCCATAGGAATATCCTATGGCATTTTTTATATGGCAAATTTTTGCCATAAAACTAAGATGTGCTACAGTTTATGAAGAAATATTTTTCCATAGGCTATGGCATACAGCATATGGCAACATTTCTCGTTGATATTTTTCCATACATCAGAAAATAATTACTTACAAAATTCTTTCGCAATGGATATTAAAAATTCAAAACTTAATAATTGTAGAATAAATATATACCCAGAAAGCTTTTTTTTAAATTTCTTTAATAAACTTCCCCTGTTTTACTTGCAGAATCCTTTCTGAATGCTGCTCTTATTCAAAAAAATTTTAAACGGTTAGTACTAACCGTTAGAAAATGGGTCCGGTGGTCGGGAGCGAGTGGGCAAAATATTGGTTATGTTGATTAGGAACAAAATATATTGAGTTCAGGCAACCAATATTTGTTAAAGCTGTAAAAAACAAGAAAATAGAAAGTGGATCCGGAGGTCGGAGCAAGTATAAAAAACGTTAATTTGATTGATTGGTATCATAATTAGTTCGATAAGCGTCAGTTATTAGAAACCTAAAAGAAAGCGAAGTAAAGTAATGGTCCGATGGTCGGAGCTAGTATGAAAATTTTTTAAATTTTGATATGTGATACTAAGCTAAAAATAAAGCAGACTACTAAAACAATAAAATACTATGAAAACTCAAAAGATAAAAAGTGGGGCTGGTGGTCGAAGCGGAATTAGTTTAAGCGCAGCTTAACCCTGTCCCGCCCCGTAGGGGGGCATCCAGGTGATACTGAAGATCTTGTGCGCGTACGTTTCCTGCATCAGTAGAGAATTGGCACTTAGGCTTGGCAACGTCGGGTGGCAACACTTACGTCGACGGGGAGGCCCGCAATCTGGAGCACGGTGCGATGACGGGTACCAAGATATTAAAATGTAAAAAGCGAATTTTATGAATTTGGATAGTCCGGCTGCTGCACGCGCAGAGCAACCACCAACCCACCATCTACCGACCCGCCCCGTCCCAGAAGGCTAATTTATTGATCAAAAAAGTGTCATGAATGACAATACAGTAACACACATACAGAAAAACTGCAAATATTACAAGCAAGTATTATACAAGTTTAGCACAAGTTCAGTATATCCATCAATAGTCTATGTAAATTTTCCAAACATGCCCGTAGAGTAAATATTGTGTTGAATTTTACAATTTCGTTTAACACGTGATAACAGGTTAACACGTGATAACAGGTAGCAATCATTATATGCACAAATATGCTATATACATTTTACGTAACATTATATCAACAATACAACATATTTACACCCCAAAGCAATTATCTGAAAAATATAGTACAAATCTATTTACAAAAATCACATATACAGGTATCTAACAGGAAATACACAAATATACTATATACATTTTATATCATCATTATCATTATCTATCATCGTTTTATATCATGATTTTCACAGTTTCGTTCATAATTTTGCCCACAATTTTGATCACAGGTGTTTAAGTGCATAAAGTCATTATAGTACAGTTGTTTCACGTGAAAATACAAATCGATTAACAAACATCGACAAACAGGTTTCTATCAATAGCCACGAACGCATTATGTATATTCTATGCGTGTACCTACAACTATTATTTTGAAGAAACCTGGAAATTACATTTAGTGACTCTTGTTAAACTCTTGTTAACAGTTTACCCACAGTTTTGTTTACAAGTGTCTACATGTTTCACAGCAGCAGTACATTACGTTTCCATTGCAATACAGATATTTAAAACATATGTACGAATCTATTCAGAAACAACCCGTAAGCAGGTAACAATCATTATATGCACAAATATACTATATACATTTTACGTAACATTACATCAATAATACAACATATTTACACCATAAAGCAATTATTTGAAAAATATAGTACAAATCTATTTACAAAAATCACATATACAGGTATCTAACAAGAAATACACAAATATACTATATACATTTAATACGTGTCGCAACAACTGTAATTTTGTAGAAATTTGCAGATAATTTGCGCCTAGGTCCCAGTGGTGGTGGACGAGGAGACCCATTTTATTACTTGCTGGCCTTTTGCTTAAAGTGGGCTATAAAACTTATTTGTTTAACACGGGTGTGTTCAGACAGAAATGCTTTTCTATGATGTTGATGATGCCGGTTTTTATCCTGCCATAGAGAACGTATTGACCTAACTGATCTGCCATCTAAAAGCACAATTAAATTAAATTTAACGAGACAAAACATGGAAACCTGGCAAGCAAGATGGGATAACCCATCCACTAAAGGCAGATACACCTATGCATTAATTCCAAAAGTCAACAATACTAAATTATATTCCGATTTTTACTTCAACCAATTTTTGACAAACCACGGGACGCAGGGCGATTATCAGCACAGATTTCACCATAAATCACCTGATTGCTCCCACTGTAATAAAATAGACTCTTTGGAACATATCCTATTGGAATGCCCGATTTTCGCCCAAATTAGAATCTCATATTTCCCCCCTAACCTTAGCACGAACACGTTAAAATATGTCTGGAAAAATAGCGGAATTAGTTTAAAATAGACCAAACGGGACAAAAGCCGAATATGTAACGGTGCAACCAGTGGTGGCATGTGGACAAAATTTTATCTATAAAAAAGATGGTATTAGACTATGAAAAGCTAAGAATAGAAAACAGGCTAAATTATTTGATCCCCTACTAGTAAGGGATATAAAACTCAGAAAATTTATATTGAGTTGTGTTAAGCACAGTTAGAAAAGAGAACGCAATATAGAAACATTGGAAAATACAAAACATGTTTAAGACATGATTAAAATTGGTAAAATTAATAATTGCTATTGACAATTGGTCAGGGATAGTAAATAAAAATTAAATGGGTATAGGGCATCGCTATGACGAAAAAGTTGTAAACGTAAGGAAAGATTAAATTGTTAAAAGCATTTTTGGTAACAGCAGCAGATGATTTGGCCAGGGACTGTCCCGTTTATGATATTGAAGCAAAATAATTGTCAACTAGTAATCTAGCAAATCTAGTTAAGTGATGACCCTAAGCTATGTATAAATACGTAACAGAACATTGTACAAATATCTGTGGATACTTAAGAAATATTACTTGTAAGATAGTAAAACACAGAGACATGATAAAAACCAATTTAATGGCAAGCAAAAATTAAACACAAAATAAAAATAAAGCCCTAACGTATGTAAGATAATGTAAAAAAGCATTGCAAGAACCTAAGTGGAATTAAAATCAAAAACTAATGAGAATGTAAACACTGACTTTGATATTGATATATGACAGCAATAAAATGAAATTATCAACCAACAAGTTAAAAGAATTAAAAAATTTTAATTATTAAAGAAATGATGACCTGGCTTGATCATAAGCACTTAACTGCGTTTTTCATCATGAAGATTGTTTACAAATTGCTATGGGGAATAGAACACCATTAATAATGGAAAAGTGTTGTGACTTTAAAAATTTATATAAAATCAGAGGGAGGGGATAAAATAAAAAGAAAGATGTCGTTTAATCAGAAACAGTTGGGAGAAAGAAATATAAAAATTTTAGATAAAAATATAAACAGCAAGATATTAATTAAAGTGTACTATGTCAGCGTTAACAAATAGCAAAATTTAACACAGCGAAAACCTATACCCAATCGCGACACATTTTAAAAAGATACAGATAATAAAAGTACCAGACCGCCGAAAATTAAAAACTTAATAAATTCAGATAGATAATCGCATAGACGTTTGCAATAAAATGTTATTGACCAAGAATGAGATCGAAAAAATATTAAAATAAGTCGCCAAAGTTAGCGAAAGATTCCACGTGGATGACACGTTAATATGGCGGTCTGATACTCTAAGCCTAAAAGAATGGAACATCGGATTTCAAACACTCAAAAATGGGAAAATTGGCCACCCGGAGGCCGGAAAAGACTCACCAGGAATGCCTTGTGGGATTACATGTTGAATTTATTTAACTTCGGGGTGAAAAAATGGATATTTATTTCTTTTAGAAGATGTTTTTGAGGACTCCATAGAAGTTGTTGTTTCGTTGGTGGGGATCTAGATCAGCTTTTCTCTATCGTATACTGCCATACAAATCTTTATGGTTACCATTGGCCAATGGTATACTGCCATACGAATTTCTATGGTTGCCATAGGCCAATGGTAATGTGCCATACAAATCCTTATGGTTATCATTGGTCTATGGATGCTGCCATACAAATCTTTATGGTTACCATTGGCCTATGGTATCTTGCCATACAAATTTCTATGGTAGCCATAGGCTTTTGGGGTTTTGCCATACAAATCTCTATGGTAACCATAGGCGTATGGTATCTTGCCATACAAATTATCTTATAACTTTTGCCATAGGTTGCCATAGATTACCATAGGCTTCTCTATGGCAAATTTTCCTTAGGGTAATAGAAATAAAAAGTCGGCATGTTAGAAGCACTCAAAAACAGACACCCATTTTCAAGATTTGTTAGACGTGAAAGAGAAGAAACAAAAGTGATTTGAAATATAATATTGAATATATGAAATATAAAAATATAAGTTGGCAACGAAAAATAGAAAAATAAAAAAGAGAAGCAAAACTAGAAAAACCACTGTAGCTGAGAGAGAATAAAAATGAAAAATAGAACAAGAAGGCAAATCAGAATAAAATGAATTTTCACGCGCTGATGCTTCGTATTTCAAATCACTTCTGTTTCTTCTCATTCGCGTCTAGCAAGTCTTGAAAACGGGTGCCAATTTTTGAGCGCTTGAAGCATCTCGACTGTTTATTTCTAAGATATGTGTTTTTGAAGCGAATGAAGTTTTTAATTTAGTAATATCTTTAATGCTCTAATGATAAAAAGGGTCATAGCTTAGAATCTCCTTGTTGGTACTTGGGTTCTATCTTAGAATCACAGTTAGCCGATCAACATGATGATGAACCAAATTTTTTCTTGGTACTAAGGATTATTTTGTTCCATCTTCGTCAATTGCCGCAAGAAAATAAATTGACAGGAAGATTCGTGATCATTAATAAACTTACATTAACATTTTTTAACATTTTACATAAACATTTTTATAAGCGAAAAACTATAAAGACAAATGATATATATTATTTTCTTTAATGTAAAAAACCATCATTGATCAATTTCAGATAAGAAAAAAAAATTATAACAAATTAATCATAAAAAACGGCAAAAACTACTTTTTATGCCATCATCAGTGAATAACTTTTAAAACCGTCACTTATGTAATAATTTGTTCTCAATAGCTTTAAAACAGAAATTTATTGTATTTTTTGTTCGTTCTATAATATAATTGTTTTTGATTTTTGCATCCTAAATGAATATTAAGATGTGTTAAAAAGCATTAAAAGCACTAAATACATTATTTCCTTTTAAAAGAGACATTAAATAAATAATTGTAATGGATAAGTAAACTGAATTATGAATTTTTTACTCAATTGCAAAATACAAAACTAGCAAAATCTAACTACTGAACTTTTTTTCTTTTATCGCAGATTTTGTCTCACACTCCCATGCGTCATATTTATTTATATTAATTTAAAAAGTGATGATTTAAAAGTGATTAAAAAGTGAAGATGCGTTAATTTAAAAAAGCGATCAATGATTTTCAATAAGTGTTATTTTGAAAATAAGAATATGAACATTATTTTTAGCAAAGAGAATTCCAAAGTTATGAAGTATTTTTAGTTAATTTTAGTGATTATTTTTAATGAATGTAGTAAATATGCAATATAAGATCATGATTTTTTTTTAAAATCTACTTAGCACTTATTTCATTTCCTACTGACTTAATAGGAAGTATGCTGTTGTAATAATGTGAAAAAAGTGCTATTTGTAGAAATTTATAAATAACGAAAGTTGATCTATATATACCTGCTCGCAGAATTTATTTTGCTATTATTTATAAGAATTCAGCTCATTCTTTTTTTTTTCTGCAGTTATCAGTTGCTCCTTCATTGGTCCCACCGTGATGATACGACAACTTCATGGTATAAGCCACTTCGCGTTTCTAGAAGCCCAGATGTGCATGCATCCTAGTAGTCTTGAAATTTATTTTTTCAAATAAGATACTTTAGCGATCATTGTTGCGAATTAATCATAGAAACATCCACAATTTGATCTAAAATAAGGGGACTACGACATTTTAAAACTAAAAAAGTCAACACTTGTAAATGAGCCGCGATGGCTCAGGGGATAGAGCATTCTCCTTCCAATGAGGTGAACCGGGGTTTAATCCCGGAGATGGCTGGTCGAGACGAATTCCACCGACCACAGTGCTGACGTGAAATATCCTCAGTGGTAGACGGATCATGGGTTAGAGTCCCCTTTCCGTCAGGCTAACCATGGGAGTTTCTCGTGGTCTTCCTCTCCATGTAACGCAAATACGGGTTAGTTCCATCAAAAAGTCCTCCACGAAGGCAAATGTCCCCCAATATTTGATAAAGGAGCTTCCTTGTCTTCTGGGTTGGGTTCAAAATTACAAGGCTACGTAGTTGAACATTAGTAGTCGTAAACCCAAAAAAATTGGGTCAGCTGTTCAACGACAGTTATAATAAATAAAAAAATAATAAAAAATAAAAAAAAACACTTGTAAATATCAGATTAGTTCATTTATAAATGTTTTGCATTCTAGTCATAAAGGTACTTTTTAGATCACTACAAAACCTGCTCATTCACCACAATTGTTTTACATGGGTTAAATGTCACGACTTTATTTCCAATCACAAGTTTTAACTATACATGCGATTCTCTTGGTTTTCGGTTGCAAAATGTGTACTTTGATGTTTCGTACTTGATACAGTATGCTTGATTTTAAATGATTTTGGCCGAAATCATGCACACATAATTGTATCTAAAAAATTTGCAATATTTAAAAAATAGTCTATTGGTAGTAGTCCTATTGGTACCACAAAATAAACATTCCTCAAAAAGTGCAAATAGTGGCTATAATAAAAATTTTATTCTTGCGAAATTATTTTGAGTATTTAACACCATACATAAAAAGCACTATATTTATATTGGCATCAGCAACAATTATTAATGTAAGGTTTTAATTAGCAGTTTAATCTGTCTTAATAATCTTTAAAAAAAATACCATTTTCCGAACAAATACTGAACTTAAAAAAATAATTTTTGTTTTTAAAAGTATAGATATCGTTCGAATTCTTGTCATGTTCGAAATAACATTATAGCATAACTTCATTAGATGTTTTCGCAATTCATTTTCGTTTATTTACTTCGAATCGTCTTTGAAATGCTTTGCGAATTCCCTAGTCAATAAATTCTCTCTTGAAAAACATCGAGAGCAAAACAAGGACGGCATTAGTTTGAGAAAATATATTATTTTTAGAA
Source organism: Parasteatoda tepidariorum (assembly GCF_043381705.1). Classification (NCBI taxonomy): domain Eukaryota; kingdom Metazoa; phylum Arthropoda; class Arachnida; order Araneae; family Theridiidae; genus Parasteatoda; species Parasteatoda tepidariorum. Next base: position 73,765,530 of record NC_092206.1, read on the forward strand.
GCTCTATCTATATTTCGCTTTTCGGTAGGATAAACAAAAATACGTTTATTTTTTTAAAAAGAAAATACTGAACCTAATAATTTGTTTATTAAGTACAATGCTTTTTAAAAGAAAATAAATGTGTTTTTGTTATCGAAGAAAGTGCTCTCCAGAAATGAATTCGAATGTATTTCATGAATATCTAAACGAAAAATACCGACTTGTTAGGAATTTTCTGAAAAATAATTCCCATCAATAGAAAAAAACATGGTTTGATATTGAATTGTTGTTTCAATATGCTTGATTAAAACAATTTTAAACAACGCAAAAATGTGTCGAATTCACATCATGAAGATTGAGAAATGCGTAGCACCCATGGCCAACAAATGTCATCATATGTTGCTAAAAGCGCCTTTCCATTCTGGACTGACTTTTCATAATGTTTTCATAATGTTAATTAATTTAATGCATCATAATTTATGTTTTTTAATGATTACACCGGGAAACAATTTTTTCTGTTTTGTTTACTGTTGCGTAAGATTTTTTTTAACGGATCTCCTGAAATTTTCAAGTCGCTGATTTCAAATTTGCAATCGGTTTGTCTCTCTAAGCTAGTTCTGTTCCGAATTCGTCGAAAAACGGTATATTTATTCGAAAAAGTATGTTTTTGCGTCTGATTTCGTAACTTAAATTGTCATCCATAATGATTAATTAGCAAATTTGAGGTCATCCCTCGAACCATTAAGATTGTGATAAGAACGTGATGATCCAATTATTGAATCAAAAGTTGTCCTGGATGGTCCGTTTTATATTTTGAGCACTGAACCACAACTATTATAGTTATAGCCTGCACTCGATTATGTTTTATATAGATAGATGTAAGCAGTGGTAAATAAATGAAGCAGTATTTCCCGCCCACAAATAAACTGATAAAAAAATATTTCAACTACCACCCTTTTTTTTATTATGGCTACTATGGTACATGGCATACTAAATTAAATTTCTCTTATAACTTATATTCAACATTTTGCGTGAGTTTTAAATTCAAATAATTATAACTCAAAATCGGAAGTAAAACTTTACATTTTCTGTCTATATACTACAAATACCAACTGCATGCCTTAATCAGCATCAATCAATGGTTATCTCCCTACTGTGTTGCTACATTACGCACGAAATTAAGACACTTGTTCCAGTTCTGTGCATGTAGTCTAATTTACGCTATACCTTAGAGTACATATTATAATTGGCAAGAGAACTAGCGGCAAACTAACCAATATCAACGTCATCGAGAAATTAAGACGCGTCAATTGATTGTGGCTTTCATACTGTTATGTTTACTCATAGTGTATTAGGCTCAATTACTTTCTAAAATGGTCTAGTAAATTTTAATTCTATATTTATTTCATAATTAATGTTATACTTTTGTTCCACTTAATGGATTTTAAGTCTCATCTCCTTTATCTTGTTAAATTTAAGAAAGTATTCAACAAAAAAATTTAAGTATTAAGTCGAATTACTTGTTAACTAAAAAGAAATTTTGGGGTCGTGGCAGCTTAGCGGTTAGAGAATCGACTCCGGTCCGGAGGGGAAGGGGTTATCTACAATTTCTGTGAGACCCACCGATTTCATGCGATATACTTGCTTGCAAAATCTGTGGAATCAAAAGTCCCGTGGTCGGTTGCTGAGCAGTACCATGAGTACAGAAATCTTGAAACAATTTCCTTCCCGTTCTGATCTATGTCTAAATTAAAGAAGTGGTCTTTCGAAAGAGTGGTGCTGCCATCTATCAGTGGGGTTCTGAGCAAAGACATACTTTCACCCTTGCGGTGTCCTCTTGTCAAACTAAAGGCGTATCTTCCTGACCTAATTCGCAAAAAGTCAATGGCTGACGAGTTTGGCTTGTTAAAGTGTGATTTAAAATAATAACAATGACAGAAAGAAATATATAATTAAAATAACTCATACGGATTATTATAAAAATCAAGCAATGCATTTAAAATCCAACATTTACCATTTCTACTTTTAGAGAATAGATTTAGAGAAACATTTGTCTAACTATTGAGGAGAAATTGTCAAATTGATATCAATTGAATTGTCAAACGGTAGTTTATGTTGATTAATTAAATCAATGTAAATCAATTGACTCTCTAACACTTCTTCAATTTCAGTAGCCGGTGGCATCCCTGGTTTCGGAGTATTCACTCACTATTATCAGCCTTTTCTCTCATAAACCGGATATTTTTTGTATTATTTCTTTGTTGAAATCTTAATGATTTATGGAAAAAGGCCTGTTTTCGGTCTCATGAATCCGGTTATTAACTATAGTATAGTTTTTAGTTTCGGTGTATTTTTTTAAGCCAGTAAATTGCTAAATGTATAAAATATTCTTATTTTTCGTAACGGTATTTTTCTCATTATTACCAAATATGAGTTCGGTGGGTAAACGGTTAAAAACTTTATCGCGTGATTATTATGGGTCATTTATATATGTGCTTATTTCTTTGTATGTCTTGGTGGTTGAATTAGTTTTAAATCGCATTCATTAAATCAAATATCGAAGCCAGGGTTGTCACGGCGACTGAAAATGGAAAAAGTGATTCCTACTCTAAGCTACTGACTAATAAAACTCAAAATTTTATTAAAAGATATTGAAATTAACAACTTTTTCTAGTTTAGTTTTTTCAGTTTATTATTGGACGTATTTGTTTTTATTTTTTTTTAAATATAAATATCTTAAATAGTAAAAGTGGTAGTTACAACTGAATAATTAAAGAGATGATAAATAAATGAAAATTAATAGAATTTCTACCCCTTTTTGCATTTTTAGTCGCCCGTGGCATCCCTGCAAAACATACATTTTACAACAACTAATAAAAGTAAGTTAAAAACGCAAAAGTTTGTAGCTCTGTATTTTGTGTTTTAAAAATTACAAACAAAATTCTCATAGTGCGGTATTCTCCCTAAAATATTCACGTGGCATAATTTTATAAACAAAATGTACTTTGTAAAATTTGTACTTATTTATATTCATAACGGGATCAATTAAATTATGTTTTATTTTCGTTATCCAGTAACAAACATTTCGTCTCCTTCAGCAAAATGCGTTTCAAAAGGAATTTCTTTCAGTTCATTAATCTTCGAGGAAAAGAAACCGAATACTTGATTAGGACAAAGAAACACCCCAAAAACGCAATTGTTATTTTTTTCTAATGATAACGGATGCAATTTTTTTTCCTCTCCCAAATCAGCAGATGATACAGTTTTTTGATATCAGGTAAACAATAAATCCTCGGAAAAATCACTAAGACATTTTTTTTTATAATTTATTCTTTTTCCCTTGCTTTATTTCAGATTTTTTATGAACTCTGTGTACGTAACTGTGCTTTCAAAGGCCCACTTAAATAATTAAAACTGTATCAAAAATTATTTCATAAAATGCGATTCTTCTTTCTCAAAAATTATTATGTAACAGGGTCAAAACAATCAATTACATATATGGAAATCTGATATCTATGAGAATACTCTCTAACTACCATGTTATTTCCGTAGTTTCTGAAAATAATTTTCTTATTGTTTATTCCACTTTCTCAACAACAAAAAAAGTTACTGATTTTTCCTTCTTTTGGTTCTCAGGAAGGTAACATTCAAGCCACCATAGTCACAAATCTTTAACAAAATGTTCAGAAAATGCTTTAAAAAAATTTTTTACCAAGAATTTCTCAAACACACTGTTTTACGCTTGCAATTAACCTTGCATCCATCATCTTGGTCTTTCATCCATTTGAATGCCTTGTTTCGTTTCCATTTTTCTTTCTTTTTGATAACTGCTTGAATTATTAGTAGAAATGTTAGCATCCATTTTTCTGCTTAGGTCAATATCGCACTGGTCAATTGTTGGGTCCATCGTTTTGATCCTCGGCACATGGTAAGAGAAGGCTAAAAAAAAATTTTTTTTTATGAAGTATGGGTGTCATTACCCCAAAAAATACTTAATAAGTAAGAGAGAAAAACTCCATACTCATATCCTTACTTTGGTTATTATATATAACACAAATAGAAATAAATAACGTAGCAAATACTACTGTAGGCTTCACGGTTTAAAGTTGCTAAGGTACACAAATTGCTTGCTCTACAGTCACTTTACAAATGAATTGTTTTCACAGATAAACCATCATTAAATTGAAACACTTCTGTCCCAATCTTAAAAACAATGTAGTTAACAGTCCTGATTATTTACAAAGCATTCGGAAATCAAAGAGTAATTGTTTTCAGTTGTCCAAATGTTTTTTGCTTTAGAAAATCGATAAAGTTATCCCGGTGGGCAAACTAACTCCATTTGACAGCACTATTGCAAAATATCTTACTATTTTCATTAATTCATAAGACGCTATTTCAAAGTGATTTTGTTTACAAATCATTGATATACTTGTATGAAAAGTAAAAATTTACGTAATTTAGTTATTAAATGTCAACTTTCTAAAAATCGAATTTTCTGCACATTTGCGAATTTCAAAACGAGCTGAATTTTTATTCCATTTTGTTGACACTCTAATGCTATATGCTTATTAAGCTTTTTCTCTCAAAGGTTGCTCTCCAGGGCTGCCTACTACTACTCTTTTTGAAAAATATTTCATAGAGTTTTAGATAAACCCAAAACTAAAGCTTTCAGAATATTGGACTATTTTAAAGGCCTTACCACGGAAAAATTGGAACAAAGTAGCTTTTTATTCGAACTTTAGTGGTAGCTTTTTATATGAAATATATTACATAAAATTAGCCTTTAATATGAACTCACACGTATAGGGGAAGAAAACAACATTAAATCAAATAAAGATTCATACATTAAAACATAAACTTTGCTACCATTAAAATAATTTCTCACAAATCGTAGAAAGTTGGCAGCCCTGCTTTCTACATATTCTTTGAATTTATAAACGTAATTTATAACCTTTTTGATCACCACTATTTTTAAAAATATTAAGCACATATATTGATATGTAATACAGATGTGGTAGTCCTATTCTGAGTTAACTTAAGAGTATAAGTAGATGCAAGTTAAGTTAAACGATTCTGCCCGATATAGTAGCTTTCAATTTACGTTAACATCACTGCTGAAATTAATATTTGCAATCACGCAACAATGGCTACGTATCACCACCACGGACGTGGCGGAAAGCGGCTGACCGAAAGACCTGCACGTGGCTCAACGTCGGATGAGGAATGCTCGGATTTTGAAACCAAAATGGCTAAAGAGTTAGCAGACTTGGAAAGAAGAATTAAAGAAGATGAAAGGAAAAATAAAGAATTACTTGAGAAACTAAATCAATTGGAGCAGTTTCTCATGCCTGTGCCAAATAGGCCCGAAATACCGACAACACCAATTGATGTCATTGATATGAAAACTTATGAAGGAGGCCAACTTTTGAAACAGACGGGGAATGAGTCAACCACAGATTCAGAAAGCTCAACCAAAAATATTGCAGAACCCCCTTTAAAGAAGAAGAAAAAGAAAAATAATGTCAAAAAAGCTGAAGCAAATCTAATCATGACCACGAATAGTAAACTTTTTTCACCGATAGATACCGCCACCTCCTTACAACCATCTGAATCTATATCTGATACTGACGTAGCCCCACCCAAGGAGGATTCCAGTTCAACTGTAGATCCACCCACAACTCCAGCAAAAGTTCAACCAATTAAGCATATAAAAGTTCTTATTCGTGGTCTTCCAGTTGGATTCTGTACTGATCATATCTCCCAGCAACTGGCGAAGTCAGACATCATAACGCAAAAGATAATTCAGTTTAAGAGAAAAGTGTGCGGGACCTACAGGCTCCTCCCACTTTTTCTTACAATTCTCACAGAAACAGATGTTAATCGACAAATTTTCTCTATCACCAATATACAAAGTATCCCGGTCAGTATTGAAAGGTTCCGAGGCGGGCAAAATCCAATCCAGTGTTACAACTGCCAAGAATTTGGCCACAGTCAAAGATCATGTAATTCACCATCAAGATGTGTAAAGTGCGCCGCCAAACACCGATCATACGAGTGCCAAAAAGATAAAAATACACAACCTAAGTGCAGCAACTGCGGAGACTCTCATACAGCCAACTACACGGGGTGCAGAGCCCGTCCCCGCAGGAGGGGAACACGTGCCATACCACCAACAATAACAGGACTTGCTCAAAGGCTGGTTACAATAATTAAAGAATTGCAAGAACTTTTAAAAAATCAAGAAGTGCTTCAACTGTTTCAAAGGATTATGGGGGAAGCCACTCTTGCACAGTAACATCTTTTTTTTTATTACTTGATTTGAACTTTTATTTGAACTCTTATTATTATTCAGAACTCTAATTTTCCATACAGATTATAAATAAATACTGCATACTGCCCTTTCAAATTAAAGTTGAGCATACTAGATGGCGCCACTAAGGCTTGTCGAAAATTTATGTTAAATCTTCACGTTCTTGAATCACGACTTTTGTATATACATAATCATCATTTATTAATGCTCATATTCAATTTTCTGTACATATTTATGGCAATTAATGTAAATATCTTTGTTCAAGTTGTAATTTTTTCAAATCAACGTTATATTTTCTGTACATATTTTCATGGCAATTACTGTAAATATCTCAGTTCAAGTTTGTATTTTCTCTAATCATGGTAATATTATTGTAAAGCTACCACAACGACTGCTTATATTCAAAATGTTTTTACCTCATTGTTGTAGTTTCACGATGAATGGGATAGGGGCCGCTGCGCGGCCCAGGTGCCCAGTTGTTTTTAAATAAAGTAAAGTAAAGTATGTGGTAGTCCTATTTATCCTTATGTTTCTGTCTAAAATTGTAATTAAATTCCATTTAACTACCACTGGGGAAAATCATAGTCTAAAAGTTGGCAGGTATGCACTCATCGTACTTGCCATGCCAAAAAAATCTTAAAGTAAATAGTACTACTAACAAAAGTCTCAATATCCTGACAATATGCTTAATAATTTTTTTTTTAAATCTTGAGTAATTTATATTTTTATAATGTATGTAGTGCAGACGAAAACTTAAATCCAAATCATTTATTAAATTCCAATTAATCTTATATTTTTTCTAAAAAAAATTTAAACTTAAATATCTTTACAAAATAGGATTATTTATAAAGATTTTACAAATCGGAACTAATTCAAATTATTAGTTTTTAGTCAGAAGGGTTAGTAATAAAATTGAAAAGAATTTTAACATAATATGTTTATTTTTAATCTTAATCCTATTTTAAATCAATTTCTTCGTTAAAATAAATACCTTTTTTTTTAATAAAGAAATTTTTCATTCGTTGAAGCATTTGTTATTTTTAAGAGACAAGTTTCGTGGTACTTCTAACAAAATCAGGTACAAAGACATTAATTCACAACTGCTATTAAACAAAGAATTTTTTTTTAAATTTTTCCAAATTAATTAGATTTTCAGGTTTAAAAAATTTATTTATTTTTCTAATATGACAGCTTTTTTTTTAGCTAGAATATTGATGAAGCGAAAGATTGTTTTTGATTCAACAATAAGTATTAATCACATTTGCTTTGCTGATGTTGTCATAAAAATAAAATATAAATAAGTGAAAATAATTGAAATTACCGTTTTTATTGACATGAATAAATGAAATAGAAATTATCATTTTTAATTCAATGTTAACGATATTCTGTTATTATTTTTGTTTTATTATGAAAACGATTTCTAGATTTTTTGGGTTTACGACTACTAATGTTCAACTCCGTAGCCTTGTAATTTTTAACCCGATCCAAAAGACAAGGACACTCCTGTACCAAGTATCGGGAGAAATTTGCCTTAAGAGAGGACATTTTTATGGAACTAACCCGCATTTGCGTTACATGAAGAGGAAAACCTCCCACGGTTAGCCTGACAGCAAGGGAACTCTAACCCATGATCCCTCAACCACTGAGAATATTTTATGTCAGCACTGTGGTCGGTGCGAGCCGGATGCGGCTATTGCTGGACCAGCTATTGCTAGGATTCGAACCCAGTTCGCCTCACTGGAAGGAGATCGTGAGCCATCACAGCTCCTAAAATAACATAATTTCCTTATTTTCGATTTAAAAAATTACTTTAGAAAAAAAAATTTATAACTCGAAGATTAACCAATTAAGCGCCTACATTCCCGCTAATTTTCTTATGAAGAATAAAGTCTAATAATTAAAATATTAACACGTTCACGCCGGGGTGACCCACCGGTGGGTCACGCTAGATTGTCTCATTGGGCGGCGCACCGGAGTAAAAACTGGTAACAAATAAATTTAATTTTTTAGTTTTTTTCCGGGAATAATAAAAATCCATAACTACCAATTGTTTTTAACGGATGCAATTTTTATATTGAATTGCTTCTTCGCCGTGGTAAATTTCTTTGGTCACACTCAAAGAAATTGCTGTTCTCCTCCCAAATGTGTTAAATGTGCCGCGGGTCACCGATCCTATTTGTGCCATAAGGACATCAAAATACCTCCAAAATGCTGTAACTGTGGGGAAGCACACACTGCTAACTACACGGGATGCAGCTTCCGTCCCCCTAGGAGGGGCCATCGTGTCACTCCAGCTATAGTTCCCACTTCAAAAGCAGGCAAAGCTCATAGACTGGTCTCAATTTTAAAAGAACTACAAGAACTATTAAAAGACAGAGAAGTTTTCCAACTACTGCAAACAATCATGTCCACTTCTGAACAATGTCTCCCTCTGACTTGTTTTCACTCAACATAGAACTCTATTCTACTGAACTTATGAACTGGTAAATTCAACACTAAATTTAATACTGCTTATTGCCACGTTAGATAAGGAAACTAACTAGATAAGGAAACCACTAAGAAAATGCAAAACTTATGCTAAAACTTCATGATTTTGTTTCATTTCACATTTGTCTTACAAATCACGTAATTCTAACTCAATTCAATGCTAAAATGTCAATTGTATTTGTATATATCTTGATTCTATTCATATCTATATCACAACTTATGACTGCATCAAATTTAAACTCCATTCAATGCTAAAATTTCAATTGTACTTGTTTATATTTTAAATTAATTCACTTTTAAAACACAACTTATGATTGCATCAAATTTAATCCCATTCAATACTTCAATATCAATTGTGCTTTTTATATTCATGAAAATTTCTGATTATTTTATAAATCATGACTCATATTAAATATCAATTCATGTTTAATTTATCAAGCAAATTTGCTTGATCTTCTGTTCTGCTACCTTAATGCTGCATAATTCAAAATGTTTTTAATTCAACTTGTAAATACTTCATGATGGATTGGTTAGGGGCCGCTGCGCGGCCCAGGCACCCAGTTTTGGATTAATAAAGTAAAAGTAAAAGTGATAAATTTCCTTACAGTGAATTGTTGAGAATAGATTAACTCCTCCCAAACATGATCTAATATTGAAATAGATCTTCTACCAGTATTTTTTCCTTTCCCGTACCAGTATTTTCACTTTTCCCGGCTTGAGCGTGTTAAACTCTTGAAATTTGTCTTAGAGTTACAAGAAATTAATTTTCACTATAATTTTTGATAACATAAATATGTTTATTTATTTATTGTTCCACATGCATTAGCAGGTTTGTGTACTTAATAATAAGAACGGTATATAAGCCATTGTCACGTTGAAATACAGATAGCACAATTTAGAGAAGGATAGCACAAAGATACATCCAGTGTGTGGCGGGATGCGTTCCCGCAACCTCCACGCAGTTGTGAAACGTTTATCGGAACGAAGTCACAGCGTTGCTGAGAAGACCTAAATCTAAACTCAATTTTAAGAACGACCTTGTCACGTTGAAGTACAGGTAGCACAATTTAGAGAAAGACAGATCCAGTGTGTGACAGGATTTGTGCGAGCAACCTCCACACCGCACCGCTGTGAAGCGTTTACTGGAAAGGTGTCACAACGCTGCTGGAGGACTCAAATCTAATCTCAATAATAAGAACGGTATACAAGCTCTTGTCACGTTGAAGAACAGATAGCACAATTTAGAGAAGGACAGCTCAAAGATACATCATGGTGGGATTCGTGCCCGCAATTTCTCCGCCGCTTTGAAGCGTTTAACGGAACTGTGTCACAGTGCTACTAGAGAACACAAACATAAATTTGCATAGCTGCCGTTTTTTGGACTTTCTGACTTCTTCTTAACATATCTTTGTAATGGTAATGATATAACGATTGATTTTATAAATGTAAGCAATAAATAGTTTTGTATTTTCAAAGAATATTGCTAGGAATTTCATATATACTTTTTAAAATTACTTAAAGGAAATAAAGGTAAAAATCATTATAAATAAACTTTTAAACAGAGATAAAAAATATTTACATTATTATAATACATTTCTATACATATTATACACATTTTATAATTCTAATGCAGATATTTTTATAATCTTAGCATAACTAAAACATAAATTTAAACCAAACATAACTAAAACAAAAACTATTTTATCTATTACTAGTTATCGGAGAAAATAACTGCCCAAGTATTAATTAAGTAAATATTTCATCTCTTTTATATACCAACTATTTAGAAATACGTGATGTATTTAATTTTGGAATTCGTTTTACTGAGTTTTCTAAGAGTTAAATTTTGCTCAAACTATTATTTAGCCTTGATATCATTTATCTCTAGGTCTTCAATTTCCCATTGATGTCAACTCTAATTTGATAAAGCTGTCACTAGGCGAAACTCTTCGCTTACTCCCATCATGAAGTTCATTGAATCGAAATGATAAATTCGCTTATCGCAGCTCTATATAAGAGTAATTAAGACAGTTGTAAATTAAATTTAATAAAGTTCTGATGTCCAGTTAATAGTATCTACCATAAGAAAGAGTAATAATGACTGAAGTTTCTTTAACAGCAGGTGAGTTTAGAAAAGGGGGGAAAGAGTGAACAAGTAATAAAATTAAATATTTAATCTGTTGTTACTAATAAAAAAAAGTTAGTAAAATTACAATTTATCTATTTTAGTCTAAATTCAGTCTTGTGGAAATAATCTCAATAGCGTTTAATTTAGTTTATATCAAATCCTAATTAATGCATAAGAACAACTTCTTCGTGGCAATGACAGATTTTTCTTAATTGTATAAAGCAGTACCAAGCGTAACGCTTTATCAATTGATTTATGAATTTTATTAACAAGCATAGACGATGTAAATACACCCAAACAAATACAGGGGTTTTACAAAAATATGGAAACACTTCGATACTGACTTGATGTAAACAATCTTTCTTTCCTCCGAAACACGAGCCCGACGTCTTACCAACCAAGCCATCCAGGCCAAATTTAAAATTTTTATATCTTGATATTTTTTACCACATTTTTTTATGATTATTAGTCGTTATATAATAATATTGGATACTACAGTGTTCACATTATTTTTAATAGCCATTTAAAGTATTCAGTTCAAAAGATTAAAATGTATGTATTTGTATAATATCGTAATCCGCAAAGGCGTAAAAAAAATTATTTTTAAAAAAATTTTACTATAGCGACAACGTTCTTTTCAATTTTAATGTATAGTAGCAAAATTTCATTTTTTGGAAATTATTTCAAAAGTTTCCAGCGTGCCATGTGTTATAACTGAAAGAACAGAAGTAGAAGTTAAAACTTTAAACCACTCCAAAAAGAACTCAAAAACTGTTTATGGTGAGAGATAAATTATGAATATCATTAATAAACTAGAAGGCCCTAATCCTTAGCATTTCATCTTCACTTTTAACCATATATATATATATAAAGTTCCCACTATAATGTTAGAGTATATAAAAAGGCAGGGTGTTTTTTATTTCTTTCTTTCTTTCTTTTTTAAAGCGTGGCAAAATAGCAACACTAAATGGTTTNATATAAAAAGGCAGGGAGTTTTTTATTTCTTTCTTTCTTTCTTTTTTAAAGCGTGGCAAAATAGCAACACTAAATGGTTTTAGCTTCCACGTTAAAGCAAAAAGCTTAACTACTAGATTGATCAGTTCGTTTTCTTTTATTTATTTTAATTGAATTTTATTAATTTTAATTGATTTCTTTGTAATCATTTTGTTATTTGTTTAATTTTAGAAGTTAATTCTTTAAGGATATTGTGTGTTAATGAAGACAAAAGTACATTTTGCAAAGTAAATTGCGAATAATTTTAAATATTTAAATTTCTTACCATTTTTATTATTCTTAAATTTATTTCAATGTTTCATAAAATACATAGTTATACTGATGATAGCACCATTAATCCTTTTAAACTGTAGAAAAAGTGTTAATAATGCATATTTTTTTCTTTTATCTGTTTATATTCGAATTTAATTTATGACTGAATTAAATAAACAGAAGTAAATAAAATATGACGTATACACTTTTTACGTATAATGTAGCTAAAATCTAAAATAAAATATTTTAAACAATTAGAACATTTAATTCTACATAAATGCACGGTATGAAAAAATTTCATAAATCTAATAAATTCAAGCAATCCTATCTTTATTCATAAATTTTCATTGAAACGAAGTAAATAATTCTAACTTTAGAACTAATCATTCAGAAAAGTATTTAATTCATTAATGCTATAAATTCAATCATCGTTCTTGATACAATCTTAAAGAAATAAGCAAACATTTTTTTTCTTTTTTTTAAGCGACTTAAAACTCCTCATGCACCACGAAGTATCGCATGAGGCTTACAGTTGTAAGTAGAAAACAAAAAGAAGAAAAATTTACATTCAAAACAAAATTCCGCAAGGCCGCAAAACTTTCAATACTTTTGACCAGTTCTGATAAGACAGGTGGCCAACAAATAGAAAGACGTCTCAAATCAGTCTTTAAATTCATTCGGGCACTCGCATACGGACTACAATGAAGAAGAATATGTTCAGCATCTTCATCAGCATCACCGCAAGCACAAATTCCACTGGTCTGCAGATGGAAACGAAATAAATATCTCTTAAAATTTCCATGGTTTGTTAAAATTTGGGTCAATTTAAAATCAGTTGCAAAGAATTTACATTGCAAACAGTGAAAAATGGAGGGAAAGAACCTTTTCGTCCAAAGCAACCGAGGCGAAGCAAGAAATTCAGCATTCCAGTCCACAATGATTTTATCTCTAGCGATGCGCTTCCAGTGAGAAGCTGGAACAGACACCCTTAAGTCTATTTCACCACACGTAGCTTCCCTAGCCAATTGGTCTGCTCTTTCATTGCCCAAAATACCTCTATGACCACGAATGTAAGAAAAATGAATAGTTACGTTTTCAAGAGCGTTCAAAATTAAGCAAACATTTGACGGAATAAATTATTACCATAGAGTGTCCATAAGTTTTCTTAGGTGGCTCAAGAGCCCATTGTGTTAGAAGAAACTTACAAAAAAGCGTTGTGATAGTTAATGGCTTTTAACGTTTAATTTATGCCTTATAGCTAAGCCTTTTTACGTTTTTTTTTTTTTTTGTCCTTTTATTGAAATAATTGCACGAGTCTAAAAAACTTTGTTGTAGCTGAGTGGTCAGTAAATTGTGATTCTCTGAACACAATGCAATATTTTTTTGCGATTCTTGTACCTTACAGCTCATAAAAATCTCTTAAGATCAAGTGGGGGTAATTATGACCAGCACCATTCTTAAAAAAATATCATCCTCAGTAAAAAATTTAAAAAAAAAACATGTTTTGTCAATTTTAATGTGTGTATTTTATTTCATGCACATTTCAATAGTTGTTAAATGAAAATATTGAGTTAATATTCAAATAACTCCAAAAGACTTCACAAATGTTTGAGAAACAGTTTGGGCGTAAGTTGATTCAAAGTGATTTCATTCAGAAAATTTTTGTGGTAAGGGCAAAATGGTTTATAGTCTATAACTAAGCCTATTGTGCTTTTTACTTCTTTTGCTTATATTTTCTGTCTGTATTAAATATTATAATCTAAGAGCATATTGTCAAAATTTTCTCCTTTTTAACGAAAGTAGGGTAATTATGACCATCTTTAATGCCAACTCATAATTACCCCTAAATTTATCAAAAATTTATTTTAGCTTCATCAAGAAAAATACAAAGTAATAATATACTATAACTATTTATAGTCTATAATTATAAAAATGAATTAAAAGTATGGTATTGAAATTTATCAAATATTACATAATTTATCCTTATTCAAAACAAATTAAACAAACAAAAACAATATTTGTCCCTGTTAAAATAAGAAGTATAAATAAGAAGTCTTCAAAATATTTCTATTATTCCAATCTTTGTCAGTTCGCTGATCACTGTTCAAAATAATAATAACAAATAAAGAGCTTTAATAGTGAGTAACAAATAGTGAGGCTTTGAGGAGAACTCCTCCAGACTACATGTCTGGGTCTGTCTGCTGCTATGGTAACAAGTGAGAGCACGTTTGTAATGGGGGTGCAAAGGAGGAATGAAGGTGTCGATTAGTTTACTCACGCTGACCTTTGGCTGGCAAGATCAAGACAAAACTATTCACCCTACACCCCTATTCGAAGTGACTTTTTCTCGTAACCATGGCATCCGCCACGACGCGAGACTGATGTCTGGAAGAGTTCTCCTGAAAGCCGTACTATAGCAATATATATTTGTTTTTCCCAGAATATTAATGTAGTTTTTCAATATTTTCAGATGATAATGAACCAAGTCTGTGGATGTACGCCATGATCAGCGTAGGATCTGTATTTGTTGTATTCGTCGTGATTACCCTTTACCTCATGTGGTGAGTGAGTTATCAATCCCTCTAAAATACTGAATATCATGAATTCAAATTAAATTATTTTAAACTCTTCATATGAATGTGATCATAGCATTTTACAAAATCAAAAATTGTCAAATAGTTTAAAAGTTATTATGGATCATCTGATTCGAATTCGCACTTGATACATACTATTTTAAAGAATTGCCAAGCTTGAATTCAGTAGGGAAGCGTATTTAAGTCATTGAGGAAACATTTTCAACGTTTCGTACCATATTGACAAAAATGTCACACTTTGTAACTCAGGTGAAGCTCCTTTTTAATAGTTTTTTTTTAATCTTGGATTTATGTGAATAAAATTCCGTTAAAATTTTGATACTGGGTAGTCACTCACACAACGTTTTGAAGTAATAAAAAACTTGCTTACTCACATCTAGATATAAAAAGTTTTAATGGTAACCATTATAACTTTGGTCAGATTTTTATTCTGCAAAGTGTCTCAAAAATGCTATGTTTTTTTCTGAAAAAATGCATAGATACTTTTCCCCCCGTTTTATTTTGATTCCAGCGTGCAAAAAGAATCTATGAAACTTAATGTGAAATTCGTAAGCTACTATTTATAATCGATTGATCCACATCACTATATTTACTATTATCGATGGCAATGATGCCACAGACAAACTTCAAGTGTAAAAAATGGAGATCAGCAAAAATCTATTAAATTTGATCAATACTAGCAACTTTTTTAGTTTGCTATTAAAAGATTTGATCTGGTCTGTTTGGTCTAGCTGGGCTCCTGAGGCCAATAATGGCCCTTTTCCCATTCATCCTGTGATGAGAACATAAGCAAAAACAATAGACAGATTACATAAAATGCAACAAATAATGGTACATGTTACGGTAGAGAAAAAGAATGGCACTTTGCCATGGCAAAAAGTAACAAATAATTGATTGTATAGAAAAGTTCAAGACATCTTTACAAGTAGGGAAACGAAAATTACACGAAGGAAAAATATTTACAAAAGTTGGGAAGAGTTAACAAATATTCGTAATGAATAACGTAAAGAACTTAAAAAAAACTTCATTAACAAAAAAAGTCGGTTTGAGTGTGAATAATTTATAATGTATATCAAAGTGGTAGATACGATTGAATAATTTAATAAATAAAATATGAATTGAGTTCTTATTACTTCTTACATCTTTTGCGAAAGTCATTAATCAGTTCAAGATATAGCACTTAATTATTATATACAATAAAATAGTGTATTGAAGCATTTTTGCAAAATATTTTCCATAAAATAAGCCACAATTAATATTATTTTATTGCTTTTACAGTCATTCGGCCATCAGACAAGTGGGGGAACAGGAAATAGCGTCTCGGGCGACAACCTCCAGAGTTGGTACTGCCTACAGAACTTCACACAGTGCATAATGATGTTTTCATTTTTCTTTTTTGCATTTAAAATGTACAGTACTCTCGAATTATACTATCGTTCATATGTTGTTTTTTTCTTCTTCATCATTAAGTACATTAAGACTCATCTGTTATCTTATTTTATCATCATTAGAAATACTGTAATTTAATTGCTATTTTATATTTTCTTTTCTAAATATAATGCAATTCATTTGTTATTTTATCATATATATCAAATCATGTCAAGTCATGCTTTTTGTACGATCGCAGAAATGAAACCGTGATTTCTCTACCTAACAGACACGTATGTACCATTTTACTTTGCCTGAAAATATTGTAAAATTTTTAGCGTTACTATTGATATTAGCTTATAGTTAGTAAAGATTTTGTAAAAAAAAAATCTACTTCGAGCAGCCGTTTATTTGATTTATACATGTAGAAAACAAAAACTATTTCGAAAATAAAATATTTAAAGTGATTTTTGTATGCATAATGTTCACAATACAATGTTAACAATAACTTGTGTCTCAAAAAATCTATAAGCAAGTTTGAGGGCATTAATAAATAATTTTACAATAAAACATAAGTAGTAAGTTAAACAGGGGATGATACTTTTTTTAAATTTTCTTAATAGTTTTTAAGTATTGTAAATTATTAAAAGAAAATTATTTAACTCGAATTACAAAATAGTGTACTAATGTATAATTAGTATAAAAGATAATTCCGTGCAACAATTTTAAACATTATTATTTAGTTTCTAATGTAGGATATAATCTATAAAGGAAACTCAATTTCTGAATTGTAAAATTAATGTACCATAAAAATATCCCCACATACCATAAAAAAATTCCCATAAAATATTAATTTGAAAAGATCATAAATTCTTAAAATGGTCCGAAAATGTGCCGACAAAATTTATAAAACAAGAAAAATTGAGGTATTTGGTCCAGAAACAAAATGCCCCAGTTTGTTAATCGTATAAAAAGGCAAAAAATATTAATGTTTGTAAAGTTCAGGGTAAAAGTTTTCGAATTTTACAATTTTTAATTTTTATAGTTATTTAAATGTACAAATGATAAAATTTCAATCCCTGCTTATTTTTTTTTTAAATTGGATACATTCTGCTTTTTTTTTCTCTTCTCCAAAACCCTAATTGAAGTCTGAGAATCATATAAAGGATTCTCGTATTTATTCCGCAAATTAGACCTTTGTATAATCGATAAAAAATCAGTATAATCCCTGAAAAATAAAAGGACATCTCATTTTTATTATCAAAGTTGCAAAGTTCTTACTTTCTACAATATTTAAAGTGCTTGTGTTAAGTAAAAACATGAACTTAAACATAGTATGATTAACAGTTGGCTTACTCGCATTTAAATAACCTTATCTTTCGTAACTGCTACTAAGATTTAAAACATAATAGAGTTATGAATTAAAAAACTAATGTTAGAAGCATTAAATGAACAACCACTTTAAATATTTAAAAAAAAATTCTATTAAAATAATAATGATTTCAGCATATCGTTCTTATTGATTATTTTCCAATTGTATATATCTATTATATTTTTATCTTATTTTTATTCAATTTGGGTTGATTATCGTGCGTTGTAAAGACATTATGTATATATTATATTTAACCCAGACCTTCCTTAATAATATCGATCATCATAATCTTCATGATTATTTTATTTTATATTGTTTATAATTATATTATCCTTTAATTGTACTCCATGCCACTCAACATTTCTTGATTGTCCATGTCACACGAGCCCCCTCTCGATTTTTTGGTGCTGAGCACCCNATATATCAAATCATGTCAAGTCATGCTTTTTGTACGATCGCAGAAATGAAACTGTGATTTCTCTACCTAACAGACACGTATGTACCATTTTACTTTGCCTGAAAATATTGTAAAATTTTTAGCGTTACTATTGATATTAGCTTATAGTTAGTAAAGATTTTGTAAAAAAAAAATCTACTTCGAGCAGCCGTTTATTTGATTTATACATGTAGAAAACAAAAACTATTTCGAAAATAAAATATTTAAAGTGATTTTTGTATGCATAATGTTCACAATACAATGTTAACAATAACTTGTGTCTCAAAAAATCTATAAGCAAGTTTGAGGGCAATAATAAATAATTTTACAATAAAACATAAGTAGTAAGTTAAACAGGGGATGATACTTTTTTTTAAATTTTCTTAATAGTTTTTAATTATTGTAAATTATTAAAAGAAAATAATTTAACTCGAGTTGCAAAATAGTATACTAATGCATAATTAGTATAAAAGATAATTCCGTGCAGCAATTTTAAACATTATTATTTAGTTTCTAATGTAGCATATTATCTATAAAGGAAACTCAATTTCTAAATTGTAAAATTAATGTACCGTAAAAATATCCCCCCATACCATCAAAAAATTCCTATAAAATATTAATTTGAAAAGGTCATAAATTCTAAAAATTGTTCGAAAATGTGTCGACAAAATTTATAAAACAAGATAAACTGAGGCATTTGGTCCAGAAACAAAATGCCCCAGTCTTGTTAGTCGTATTAAAAGGGGAAAATATTAATGTTTGTAAAGTTCAGTAATTTTAACAATTATTAAAATTTACAAATGATAAAATTTCAATCCCTACTTTTTAAAAAAAATAATAATTTGGATGCATTCTGCTTTTTTTTTCTTCTCTTCTCTAAAACCCTAATTGGAGTCTGAGAATCATATAAAGGATGCTCGTATTTATTCCTCAAATTAGACCTATGTATAATCGATAAAAAAATCAGTATAATCTCTGAAATAATAAAAGGACAACTCATTTTTATTATCAAAGTTGCGAAGTTTTTACTTTCTACAATATTTAAAGTGCTCGTGTTAAGTAAAAACATGAACTAAGTAAAAGATAGTATGATTAACAGTGGTCTTACTCGCATTTAAATAACGTTATCTTTCACAACTGCTACTAAGCTTTAAAACATAATAGAGTTATGAATTAAAAAACTAATGGTAGAAACATTAAATTAACCACCACTTCAAATATTTAAAAAAAAAATTCTATTAAAATAATAATGATTCAGCGTATCACTCAAAATACAAATTGTGACTCAAGAACAGATTTAATGCCTTTTAAAAATTATTAGAAAAACTTAAGACAAATATACAAAACTCTTCAATTAATTTTAAATATACTTTTACAAATCACCTTTCAGTTTTAAATTTTTTTAATGATTAACATTGATTCCTTATAAACTAAATTTATATATTTACAACAGAAGAAACTGATTCTATTGATTATTTGCTTGGGGAAAAAACTCCGGATAAAAAGAGAATGCCATCATTCTTTCATGTTCAACACAAAATTTTAGTAACTTAAAATATATACAAAGCGCAAAATTAAAAATGGAACATTCTGAAATACTTTTGGTCTAATAATCGGATCCTCGCGTTTTACGACTCTATTTTAATGGTTTCAGATGGTGATCTCAAACATGTTAATTAATTAGTGCATACAATATTTCAAGTTAGGAAATCAGACAAAAAAATATTTTCTCAGTATAAAAATACTATTTTCGAATTTCATACTATTGAGGAATTCGAATTTCTGAATACAATATTTATTATTTTTCATTTATAATATTTATTATTTTTATCTTATTTTATTTCATAGTGGCTGAAAGAATTTTGAATTGTAAGATATACAATTTTAAAGAAAGTAATTTTACATAACAAAATACAAAATTTAAGCGAAATAGATCGATTAGTTCCTGAGAAATGGAATTTCAAATCTATGGATTTCTTAAAATTCGATTTCTCAGGAACTATTCGACCGACTTCACTCAAATTTTGTATTTAGCCGTATAAAATTACTTTCTTCAAAATAATGCAAAAAAGTGTATACCTTACAATTCAGAATTCTTTCAACCATTAATAAATTAAATAAGAAAAAATAATAAATATTTACTAAAAGTAATATTTTGCACAAAATTATCTTTGTATAAGGAAATTTCATAATTGAGTGCAAAAATTTTGTATTCCGCTTAAAAAATTTTCGAGATATGGAAAACAAAATTAACATTAAGGGGTCCAAGCTTTGAACCAATCTCCTAATCAAACTATAGGAACTATATTTCCAGATTGCAGCTACACGCTATAATTTGGGATTCAGAAATTCGAATCCGTCGGGGAAAGAAAAGTATATATTTATTCGGAGAAAGTGCGTTTTTGTGTCTGATTTCCGTACTTAAAATTTTGCATGCAGTAACTAATTAGCATATTTGAGGTCACCCTCTCAAGATTGAGTTCTGGAACGCGAAGATCTGATCATTAGATCAAAAGTTATTCAGAGAAATCCTTTTTTCATTTCGCGCACTGTACATCTTTGAAACCATTCACGGGACACACAAAAAATTTAACCCTAATTTTAATCAGGAAAAGCAATAAAATTGTAACCATTGCCTGCTCGGCTAAAATAAAATTATTTGCATTGACTCTATATTTTTCAAAATGTCAAGTGGTTGATTAAAAACAGCGTTATTTAGACGAGAAAATCTAATACGGGATTAGAAATTTTCTATTGTTGTCAAAAACAAGTCGTAAAATTTTCCAACAGGATTGCTATGATCTGGAAAAAAATCACGAGCTATTAATTAAGTTTTCTCAAAGCAGCTGAAAATAGTTTAAATTTAACTTTCTCTTGAGCAACATTCATTCCACTTGTTTAATTTTTACACCCATATGTGAATCCTTCTCTTAAATTTTAAAAAAAAATGTCTTACATCTTCCATCACTTAAAAAAAATTTTCGGACTGTTGCATTCCTAATTTTATCCCACAACCCCTGAAAGGTTAAAAAAAATTTTAAGTGGCTTCTTTGGTTCTCTTTTTTCCCTTTTTTCATTCCCTTTCTCATGTTAAAATTTTATCGATTAAATATTAGTATATTTAAGAGTATGTGACTGATAAAAATATAACGATTATTTTAAAGCTTTTGATAACACATGTGTATGTAAAATATTTGTAATAAAATTTCTGATCTAATTTGTTTCATTCTGCCATTACTTAGCTTTTAGTTGCTAATTCTTTTTTCAATCTTTAGTAACGGAATCAAGAAATGAAAAATTGCTCCACTTTGTAAACAAATTTTTCTAGAGATAATAGCAAAATTTATGTTTTAATATATGGTTAATCATTTAGAAAATTGGAACGTGAATTCGACAATCACGACCCATGAAATAATTCAGTCGCATGCATAAAATGTTATTTTGTTTTTGTTCCAGCCATTCCATGGTGTGACTTTTAAGTGTTAGTAAATGTAAATCAAATTCAGTAAGCTTTATTTTTTAATTCTCTATCACTTAATTTAAACTTTTAGAAAAGATCAGAGCTCTTGGCATCACAGGGAGTCTTTAATTCTTCATTTTTATCAACTGCAAAATCTCCTTGTAAATACGCATATGTCCGTGTGTCATATAATATACATGCCTAAACAAATGAGTTAATATGACAGTAAGAGACTAATTCTCCCGTGTGAATTATTCTTTCACACCACGTGATCATTTCTTGACCACAAATGTAGCAAAACCCGTTTTGATGTGAATTTTTTTAAATTTGATACGGTTGGCGCTCATATCTAGTTCTTAGGAGTTATATTTTTAGATTGAAAATGAGGTTATTATATATATATATATATATATAT